>NW_026848141.1:411676-954892 GCF_030411735.1 Phialemonium atrogriseum
ACGGCCGCTCTTTACTTGGGAAAGGTTGTGTCGAATTGGCGCAATATCGAACACATCCCGTGGTTGCATGGGGTGCGCCATGGTGGGTGGCATTTGACCCCCCCCCCCCCCCCCCCCGATTTCATGTCAGAGTCGATAGACTCTGCTCGCCTAGCCACCTCTTGTGCAAGTTGTGCGAGCCGGCCTGCGGCATACCCGGGTCTGAGAGTCATTTATCACTTGGAGTCATCCATTCAGCCGTGTTTGCCTGCTGTCGCCTGTTATCGTGTCCTTCCCCTTCCCCTGCTGCCGCCGCGAGTGGCGGGACGAGGGGCCGTAGGACCTACAAGGAGGTGGTGGTCTACATACCGGCGTGGTCGAGGTCTGTGGATATGCTCGGCTTTGTAGAGACGCTACGAGCTCTGGGGTCGAGCACCTGTAGCGTATTTCACTACCTGCCGTCAGACCGAGACCGAGGCAGGACGAGCATAGCAGGGGCCCGCTCCTCTATGCTCCAGAGTGGCGGGGAGGTCATTCTGGCCGGACGAGCAGGCAACTGAGCTGGGCCGCCAACCAAGGATTCTCGAGCCAAGACTCGGTTCTTCCTAGGCATCCGTGGTTGCTAACAAGCTCTGCTGCCGCTTCTCAGTGTTACAAACCCCACCGTGACGACATATTTCGTCGCCAGCACCAAGGATTGCCTTTTCTCGATCGGCTGGCAGAGTGGCAGATCGAAAAGGGAGCGACGGCATCTGAAATCCACCCCAAGGCCTATACCTAGCATCGGCTCAGGGCCAAGCTTATCCGAGACAATCGCTCGCTTCCAAGGACGGCAGCTCGCTGTAGGACGATAGAGGGGGCTGTATCCTGCTCGGCAGCCTTTGGCCATTTTTCTAGCAGCCGCTGCTGCCACTGGGATGGCTGAGGGCCCCCGCCGAACCCGAGATAGTGGCAAAGCATCACCAGCAGCGAGGCATCTTCCCTTCTACAACCAACAGGTTGGCCGGCAGGAAGGTGATGGAGCCCCTTTTTATGATTTTCTGTCCGTCCCAAGATAGCTTCAGCAATGACTCCACACACTCCAGACTGGCGGTATCGCCACCAACAGACCAACAAATCCTGCCTTTTTTTTTATCTAAGGTGACTCTCGTAGACGAAGTTGGCCTATCCGGGTTAATCAAACATTCATTACCAGGCGCAAATTAACTCTGTGCCAGCGCCCGTCTGTTGTGACGGTGGGGGTAAAAGAAATGCTCGCCTCTCCTGTTGGAGATGAAGGATCATCATGATCAAATCACCCTTGCACAGCGAACAGCAGGTAGGAGCACGCCGAGGTCATCTCGGGAACTTATTGCAATCGTAAGACCATAGATGATTAAGATGATTAGCTTCCCCTGCGATGCTTCTTTAACAAGCAGCGCCCCGTAGCTCGTCGTCCGTTGGCACTTGCCCCTTGCCCGGTCCTGGCCGTGAAACGTCTCGTGTCCCAGAGGCTGCTGAGGGCATTCGAAGCACCGTACGAGGCGAAAAAGCCCGGCCAAGTAAATGGCCTGCTGTATCTCGCACTTGGGAGTCTCGCAAGGCTCGATAGGATAATATGTTCTATTTGAACACCTCTTTCTTTCTATACTTGATCCTCTAAACCGCCTTGCTCTCATGTCGCCCGATCAGACGTCGCCGATGAACTCGCGACTGCTCCTCCCTGACCGCAGGTGGACCTCAACCAATGCAACTGACCTCTACAGGCATCTATCTACCCCTCTACGACACCGACCTTTCCAAGCCTTCGATGGCCCCAGACCCATCTACCCATCGTCTCTCCCTCCCTCCCTCCGGCCCAGCCGACCAAGCGAACCTCACACGCCAGCCCGACCAGCGTGCCCACTACTCCGCCTATTGGCGCCCAAGCGCGCCATCTCGACGACCTCGCCGCCGCCCTCGCCCCTCCCGATGGCACTCCCCCTGCGCCTCGTCATCCCCGCCGGGAATCCCTCCCCAAGTTCTGCCAGCTCCTCGTCGCTCCGGAACAGACCGCCCTTGCCCTTTCCCTTCCCGTTGCCCCCCTCCCCCGTCTCCCCAGAATCGTTCCCCGACCCAGACCCGTCAGGCGCATCGATGACGCTCCCCCCCTCCTCCCCGTCCTGATCCTCCTCCTCCCCGCCGCCATACGACCCCCCCACACTCTCCATGGTAAACGGGCTCGCGGTCGGCCCGTCGAGGGCAGCGAGCTCGAGCGGGTCGAACCAGCGGGGCAGGAGCGCCGCGCGGACGGGTATCAAGGCGAGGATGAACACGGGGAACCCGACAGCCGCAACGGTCTGGGTGATAGCAAACGTGGCGCCGAACCCGACCAGCTCGAGCGCCACAAACGCCCAGACCACCCTCCTGCGGCGGCGGCGGGGCAGCTGCGCCAGCTGGTCGTTGTTGTTCTGGCCCGTGGAGGGCCCGAAGACGGCGGCGTCACGGGCGAGGAAGAGCAGCTTGGCGGTGATGCCGTTGGCCTCGAGAGCCTGGAAGCCCATGATGAAGAAGAGGCCCGCCAGCACGCCCTGCGGGATCAGGTGGAGCACGACGAGGAGCGGGCCCGTCATCGTGCCGAGCGTCAGCAGGCCCTGTGCCAGGTTGCTGACGCGCTGCTCGACGACGCGCGTGGCGCGCGGACCCGTCGGGTGGACCTTGCCGTCGTCGGCTGTTGCTGCCGTGGTGGTCGTGGTCACGCAGAGGGATTCGGTGTGGAAGGGGGCCTGCGGGATGAGGCCGTTGGGGAAGGGGAGGCCGAGGAGGCCGGCTACGCCGGTGGTTAGGCCTAGGAGGAAGAGGTCCCAGTGGAAGCCGGCGGGCTTGGTGAGGGGGAATTCGGTGCCTTGGGCGATGAGGGAGGATACTGGAGAGGAGTTGAATAAGTAAGGGTTCCAAGATTGATGCTTTGGGCTGATTAGCCGGGACTTCATACCGTTGTGATCGAACCAGAACAAAATGGTCAGCAGCACGGCGAAGGGCAGGGCGAGAAACACGTCGACGACGCTGATGTTCCAGAAGTCGACCAGCCAGCCGCGGTCGACGGTCGGGAGGAAGGAGGTGCTCGTCGGCAGGGTCTCGAGCGGCACGTTCCTCATGCGGCCGATGTGCACGAAGCCCGTGAAGAAGACGACGGTTAGCGGCGTGCCGTAGTCCTTGAGGAACACGCGCACGCTGTGCCGGAACAGGCTGCCGCGCCCGAGCTCGCTGCAGACGTACGCCACCACGAAGACGAGGAGCGCGACCACGATGGACAGGTAGAAGGACTCGCCGTCGCCCAGCCGCTCGAGGACCTGGATCCCCTTCTGCAGGTAGATGAAGGCCACGTAGAAGCCGAAGATGTCGCAGGGGAACCTGGTCACGTAGCGGAGCCAGTTGCACGAGTTGGTGATGGCGAGGAGCCAGTGTAAGAGAACCGACCACCTAGCGCCGTGTGTCAGACCTGGTGGACCAATGCGACCCCGACAAGACTTACAGCCCAATCCAGCACATGAAGGCTAGAAAGTTGGTTCCCGTAGGTTTCATGATATCGTAGACCGTACTAAGCAGGCCTCTTAGCGAGGGGGCGATGGGAGTTGCGAACCGTCGACTTACTAGTTGAAAACAGTAATGGGACCCGTCACTCCTACAATCACCAGCGGCTGACAGGCAAGGACAGAAAAGACCACGGCCCCCAGAACGGAAGACAGCAGGACTTCATTTACGCCGTACTGCATATGCGTCTTCGTAAACATGTCGAGGGAGAATGCCAGAGCTGGGAGAATACTGGCCGTTCATGTTAGTGGTGATCGTCTCATGCCAGTGCGGATCACTAATCCAATGGCAAATGAAAGCTAGCATAGCAAATGTCCAATCAAAAAACCGAATTGGCTTGAGAGACGAAGAACGGGGGGAAGGGAGACGAAGAAGTTCAAACGTCGTCCAACAACCAGAGCTACATACTTGGCAAAGTACATATACACGGTCGCAGGGACGACCCGGTAGTCCCAGGCATCGCTCCAGTCGCTCCAGTAGTAAGGGGCCCTGCGCCGGACGTCGTTGACCATGCCGCGGAAGAGGCGGATCTTCCACCACCTCGGCGCGCGCGGCGGCCGCTGCCCGGCGGCACTGCCACTGCCAGTGCGGGCCGCAGAGTGGTGGCGGGGCTGGCGCCGGCGGGGCAGGCTGTGCCGGCTGGCGAATGTGGAGGCCCAGTGCTTGAACCGCATCCTCGTCCGGGCCTCGTGCTCGGCATCCACGCCGATCCCGGCGGGGCCCGGGGCGGCGGGGGCGGCGGGGGCGGGGGCCGTCCCCGTTGCCGGCGAAGACATTTTCTGTGTGGATTGGATGCCCGTATAGCCGCACTCGCTGTTCTTGCGATAGGTGGCACGGAATGATCGGCAGAAACCAGTCACGTCGAGAGAAAATGGGTCTAGACTCTAGACCATGACCACCTCCCGGTGGCACAAAAAAGTCGCGTAGCTTTCGATTCTACTAGTTTTCTCGACGGGAAAAGGGGGTAGGTTCGGTCAATGGAAGGGGAGATGCGGTGAGACTGGCATATTCAACCGGTCCGGCAGAGGCAAACGTAAAAAATGAAAGGCAGCACCTGGCGGCTGTCTATTTCCTCTGATATTCCCTTCTTCAGAGATACGGACAGTTAATGTGGGTCTGCAAACTCTTGGTTGAATGACATGGTAGGCTTGGTGCTATTTTTGTGGAGCCGCAAATGCACCCTTCCCGTTCGGCCATCCAATGATGTCAGCCCAGCCGGAACTTCGGGGTGGGGACTGGGAGGGACGGGAGCACCTCACTCCACGCCGGACACGGCCGGTGTGTTTTCAGGCTTGCATCTTTTATCACCAATAATGCGTCAAGAAAGTGATAGGCAGCCTGCACTGGAAGTATATAATTCGGAGGAGATCTCGTCAAGGGACAAAGTAAATATCTTACACATCGAAGCTTGGGACGGACGGCGCCTAATAGCACCCGCTTGCGAGGTTCCGGCCGTTCAGAATCCTGGTTGCCCAAATCTGTCACAACAAGGCCATCCCCCTTCCTCCCTATTCAGCAAGCCCTGGCTGCCGTATCCGCCCATCTATTCATGCAAAAGACAGCCGATGCTTCTAACCCAATCCCCCGTCGCGCACAGCCGGTTTAAAATACACAAGCTTTCCAGCAATGCCCCGTTTTCATTGTATCAACATGTACAAGGTTTGAGTTGAGAGTGGGTTGGGTGTAGCGATGGGGGGAAGTACGGATGAGGTTCAAATGCTGCCCCAAACGCTGTGCTCGTCCAACCCCCCATTCAGAACTTCTCCCATCTACCTATCGTGCCGCTCATATAGAGACGGCTGCGGGTCGCTCGGTGGGCTGTCTGGTGGGCTGTCCGTGTTTTCGGTCGGGAACGGAGGCGGCGCGCTCTTTCCCTGCCTGTTGTCGAAGTACTTGGTGAACTCCCGGTTTTCCGGGAAAGGCCGCGGCCCCAGAAGCCTTACGAGGTCGTCTCGGGAGAGGACTTCCTTCCGCAATAGCTCCTCGGCAACGATGCCAATCTCCTTCTTCCTCTCCACCAGCATGTCCTTGCACTGCTTGTACGCCTCATCCACGATCCTGCGGACCTCGGAATCAATGGTTTGTGCGGTGGATTCGGCAAACGGCTTGTGAAGCTGGTTCTTGTCGTTCTGGAAGTGCAAGGGGCCAAGTTTCTCCGACATGCCCCACTCCGTCACCATGGTGGTAGCCATCCTCGTGACCTTCTTGAAGTCGTCGCTGGCGCCCGTTGTGACGGTGGGGAAGTGCAGTTCCTCGGACACTCGGCCGCCGAGGGTCATGGCCATGCGGTCCATCAGCTGGTTGACGTTCATGAGATAGGCATCTCCACTTGGCAGATACTGAGCATAACCCAACGCGCCCTGGCCACGGGGAATAATGGAAACCTTGAGCAGCGGGTCAGCCCACTGGAAGTACCAGCCACAGATGGCATGGCCGGCTTCGTGGTAGGCAACGGTCTTCTTCTCTTCGGGGCTGAGCACCAAGGACTTGCGCTCGAGACCTCCAACAACACGTTCGATGGCTTGCTCGAAATGGATCATCTCGACACTCTGGGCATTGGCTCGGGCAGCTAAAGGATGTTAGTACAGACACCGGAGGCTGTTTGAACGCTGGAATGACTTACCAATCAAGGCGGCCTCGTTAACGGCATTGGCAATGTCAGCACCTGCAAATCCAGGGGTCAGGGCAGCCAGCCGGCCAGTGAGATAGTCCATGTCCTCATGCGTGACGATCTTGCCAAGATGCACCCTGAAGATATCCTCGCGTCCCTTCATTGTCGGTCGGTCGATGTGGATATGCCTGTCGAAACGGCCGGGCCGCATCAGAGCCTTGTCGAGTGTGTCGGGTCTATTTGTGCCAGCCAACACGACCACTTGCTCGCTCGTGTTGAAGCCGTCCATCTCGGTGAGGATCTGGTTGAGGGTAGCCTCCCGCTCGTCGTTGCCGCCACCAAACCGGTTGCCTTCTCCTCGAGACTTGCCAATGGCGTCGATCTCGTCGATGAAGATAATGCAAGGGGCGTTCTTCCGTGCAGTGGAAAACAAGTCTCGAACTCGCGACGCGCCGACTCCGACAAACATCTCCACGAACTCAGAGCCGCTGACGGTGAAGAAGGGAACCTGGGATTCGCCGGCAGTCGCCTTTGCAAGCAGCGTTTTACCTGTACCGGGAGGGCCGGACAGGATAGCTCCGCGCGGGATCTTGGCTCCAAGTCTCTGGAACTTCTCTGGAGACTTCAGGAAGCTGACGAACTCCATGATCTCAACCTTGGCCTCGTCCATGCCTGCAACATCGGAGAATTTGACCTTGACAGCCGTCTCTTGGTTGAACATCTTTGCCTTGCTCTTTCCAAAGCCGAACATCCCGCTGGAGCCTCCAGCGCCTCCTCCGGCTCTACGGGAGAGGTAGAACAGCAGACCAACCAGGACAAGAGTGGGGCCGAATGCCAAGATCGCGTTGGTAAGCATGCCCTCCCGAGCGTAGCTCACAGGAATCCTCTCGGACGACGGAATATCGAGTTCCCTCTGAGCATCTTCAAGTTTCCGCTCAAAGGACTCGACGGAGCCAATCGAGAAATAATAATAGAAGTTGGGGTTCGCGGCCACGGAGTCGGGGTACATGGACTGGGTCGCCTCGCGGTTGAGCTCGACCCTGACACGGTCCTTGATGACGACAAACTTCTCGACGAGGCCTCTCTCCAGGAAGTTCTTTCGCAGCTCCTCCCAGGTGATCTCGCGGGAGACCTCACCGGGGAAGATCATCTTATAGAAAGGATAGAGGATTGCAGCGCCGACAGCCCAAGTTATGGCCTCGCTCAGGTCGATGACACGTGGTTGGGGCCCCTTTTTGGAGCCCTTGCCGTCCTTAGGCCCGCCTTGCTTGGACTCTCCCTGCTGGCCTTCCTGTTTCTGACCCTGGGCTTTCTCGCGATTCTGCTGTTGGTCCGGAGCGTTTGAGTCGAATGTGGTGTTTGGCTTGCCCGCCGAGACCTTGTCGCGCGAGAGCTTGTCCGCCATCTTGTAGGCCAGCCGAACCGCTTTCATCATGTCGGCAATACTGAGGCCTTGTCCCTTGTGTTTGGCCAACAGATCCCGCAGTTCTTGAGGCGAGCCAGTGAGCTTTACCTCCTTGAGAACATCCGCAATGGCGGCCCTCTGGGACTCGGGAAGCAGCTCCATCATCTTGGACATTTGCTTGAGCTCCTCCTCGGTCAAGCGAACCCAACCTTGCGGAAGAGGGTGCAGCTCTTCCTCCTGGCCCGAGGCGTTCACCTTGCCATCTTCGGGCTGTTTGCTTGGGGGTGTCTCCTTATTCTCCTGTCCAGACAAGTCCTTGCCACTTTTTTTGGCCGCATCGTCCTTCTCTGGTGTCGAATTGTCGTCCTTGTCCGGTCGACGAGGCGATTCCGAAGAGTAGAAGCGCGGTAGTTGGCGCGAGCACAGGGACACGGGGAACTTCGACGGCCGAGCTATTCGATACGTGGGCCCCGAACCGGAATTGAGGGACAGCCTCGCGAGCTGCGCGAGCCGTCGCGTAGACGGTCGCAGAAGTGTCGCCATGCTTCGATTTGTGGTCCCGGGATACGACGGAACTAGCGGTTGAGGAGGAAGACGAGAGAAGACGGCCGAGGAAGCCGCGCTATGTCATTGAGGAAGTTGTAGCTGCGGCCATGCACATATGTCGTAGGTTTGTCCTGCAACCTTTTTAGAAACAATGAGGGCACTCGGGCGTGCTCCGTCGAATGTCGAAGTCGTGCAGCTCAATCGTACGAAGCAGAGAAATCTATTTGATGGATGCGGCGAAGAGAAGATGCAGGCTAAGGGTTGAAGCTAACCAAAAGTGGCTTAGTTGTAGCCACGTGATACCGATTTCTTAACAGGCAGGTAGCTGATCACGTCAACCAAAGCCGGCCATATCGGCGATAATTTGTCGTTGCTCCCGTCTTTCTAACCCGGTATTGACTGAGATATGGAGGAGCTCCACTCAATGTCTAGCGGATGAGATATGCTGTGACGAAGACAGGCAGCAATATACGGATATTTTGACTGGAGCTCTGGTTTTGAGAACAGGTGCCCTAATGAATCCTAAGGCGACAGCGGAGGAGCCAGATTAGTTCTTCACAGCTTGTTGGGTACGCTGAGAGAGACAGAGACCATCGGATCTGCATTTGCAACGATATGCCGGGATAGTAACTCTTCTTATACCTAGGCAAGTAGATAGTCCTACCTGATGACTATATAATATTCCCAAAGAACGCTCAGTACCGGCTGGCCTCAGAATTCCAGCCGTTCCAAGTCGCCAAGTCTTCCTAATCGCTTCCTAACAGCACGAGATCCGTCACTCAAGGTATATATACCTAGTTTGAACTAGATACTGTCCTGTGCTCCCCCTTGTCGAGAACAGGAGGATCGTCAAGGGATGATGTGTGAGTGGGCAGGATCGCCAGACGACGACGCCAAAAATAGATGAGGCCGACGTTCATACCCAGCCTTACCCAGGTTCCTATTATAGCAACTTGTTTAGGTGTCTTTCTCCCGCAAAGGGAAGACACACAAGTGGTCAATGTGTTCATATCAAATACTATTATATAGATGGACAGATATCTTGGATGCTAACTAGACACATCAGAGGCCATTATATCCCTGGACACATAGCTATACTTACAATTACAGAACTATATCGGATACCGACCGCACGGAACGAGCAAGGCCCTCATCATAGACTGACAGGTTTTTGCTTTTGTGCTCCCCCCTTTTTGTTGGCCCCAGAAAATAAAATGTGCGCGTTTCCTCCGTAAGGAAATATCTCCAGAGGGAGTAGAGACGGTGGTAAAATGCAAATATAGAAAAGGCCCCCCCCCACCCCCCACCCGATATGCAGATTGCAAATCCCAAAAATAAAAAGTGCGCTGTTCCCAACCAAGAAAACAAACAGCCCCAGGCCTACCCAGCACAAGATGTGCTTTCACTAGGCCAGGCCAGGCCACCCACAACACGTCACGTACTCAGACAAATTCGATGGGCATCCGCGCCCTTCTTTCTCCATGGCCGTCTGGCTATCAAGCCTTCTCCGCCGGGTCCAACCAAACCCGGCATCCCCGTGGAACAAGGTACTACCTCCCACGAGGCCCCTCCCCAAAATTTCCATTCTCGACGCTCGGATAGGCGCCGCCGCTCAGTTCCGCCCAGTCCCAGTCCAGCGTCATGGGCAAGGTGAACACGTCGGGCGCGAGCATGGGCTGCGTGAATAAGCCGTTGGCGCCGCCCAGGGCCGGACTGTGCAGCCTGCCCGACGCCGTGGGAGCAGCAGGGTTCATGTTGCCGATGGAACCGAAGCCAGTGAGGTCTGCGAAGGAGGGGAAGTGTGCGCCCTCCATGCCCTCCATGGCGTTGCCCCCGGCCAAGTCGGAGTGCCAGCCAGAGGGTGCCATGGCCGGTGATGAATGCTGGCTCATTGTCGTCGTCATGGGACTATACCCGTTCTGCAGGGCTGCTTGGTGCTTCAGCGACGGCGAGAGGTGCCCGTTCACCTGGCTGTGACTCGGCTGCGGCGTTGACGAACACGCTGTCGCTGGCCGAGACGTCTGCGAAGGCGCCGACGAAGACGGTTGCGGTGTTGCAGCTGCCGACGCCGACGTCGCCGCCGCCCTTGCCGCCGCCGCCGCCGCTGCTGACGTCGTCGTCGATGACGGATCAGGGCCCTTCCTCTTCCGCCTCAATGTGTTATCCTTCTCGGCTTTGTCAATCACTACCTTGGCTATCCTCTCAAACTCGGAGCAGACGCCCAGCATTCGGTGGACACCACCGGTCTCAGCTTCCTGGCCTAGCATGGACAGGAAATTGACCACCAGATTCATGAGGCGAGTATCAGATCTGGCCCTCGGATCTAGGGGATTCTGAAGAATGTTGCCGAACAATGTCACCAGTGCCGTGACAGGGAAGTAGAGAATCAGCCTGCTCGATTATCAGTAACTCAAGCTTTAATGGGGTTCGTTGGGGGTGTGGGGGAAGGGGCAGTTTACCAAACGCAAGAGAAATCCCCTTGAGGGATATACTTGAGCAGCGAGATGGAGGCTCTCGCGGCGGACGTGCAAAGGGCCGCAGATGAAAATATTCTGGGATTCAGGGGCTTCGCATTCAGGCCCTGAATGGCATAGTTCGACAGTCGGCTAGTCCAATACCCGTGATGAATCGACATCCGATGGACCGTGGTCAGACAGTTGTAGTACGTAAGATGAAGCATGACAATGTGAAGGATAAGGGGCGTATGCGAAGCCTTGATCTCGTGCTCTGGCCGGAAGTCGATGGGTATGCTGTCCTTCCAATTCTCGAGCTCCTGGTCCAGCTCTCCAATGGTGTTCAGAAGCTCACCAACGGACTGCTTGGTAGCCTTTGTCGAGTAGAGTCGCTTATAGACTTTGCTTTCGATGATGGCAATCTCACACATGACCCTGAATAGGTTCATCTTGCCCTTCCCGTCGTCTAGCGGGATGTTTCCGATATTGTCCGCGGGGTCAGCATCTGGAAGATCCACATTCATGTCGTCGTCGTCCTGCGCCGGCGGCCGACCCGACCGCAGGCACAAGTCCTTGTCCAGCATGTAGGCGATCCAGAAGACTCTCTTGCGTTGCTCGATCTCGATGGGATTGAGGTTGAACCCCGTTCCGCGCTTGTGGAGTCCGATGCTGTGGGAGAGTCGGATGGCGGCAGCAATGAGGAGAAACGAAGGTTGCGGGTTTGGCGTGCCCTGCATGAACAGAGCAATGCCTAGTAGCGCCTGCACGCTCAGCAAATCCGTGTTACGCATCGTCAATTCGGAAAAGACGCCCATCGCGTTCTTCAGGTAGTCCCACGCCTTCTGGTCCTCCTCCTGTGGCACCAGGTTACTCATCACCCGAAGTCGATAGGCGATAGCGAATGCGACGTTGAGACTTGCCCACCATCCAGATCCCTCGTAGGGGTCCTTGGAATACTGCCTCTCCACAAGGTGCATGAAGGTGGGCTGGTGAAACAGCGGGAACATGCAGTTAAAGTTCTCGAAGTAGTCCTTGAGCAGCGACATTGCCTCGGGCTTGCTTGGCAATGGCCTGAAGACCGGACGCCGAAACAGGTCTTCGAAAACCTCGGGTTTCCATGCTGTCCACTTATGGTCATCGATGGAGACGTCGGAAATCATCTGCTGGAAAGAGCTGTCGCCGGTTTTCTCATTCACCCACTGTATTCCCTTGGGCGAGAAGATGGAGAACCCAGAAGATGAGCCTGGAATTTACGTTAGATGCCGAAACCATCGTATCCGGAAGAGTCTTTGGGCTCCCGACGTACCGATATATCTCGTCTCCCCCGAGTTGTTAGTCACCAACGAGCACATCATCTCCGACAATGCCTCCACCTCCTCTTCATTCTCCTTTCCGCCGTCGGGCGTCAGAGATTTCCTCTTCTCGTTGTGATGGTCCTTATCCTTGGCTGGCTCTGGGGATGTCAGGGAGCTGCGGGGAGTCGAGTCGGCTCCGTCCTGGCCGGAGGCGGTTTGTGACGGAGAGGTCGGGTTCGAGACTGCCTGTGAGGCTTGTCTTGACTGTTGCTTTTCCGCAAGCTTCTTCTCCAGTGTGCCAAGGTCAGTTGCGCCGTTGTCGTCTTCGCCGAGGAGACCTATATGCCAGGTATTGTTAGCCGAGGCATTGTCACACCCAGGAAAGCCGGGAAGACAAAAGGTGCAAGGCGCTGTAGTGTAGCCTTACCGGAGAGTCGCAGCAAGCTCTCCATGCGACCCAGTCGATTTTCGAGACCCTCTATGTACTTGGCCCTAGATGCAATACGGTAAGCTGAGTTCGGCCCGGTTCACCTGCGGGCAGCGACGGGTGGTGGGACGACGTACCCCTTGGGAGGATTGCGCTTCTTCTCGACCTGGGTGAAGACGCAGTCGGTTTTGTAATTGATGCAATGTGTGCAAGCCGGGAGCTTGCCGTCGCACTTGATCTTCTTCTTCCTGCACATGTCGCAAGCCTGGCCGGGAGGGGCGGAAGTGTTAGTGATGGAGCAGCCCTTTGATGCGCCGGACTGCGCGATGGAAGCCGACTCACTCTTGCAATCCTCCTCCTCTTGGCCTCATTCGCATCGTCGAGGAACGACCCGGGATCTCCAAACATTTGCGCTGTCAACTCTGGCGGCAGTTGGTGAAGCTGCAATCCATGATCCGCGTAGCCACCGAAGATCTGGGGCGGTTGATTCATTAACGGCGGAGGACCGCCCACAGCTGGCATTTGGAAGCCAGCGTGTAAGTGATCCATGGCTGTGGTGTCGTAGTGATAATCTACTATCGCAACCGGAACCGTCGGGATAGGCAATGGCAGCTGCAGAGGGGCAGTTGGGCAGTCGGCAGTCGATGTTGGCGATCGGAGGTAGCGGCAGAAGGTCGGGTCGAGAATAAAAGTCGCGGACGAGTTGGACGAGTTAGGTAGCTATTATTACAGGCGGTGACCGTCCTTTACATGCTGACTCTACGTTGTATGGATTCGTCGGTATTTTAGCTCGCTTCGATGGGGGGGGGAGTATCGAGTCGAGAGATGGTTGGCTAATGGTGACTTCTTGAGCGGGTATTGGCATTTATCAGCAGGAGGCAAGGGTCTTTTTGAGCCTCCACCTAGCAAGCAACCGGCTTGGTTAGATCCGATCAAGGGAACGAGACGCCACAAATTTTTGGGCTGATAGGGCTGAACAACGAAAGGATCGAGGTCAAGAACAGGGCAACAGGGCAACATGCACTTCGAGAAGGGAAAGAGTGGGAAAGAATAGAAATTAAAACATGAGGATCAAGGACGAGCGAGGCAAGGACCCTACGATGGGCATGGGCGAGACACGCACATGCAGTGGCGGAGCACGGCCGTTATGGTATTCTCTGGGCGGCACTCCTGCTTTTCAGGCAAGGCAAGTTGAAGAACCCGACCCCGAACTCCGACTCGTCCAAGGTGTATTCCTCCGCTCCCTCATTACGCAGTACTGCTGCACACCATCGAAGGCCCCGTCATTCACTACCCGCTCCTACATACAGGCAGCTACGCAGGCACCGTGCCTACTTACCTACCTACCGACACATGGACGCACATTTGGCCGTCCTTGTCGCAGAATGCCATGGTCCTGCTTGGCTGGGAAAGAGACCACTCAGAGCGATCCTTCCTTTACCGCGTACTCTGCCGTGTTATAGTACAGCTCCTAACAGCAATCAACTGTTTTATATTCTTCTCTCAAATGGCTTCTATTGTACATGATCGACTTCGGTTGAGAATACCTTAACTCCATGATTAGCAAAGGTGGTTGGCCTCCCTGGTAAATCGGTCAGAGAGACAATACGCGTCGGAATTCGTTTTGGGGAGCTGTTGCTTATGGCTGACATCAGACGATTCGACAAAAAAAAGTGGATGTGAAGAGTGCCAGGGGCTGGTCTTGTTCCATAAATTCTCCGACAGACTTGAGTCCCCCCAGTCTTAACTCCTACCCATACAAACAAATACCGTGATGAAGATGACAGAAAGCCAAAGACAATTGCACCCAGTGATTATTACACCGTCTAGGGTCATGTATAGCGTTTCATCTATCTTTCTGAGAGTCTTGACTTTGCTTGGTAGGATCCACGACAAACACCTGATGATCGTGTGGATAGGTATTGAGTTGGGGATGATGAAGCACAAACTCCACTGCCAGACCAGGCAGTGGGGTTCTGGCGGGGTGAGAAAACAATCAACCGCTTTTCCCTCGACCAAATGGCACAAGTGAGAGCGAGAATTTGTCATGATGGCGTCCAAGCGGCGGCGATCGACTTGCTCCAGAGTCCAGATCCCCAACCCCATGCCCGTTTCATGACCGTCTCACATCAGCCATCGTCAGGAGGGGCTTGACCCCAACCTCCCCCCCTTCCCCCCCAGACTCGGAACTCGAGGGGCAGCCCAACTTAACTTACATTCGGATCCCTGAGGAGATCCAGAAAAGAGAGCCCACGACGCGGTTGGATTATTAATACCTACGATGATTGAAAAAAAAGTGCCCGAATAGCGTCCGAGTTCCTGGAATACGAAAACGAGGAAAACGAGAGCTATCGACCAAAGAAAAAAAAACATCTCTGCATGATGCGGAAGCCCTCTCACCCCTTACTCTCATCTGTGACGACTTCCGACTTGCAAAAGCCCTTTTAAGTCCCCTAATCTCAACGTCGTCCTGATTTGTAAAAGTCGTCATCACTCATGCTGATGACTCATTGACTCTTTTCTGGCAAGACTGAGCGAGCGAGCAAGGTGATGACCCAGGCTTGCGGGTTAGCTAGGTCCTTCGCTCTCTTCCCCCAAGGGGATCTGTCAATCCCGGATTCTGGGATATCCTGGGTTTTCTGTGATTCTGGGAACCGAGCTCGCCACTTGCCGTGACGATCGGCTCCCCTTGTGCGCTCTGCCGTTTGGAGTGCCTTCCCTTAGATATATCACTTCCCTCCTCCCTACAAGGATTGAGCATTGTTGATTGTTGTTGATCTCCGATACGAAATATAGTGCTTGGCGGCTATATGGTACTGTATTGTCCTTTGGGCAACTATATACAAGAGAATAGTATTCGGACTCGGACACGGAGGTGATCCTTAACGAGCAGCTGCCGAACAACGCGATAACGCTAAGCAGCACGCTCACTTTCTCTCCCAGCAGCCGCAGACCACGGGCAGCATTCCAAACATTAGTTACGGGGACAGCCAATCGATAAAAAAAAACCATGTACAGGCGCCGCGTATAAATAAGGGGAGTATAAGTCATTTCGCGGCCTCAGAGGGCCGTCATACATCTTCAGTAAATCGGGACCCAGACCCCGCCGAAGCCCTCGACCCGGCCTGAGACATGAGGCTCCGGCCGAGGGTTCCGAGGGTTGGGGGAGATAGCCGACCAGGATTGTCATCGAAAAACGGCCCTTGCGCCTGGACGGGGGTCCGTGCAGGACCGGACCTCACGACTACAATGCCGCTCTCGGGCCGCATCGGCGATCCCAGCTGCAGTGGCTGGCTGTCGGGGTGGTTGAACATGGCCATCGAGTCTCGGTAGAACGACGTCCCGCTGACGGCTCTGTCGTGGGGTTCGTGAGGTTCGTGAGGTTCGCCGTATCCGTCGCCGCCGGAGTGTAAGACTGAGTTCAGCTTCCGGCCAGAGACACGGTAGAAGCTCCTCTCAGCCGACTCCGGCTCCGCCCCTTCCAGTTTGGCCTGTGACGCCCGCCTATTCCCGCCCAGCGCGGCAATGGAGGATGGGAACGCGAAAGGAAGAGAACGCTCGGCCATGCCGCCACCAGCACCGCCGCCACCACCGCTACCGGGACCCCCGCGACTGAACAGGGATAGTCGCCTGCCCGGCCCGTCCCCATCGCCGAGGAGCTGCATGCCGTTGATTTGCCGTTTCCTCCATTTAAGAAAGAACATCAGGGCCACGGCGATGAGCGCAATGCCGGCCAGGCCGCCCACAACGCCTCCAATGACAGATTCTTTCGGTACGACGGGCGGTGGCGAGGAAGGACCCACGCCGGTCGGGCTGCTCGCAGGCGGAGCTGCCGTGGCACCTGCGTCGCCTACATCCCCAACCCCGGCAAATACAGTGATCGAAGGGGCTTCGGTAACCGAGGTAAGAAAAGTCGAGCTGCGGGTTGATGAGGAGCGGCTTGAACTACGCGACGTTGATTTTGTGGAGTTGAAAAAGTGCGAATGAATAGTGTTGTTGCCAAAAGAGTGTAGGCGGGCTGATGGGGTCGGTCAGGTTAGAGTCCGTTCCGGTGGGAATCTTGGGGCGAGGAGGGAACTCACACGTCGAGTTGAAAGCACCCCCTGACAGAGTCGGGAGGGCAGAAGTGGGAGGTGAAGGAGCGGACGTCAAAGCCCCCGGAACAGAGAGCGATGACAGAGGTGTGGTAGGTGCTGAGGACGATTGCGTCCCGGAGGACGTGGTCGTCCCGGAGGACGTGGTTGTCCCAGAAGACGTGGTCGTCCCAGAAGACGTGGACACGGGTAAACCATGACCAGTTGGGACAGATAGCACGTGCGGGACTTGCACCGTGGGAATGATGGTCTTGAGAAAGGAAGAATCGAGAGTCAAGTGCACAGGCTTGAAGGCCGGTGGGGTGGCCGACTGCGGTAATATGGTCTGAACATCAATAACAGATCCAGTGCCATCAATGTACTGGATCACGGAGACGGTCTGCACGACCACGGTGACGCGGGACTCCAGGTCGGGCAGTTTGCGGTGATGAAGCTTTTCATGTGAACGAGCGGGATTGGTTTCGCCGTTGCGCTGGTAGCGACCGTGATGGATGTGATCGTGGGAGTGACGGTGGTCGTGTTGGTGTTGGTGGGATCCGCGGGTCTGAGGGAGTGAAGACCCGGGGGCGGTTTTAGTCATGACGACCGACGTGGCTGTGAAATGAGCGAAAGTAGGAATGACTACCTAGGTAGGTAGGTAGTAGCGTAGCGAACGTCTTGGGTTCCAGAAAACCCCGTATTCAGTACCGTGCCCCCGTGGGAGCGATTGGTGAGGCGTAAGCTCGAGGCTGCGCAAATGCTGCTGCAGCTACCTGATGGTATCGATCGGCCGGCACAGTCCATTCCCCTCGTTCCTCGTCCTCAATCGCATCGTGGTCGACGTGACTAAACTCCTTGCCGCAGCTCACACCTCATCGTGGTTGGTGATGACGAGGAACAGCTGATTCTCACCAACGCGCTCGGTGGCCTTGGAAACGAAAGACAAGGACAAAAGGCGCGGTAGAAGGAGAAACAAAGGAAGATTCCAAAAATAATTAAAATGAGGTGAGGCTCGGAAAGCCTGGTGGGGGACTGTGCTCGTTGTTACTAGGTAGGGGAGCAGTCAATTTCGCTTGGCTATGGGGTGGTCTTTTCCCACGAACGACTGGCCCGCCACATTGGCCAATCAACGCCCGGTATTGATAGACCAACAAGGATATCTGGGCGACAGACGGCGAAGTAATTGGCCAACACGAGGATGGGTATTTCCTTGAGCTTTTGCAATCCCCGGTGGGGGGTTTGCTTGGCGATTTAAAGAAACACTGGCTTGAAGCTGAGGACGAAGATTGAATTACTCTGTACCGTATTCCCTTTACGTCTGTTGGTTTTCCATGCAGATGTATGTTCCACTGCTTCCGTGGCAGAAGACTGTTAGCTGTGCAGATACCGAGATGGTGCCTAAAAGGAAAAGCAAGTCACGAAGCCAGCCTGACAATCCACAATTCTTTCCTGCTCGTATTCAGGCACGGACGGTTGCATTCTGCGAGCTAGTTGTTCGTATGGGAAAATCCCAATGTCCAGGCATTGGTTCCTCCCGTTGGTACTCCGCAAGCACAGACGGCGGATCTTGCCTATTCTTATCTACACGTACCTACAGTCGGGTAATACCTGTACCTACATATACAGATCCTCAACCTGTTCGGTTCAAATACACGTGTACCTTCCTTTGCCCGTTGCCTGTAAAAAGCCTTGAACTCCACTCCTCGTCGGTATCAACCTGTCGAGTATGTAGGTATAGGTATTTGGATGGCTGCAACTGCGTCCAAAGGCAAATTACCGAAGTATACCTCTAGGTACCAAGTACACGGGCAGAAACGGTTTCTGCCCGTGTTGATCAAATTCGTCCTTCCTTCGCTGCACGTGCACTAGTGTGGAGTCTGGGCCTGGACCCCCACCTGGGGGAAGCTGCAAGCAAGGAACTCGATAGTCTCATGTAATGAATAGCTGTCGTCAACTTGTTGAAGACCATCGACGAAACCATTTATCTTCCGAACTGTGTATTGGCGCTCCTTGCAAATAACACTAACGCACCGGAAACTCTGAGACGCCGAGACTGTTAGCTGGGGCCGCCGTCGCTGCGGCAGACTGGCAGAGCGTCAATAAAGAGCCTCACTAACGAGGCATATCTGAAGTCTAAAGTCTAGCCTTTGCTTCAATCGCCAACAGTCTGCTCGGGCCTGGAACTGCCTCCGTCGGCCTCACAGTATACTTCGCTAGATATTATCTCCCATGAGAAAAATAGAGTTGAGGCTCCTCCATTACGAAAGACATTTGCAGCTCCCGAACTATATACCTTTGCTTGACCATTGACTGCCCGGGTGACGCCATGGCCACCCCCTCACAAGCAGTGCCAGGAGATGGAGTACCTTCATTGCAACTTCCCCAGGCCTCTCCCGACCTTCTGGCGTCTCCTCCAAGTGGCGCCGCCAATATCTATCCCTCATGGCAGTCACACGATCCTCGGTCCTCGTCGACCATGTCTCTGGTACCTTCCCCAGAGGATGACGAACAGCGGCGGACTCTGTTGATGATATACATTCATGGATTCATGGGCAATGACGCATCCTTCCACTCCTTTCCAGCCCATGTCCACCACTTTCTTGAGGAGACGTTGGCCAATACCCATGTCGTCCACACCAAGATCTATCCTCGGTATAAAACTTACAAGGCGATCGACGTTGCGAGGGACAACTTCAGCAAATGGCTCGAACCTCATGAGTCGCCGGAAACCGATGTTATCCTACTTGGTCACTCGATGGGGGGGTTGCTCTCAGCCGATATTGTCTTGATGGTAGGTGCTTACTCTTATGGTTTCCACGCTTTTCCAAGAGCCACTCTTGATCAATCATGCTCGGGTACGGCGGCTAGGCTTACTAGGCTTTGTTGTCATATTGCCTCTGCAAAGTACTGACACGGTATCTTCTGTATAGCCAGCATCAAGCGGCTATCCATTCCGGCATAGGATTCTAGGAACCATATCACTGGATGCTCCCTTCTTGGGCCTCCATCCTGGCGTCATTGTTTCGGGCATAGCGAGCATCTTCCGTCCGGCTCCCAGTCCACCAGGAGAAACCAACTACTCGGGATCACCTACTCCTTCCTCCCTCAATGCTCGGGAAACCGTCTCACCAGAGCCCTCCATTCTTTCAGGGATCTCCTCGGAGAGGTTATCGTCTCTTAGTCTGTCACCGTCACCGCTGCAGTCAAGACCCTCTGGCTCTGATCCTTTCTTCAATCCACCGTTCTTCAACGATGTTCCGTTCCAGGACCGAGGGTGGATAAAAAATGTCGTCCACTTCGCAAACAAGCATAGATCGGAAAATCTGTTTGAAGCTGCGGGGAGCCACATCATGTCCCATTTGGAATTCGGTGCTTGTCTAGGCGACTATCCTGCCTTGAACTCCCGGTACAGCAGGCTGAGACAGCTGGAGGATGTGAAAGAGCTCGGCGCTGGTGTCTCGGATGCTCGGCCAACAGCAAGAGTGCGCTTTGCCAACTATTACACACTATCTACGGGCCGAGAAAAGAAGCCCAAGCCGGCGCCGGCCAGTCCAAACCCGGAACCAGATTCAGCCGGACAAGAATCCCAGATAAGCTCACCGACTAGCCTACACCCGAAGTCCGAGTCGCCCATTCAAGAGACGCAGGCAAGCTCCGTAGATATCGACCAACGTGCGTCCACACCGAGGAGCTCCGGTGAGGAACACAGCGACGACGGGATGCTCCAATATGTTGAGCCAATGCCAGAGGAGGACGGGCCAGTTCCAGAGGAGGGCGAGCTTCCGCCTGCATACACAGAAAATGCAGATACCAAGACCGCAGACACCGCCCCCTCGGACGAACCACCAGACGACCTGCAGCTACCCGCCATCCCCGACCTCCCCGAGCCACCCGTCGCCCCGGAACTAGACCAGCACGCAGACAAGGCCATCCAGAAGCAGGTAGAGAAGGAAGCGAAGCGCGCCCGCAAGGTATACGACCAGGCGGTCAAGCAGCGCGACAAGGCCATCAAGGAGCGCCAGAAGCTGGTCGACAAGCACAAGCGGCAGCTCCAGAAGGACGCCGAGCGGCGCGACAAGGAGCAGCAGAAGGAGGCCCGCAGGAGGGAGAAGGAGGCGCAGAAGAGGCAGGCGGCCGAGAAGCAGGCCTGGCAGGACGAGCTCGACAGCCGCCGCAGCAGCAATCAGCAGCGGGAGGAGCCGGACAAGGACAAGGACAAGGAGAAGAAGAAGAAGGACCGCAAGTTCTGCATGCTCCCCCGGGACGTCAGCGCCGGCCGCGACCCGGCGTGGGTGCCGGTGCGCATGGACGGCGTCGACGAGGTCGGCGCCCACTGCGGCCTCTTCCTCGCCGGGCCGCACTACGAGGGCCTCGTCGTCGGCGTCGGGACTATGGTCGGGGAGTGGGTGCGCGAGAGCCGCTCTCAGAGGACGGCGGGCGTTGAGGGGTGAGGAGGAGGCGGGCGGTGGGTGCCGGAGGGGGGTGATATTGCTTGTGGTTGACTGTATGGGAAGGGCCCCGTATTCCTGTGCTTGGCTGTTGTGGATGCGAGGTCCTTGCGTTGACTTGCCTTTAGATATACGTAATGCGGCGAGCAATGAAATTCCAGCCCCTTTTGCCTCTCATTTCGTATTTCGCTGCAGGGGAAGGAGTCGATGCCTCGGGGGAACGGTGCATGGCAACAGAGCGGAATAACACAGGTATGTGCCAAGTTGATCGCTTTCATTATTGACATATACCAGGTCCCAGGACGCAGAAGTACGAATAAAACACGCGGCTAGGTAAAACAATGCTAGTCATGTATTCCTGACCCAGTTAATCCTCCAGCAGATATTTCCAACCCCTGAACACTCCAACCCCCCGCAAAACGCCAGCCAATTGGCCATATACCGCAACAAAATCAGTCGTCCTCATCACTGCTATCAACAAGGAACCCGCCCCTGGCCCTAGCCCGCACCATCGGCTTCGCGCGCACGGGAAGCGCTTCGTCATCGTCGTCGTCGTCCTCCGCGGCGGCGGCGGGCACGTCGACCCGCGGACTCGACGACAGGGGCGTGTCGTCCGTCTCCATCTCGTCGCCCGACGCGAGCCCCCGGCTCGGCCGTGCCGACTCGGCCTCGCTATCGGTGTCGCCGTCGCCGGTAACTCTGGCGGGGAGGGTGCCGCCCTTCTTCGTCCTCGCTCGCTTGTTCCCCCTCGCAGACGGCGAAGGTCGCGCATCTTCTCCGTCCGCAGAATCGTCGTCGTCGTCGTCATCATCGTCGACAACAACCAGAGCGCCCGACTTCCTCTTCCTCGAGCCGTCGCCGCCGCCGCCACCGCCGGCCCCCTCCTCCTCGTCGCCACTGTCGGCCAGCAGCGCGTTGAGGTGGCTAGATAACTCCCTCTGCAAGCGGTCGTACTTGGCCTTCTCGCGCTCAAAGAACTCCCTGTCGCGCTCGTCATCCGTCTCATCGTCGCTCGCCCGCACGTACATCTCGCTCTTGACCCTGCGCGCCTTCTCGCGCTCCTTCTCGCGCCTCTTGAGCGCCCGCTCCTCCCTCTGCTTCTCCTTCTCCTCGTCCGCCTCGGCGTCCTCTTCCTCCTCGCTGCCCTTCCGCCGCCTCCGGCGCTGCAGCTTCTTGCGCGGCTGCTCGTCGTCGTCGATGACCTTGCGGGCCGTGGGACCGCCCATCGGGAAGAGCATGTCATCGTCGTCATCGTCCCCGTCGGCGCCTCCCCCGTCGTCGTCGTCGTATGCGGCGCGCTTGCGCGGGGCCGTCTTCCGCCGCAGCTGGTCCGCCGCCGACTCGTCGCTGTCGAAGGTGGGCGGGTTGAACTCGGCCTTGTTGATCAGGTCGACCGACTCGGCGAGCGCGCCGGCCGTGATGCCGGGGCCCACGACCCAGCCCGAGTCGGGCGTCTCGTCGAGGGTCAGGGCCAGGCGCTCCATGCCGACCAGTCTCATGAGGAGGCGGAGGTGCGGGTTCTTGAACACGGCTGTGCGCCGGTCGTCGTTGTCTGGGCGGACGGCTGGTGGGCAGCATGTTAGCACGGGTATGTTTGGGGTTTCACCGAGAGAGAGAGGCAAAGGACTTCTACTTACTGATGAGTGGAGCGGCCTTGGCAGCCGCCTCTTCGATCGAGGCACCCGCCGCCTCCGCATCGAGCCCCTCAACAGAGGGCATTGCTTTCTCTGCCGCCTCCCATGCCCGACGCTCACTCTCGGCCGCGGAGAGCTGTCTCTTGACCCAGTCGATGTGGTCGGCCTGGTTCTTGTCGAGAAGGGCCCCAACCGCGATGGCGATCTGCTGATCGTGCTCCACGATATGGCGGAACTCCAGTTCGGCGGCAGGCCGGGGATTTGTTGAGATTGTCTGCTTCTCGTATCCGTACTCGAGGTAATGAGCCGTGCTGTTGATCTTGGAGAACAGCAACTCGGTGATCAGAGCCGGACGCTCCTCAATCTTTCGGACACACTTCTTGATGATCTGCTTCACGAGCTCCTCCCACTCCTTGAACATGCCCGAGTTCTTGTCGAGAGGCTCGGGTCCCTTGACCATGTTGTACAGCAGGTGGATAATGTCGACACGGAAGAGCATGACGCTCATCTCCTGCTTGAAGGCTACCCGGTAGAAATATCGGTGTGCTCGTTTGAGTTGCGAGTCATCGAGGTCCTTATAGTACTTGGTGAACTTGACAAAGGTATCAACGACCCCCTGCGGGATAAACCTGTGGGCGAAACGCGTGAAGTCAAACTTCCGCTCCTTGGTCGTCCGCTCGGCACTCTGCTGGTCGTCCGCCGAGTCGTCATCCACATCATTCCGTTCCTCGTCCACGCCGTCAGTCCCAACATCCTTGGCGGCCTTCTTCTTCCGCCGTGTCCTCTTGCGAGAGCGGACTTGCAAGTCCACGTTCTGCTTGGAGTACGCCTCTAGGATGCGTAGATAGGTGTACGTCAAGTCGGTGCACGCGTCGAGGTACTCGAAGCCCTGGTCCTTGTATGTCCTGGCTATATTTGCAACGGCATCGTGAGTTGCTTCCTCGTAGAACAGCCGGTTGAGGATGTTCTCGGCAATCTCCTCGTCGTCCTCGTTTCCAGATTCCGACATTTCTTGCACAGTCAGAAGAATCTGGGTGAAACATCTCATAACGGTGCTCAACTCGGACCAATCCTTGTCATTGTAGGACCGGTCCAAGGCGCGGTTCAGGCTGATAAACATCTCCTGATTAAGGACACCAGCGATGAGATTGAAACTCCCAACATTATCCGCCTTGTTCTGGGCTGGCTTCGCACCCTTCTGGAGCTTCCGGCGCATCCGCTCCGCCTCCAAGAACCATGCAACCAAGTAAAAGAACTGGCCTCGGTGGTAGTTCAAAACGTGTGGTGCTTCCCGGTCGATCGACTTTCTGACGTGCTGAAATAGGGGGTTAAACCCCGAGTCCAGGAAGTCTTCGACAAACGACCGCAACTGCTTGTTTGCCCTGTGGTTTAGAGACGGCGGTGGTCCCATATCCTTTGGTTCCATCTCTTCCTTTCGCGCTCGTCGCGGTGGCCTGAAGGTCTTGCTGCTATCCATCTTTAAATCTCGCGTGGCGGCGTCCCTCAGTGCGTCCTGTCCGGACAGCGACGACATCTTTCCGTTTCCTCTCTTCACCCAGATCATGGTCCCAAACCTGTTGTGACGCTTCGGCGCCTTCTGGTTGTGTGACCGGAGCATAGCAGCTTCCTTGTCCATCATGGCTGTTAATTCCACGGCTTTTGCCTGATTCAGCCCCTGCTCGTCGAGGAAGAGCTTTCTCACGTCTACCCTCTTGACAAGATGAAATATGATCTCCATGACAATGACATCCTCGGTTCTGAAGTCCTCGCCCATGTTGGAGGCGATTGTCAGGAGTGCCAAGAAGATATCCTGATAGGAAAACGCGTCTATCGTTACAGAGCGCGAGACCTGTGATTCGTCTCCCTCGTCTTTGACGCCCGGGGGAGGGGAAATCATGGCGATATTCCTCAGAAAGAACAGCATGATCTTGATTATGCCCTGGTCTCGTGGGGATCGGTCGCCAATGGGGATGGCCATAGAAGGGAGAGCCACTCTCACTGCGGTGTGAAGGATTGGGGCTCCGTCAAAGTTGATAATTGCCCGTTTGTAGCCCAATTGGGCTAATTGTAAGACTGGGAGGTGTCTGTGATGGTTGATGGTCATCCTTTCGGCGTCTCGTTCGATGGGCCAGGTCAAAGGGACCATGATCTCGTAACACGCCAAGGCAAGCTTCGCCTTCAGTCTGTTATCGGCGCAGTTCTCGGGCCATGTCGCGATGATCTGGAGGAGGTCGCCGCCGACCAGGTTTGCTTCGGCAAGGCATCGCGCAACGTCCATGCGATTCGTCTTCTCGTCGTAGAAACGGATCCATCGTTTTATGTCTCGCAAGCACTCGAGGGCGTCGTCTCCAAGCTTGTAGCTTCCATCATCATCCGCACCGTTTCCTCCAAGCTGTGAGCGTCAGTAATGTCAACTTTCGAGTACGGGCGAAAAGGATGCGACCGTCAACGTACAGCGGAAGCGAGACTGTTGATGTGCGCCCGAACTTCGGGATGCACTACGTCCTTGGAGGCGTCTTCGGCGTCCATTTTGGCCGCTGGGGAAACGATACTGGTCAATCTCTCGCAGTTGGATTTGCGAGAGTCCCAATATCTAGAAACTGGGTTTCGTTGCTAACACCAGGCGCACGCAGCCTTCAATTCGAGATGGTTTTACAAACACGCGCCCTGGAGACGCGACCGCGTTTAGCTTGCAATTAAAGTGGCACTGCGGGGCAATGGCACGTGCACGTCAACTTGTGTACTATGGTACACCCGTGCCACGCCCCACTTTATTTGGGCCCCTGTTGTGACTATTATCAATCATTGATTCGACTAACCGTTTGCCGATTCGCACGAAGAGTTGTACGTTGTCTTCCGGGAGGGCGTAGCTTGTCTGGCGCCCTTCCATTCCTCTGCAGTGCTCAGCATAATGCTTTTCAGGGCAAAAGTGTGGGCTCTGGAAGACAATCTGCCGATTCAATTGGATTGCATAGATTGATTGAGTATCCGTAGATTGGATTATGCTGAGCGCTGTTCCTCTGTGCCAAGGAGTTGTGCGTCATGTCAGCGTCCTTGAGTGCCCTGTAATTACCGTAATTAAAGCCAAGGGAGGATATGGTAATCAAGCCCAACAGGATCTGAAGGAAGTTCAAGAGGTTCTTTGAACTTTAAAGTACCCTCCCAAGTGTTGGGTGGTGAGTTTCACAGGAAGCTATCCCCGGTTGCCACTTTGTTTACCGAGAGCGCTAGAGACGTTATGATAGCTAGTAATTCATGGACCCAGCTACTTGACCATGTGTTAATTGGGAGAGTGTATGGAAGCACCGAGTCCTGGCTTGGGACTCGGTGGTTCACCGGCATCTTCGCGAGACGACTCTGAACGTAAAGTCAGGATGGAATGCTAGAAAGCAGCATGGGAATGAAATTGGACTTATTAACCGGTTACGTAGTTATCTGACAAAGAACCGAGCTTTACTATTATGATCGACCAGCTCAGGTAATAAACATGTGAGGCTTCTCAAGCAGTTCGTGAAGTTAGAAAACAGGGAGGATCGCGCTGTGACGAGCCTGCAGATTTGTATGCAAGGGTATGATCCTTTAGGAGTAATCCTGTAAGACGTACAATATGAAGGACCCTAGGGGATGAAAATTACCAGAACATAGTATTGGCAGGTTGCGTTACTAAGTGCTGGTGTCTCTATTTGGAGAGGCACGGTATCGTCTCTGGCTGTGCCTCCCAGCGGCTGGTGCGAGAACGAGAACGAACGTCAGCGTAGCATGTTTCGTATCAATTCCTACACGGCCCAGTAGGTCAGGCCGCAGTCTTCTGCGGGACAACGTCGATATGAATGGCTGACCGGGAGTGGTCGATCGCGACAGTGCTGACGAGATCAATCCTTCTCAATGCTTCCACAACGTCCGCTATCGCTCTTCTCTGACCAGGAAAGCAATACCTCCGTGGCCTCTAGACGTAAAAAAGTATAAAAGAGCCGGCAAGTCTCGAGAAACCAATGTATCCTTCAGACTCAACTCGGATTGTATCAACGCCGGAAACCTCAGCACCATCCAACCCACAACACACTAGCCATTACCTCATAACCACCTCACCAACACCCTATCTCAATATGAAGTCCTTCGCCATTACCAGTGTTCTCCTCTTTCTGGCCGGAGGTGCCATGGCCAGGAACTGCACCCCGGGTTTGAATTACTGCGGAAGCACCCTCAACAACATCGGTAAGCTATGGCGTATTGAAGAACCACGAGACGTATAAATTAAAGTACCTAACTTAAAACCTCTTGGGAATTACTTGCAGGCAATTACCAGGGCCAGATCGACCAGGCTCTCCATGATGCAGGTCGGGCGAATGGTGGCTCGGATGACCTCTTCCACTGCGTTGGCGGCGATAGCGGCGTCATCGACTGGATCGGGTATTGCCCGAATGGCTGCAGGGACAACGGCAAGGACGTGAGCGACTCCTGCAACTAGGCTTGATCCTGGTACCTTGGGTACTCAACAGTCGACTTGACTGATGGGGAAAGCATTTGGAACGACGCGTCGATTGGAAGGCTTACATTCGTTTGGAGGGATACAGAATTCATTCTTTGTTCTGTTACATCAATAGACATTATTCTCACAATACTTCGTCGCTCGATTAATTACTTGCAGACTTGGTATTATTTCATGTCGTTGAAGCACAGGAAGCTACCGTAGATTGTCTCCGGTTGATAGTGACCTCTCTCGCTACCTTAATCTCGCTATCAAGGCCTATGCTGGTAGGATTTCCAGTACTAAGACTGTTTCCTGCAACGTCAGTAAAGCTTTCTATAGAATTTCCATTGCTTGCCAGTTCCTTAGCTAGTCTGTCCAAAGAGCCGCCTTAAACAGAGTCACTTGACCAGATCCTTGCCTCTTTCGCTTCCTTTATGGTCCTTTCTTTGCAAAGGCCGGGCTAAACCTTTTCTTATAATTACTTGGCAAAAATGTCGTAGACAATGCTAGCAGATGCCAGCATCTCTTTGTTAATGCAGCTAGAGAGGCCTCGGTCCACGACGGCCCTGTTCCCGACTAACAGGGTCTGCTTACTGTCTCGCCGTCAACCTTGTGGAAGACCATAAGGCGCAGATTAGTGCGAGAAAGCGGCGTTGGGAAAGCGGTGTTGGGGCCGCCGCTTTGGGCTGGCGCGTGCCGCCGCTTAATTTTGGCGGTCTCTGCGTCTCTGCAGCAACGGCTGTCGCACTCTGATATTATGTACTTGGAGGCCAGGCCACCGCCCACAAGCAGGCACCATCGGACACGCTTCCTTCGGCATCAATCACTCTTTTCCTTATCATGTCTCAGGTAGAGATATTGCCCCCTTTCCTGTATCGCCAGCCGCGTATGGAACACATTGAGGACGTTGGGAAGTACGTTCCCGGTGGTTACCATCCCGTCGACATCGGCGACATTATTGGCACGAGCGACCAGAGTTACGAAGTCATCCACAAGCTTGGCTACGGAGGCTTCTCGACGGTCTGGCTTGTCCGCTCGTGTGGGGACATGCACTCCTACTTCGCGCTGAAGATCCTCTGTGCTGATGTCCCTAACGTCAATGAACTGAACGTCCTCCAGTATCTTCGAAAGTCCGCCAGCCCACATGCGAATGTGGTGACATTGCACGACTCGTTCAAAGTCTCCGGCCCCAACGGCGAGCATCACTGTCTCGTTTTCCCGGTTCTCGACCCGAGCCTTCAGAACCCCAGAGTTGCCGACGCGTTACCTGGTCCTACGCGATACCAGGTGTGTTGCCAAGTTACCAGCGCCATAGCATTCCTCCACGGCCAAGGAATCTGTCACGGCGGTAAGCTACATCCCCATTCTTAACTCGTTTCAAGTTGACTAACAAATGTACAATTGTGGATTTCACCGCATCCAATATTGTATTCGAGCTTCTAGACATTTAGTCCATGTCTCCGGCTCGTTTGCATCAACTTCTAGGCTCTATCAAGGCCGAGGATCTCAAACTGCCCAACGGCTCATATTCGCCACACGCTCCAAAGCAAGTCGTCCAGACTCCTGAGTTTTCAGGCCTGGATTATTCTTCACTCGCATTTGTTCGGATTGTCGTTTTCGGACAGGCCTTCTTCGCAGATCGTCCACCCCCATCACTGGGAGTCCCTATCGATTTCTTTCCTCCAGAACTTTGCTTCGGCTATCTGCCCTCTACCAAAAGCGACATCTGGCAACTTGCCTGTATCCTATACATTGTCCATGCCAAAGTGCCCATGTTTTCCACGTTCTTTCGGATATTCGGAATCCTCATAGGCACTGTCGTGGGCTATCTCGGTCCGTTGCCCCAACAATGGAAGGGACGATTCATGTTCGAGAAATACGGCTACCGGGAGCCGGGACGAGCACAGAGCAGAACAGAACCGGCTTGGTGGTTCGAGGACAAGCATTCCGAGAAGTCGATCGACAGCCGACTTTTCCAGGAGGCACCGCATCTCTCCGTCCGTCAGAAGGGGGAGTATGTTCGCCTGCTCCACGACATGGTGGCATATGAGCCTGAGCAGCGCCTGTCGGCGGCCGATGCGGTACAGCGTCTGAGGTCAGCGGCATTTTTGGATGAGTAGTTGAGTGCAAAAGCAGTACGTTCATAACTCTTTGTTCACTTCGATTCCAATCCCAAGTTCTCAACTGGGCATTGGCAGCTGACTATGATCATCTAAGGGCCGGTCTCCCAGTCATCCTAAAGAGCCAAAGTTAGTATTATGGGTGGCTGTCGGGTAGGTATTCCCTCTGGGCGAGGTGGTTAACTTTAGGAGAAAGTCAACCCGATTCCAGGCGGATGGGGTTCGGCGAGTGGTGTACGTGATGGTAATACGGTGGAAGCGTGAGCATCCAGCGCTGCCTCCGATGGTGCCGCCACTGGTCGCTCGTGGCGTTATATTGGTCCCAAGTGAGCCAGCTGCTTTTCCAAAGTGTAAGGGAGCAGCGTAACTACCATGCAGCGCCAAGGGGTTTCTTCGGCAGGGCTGCAATATATGCATGCTTGTGATGTGCATTTATGCGAAACCTAGTGCCCGAAATATCAAAAGCTTACCATAGTCCTCCAAGAAGAGTACACGTTCGAGGGATCCGTTTCAATATGAAGCCGTTTAACAGCTAGTTAGACAGCCTGTTGAATACCTGTAAATGGCCTTTTAGAATGCGTAACAGCCTGTTTTCCAGCAAAAATATGTGATACTTGGACGCTCTTTCCAAAATAGATTCTGCGTTGGCCTTAGATACGTAACTTCGACAGCTGCTGCCTCGATAGGGGTAATTTATGCAACTAAGTTCGCGTCCGAAAGTTTAATTGCGCCACAGGGACCCCCACCAAAAGTGTGGCTTGGACATTCCGACCCCAGACGGCGTAACCCCAAACTGGGGGCTATCTCCTGCCCCACTCGCGCCAAACTTTGCGATCACTGGCTCTGGAAACAGGATCATGGCGATACTGTACCAAGTTGCTTAGCGATATGAATGACGTTGAGAGAATTCAGAGATATCGGCCGGGGTTCCAACCCGTTGCGTATCGTGGACATGTTTGGGGAGCTTGGGGTTGGCTGTAAGGGTTGGCCAGGCAAGTCGGATGTCGAGCGATTCAAGCCAGTGACAAATTGAGGCGCAATGCACCTATCGACCTATACAGCCTCGGGGGACAGCGCTCTCACTCTCTGATATTGAGAGGGACAATAGCTTTGGAACTAACAGGAGGTTTTTAGACTTGACCCCCGCCAATGTTCTATTTGGACTGCATGATGTTGGCCATTGGACTGATTCCGAAGTGTACTAGCATTTCGGAGCTCCAAACGAGGTGCAGTTACTGTGCCTCGACGGTTCCGTCCCACCACCACCAGCTCCCAGACGAATCGTTGAAGCGATCAGCTTCAAGGGTATAAACCCCAGTCTACTATCCGGTAATGTCTGTATCGTTGATTTCGGATTGTCATTTCTCACCGATAGTCCTCCGCCTGGCATCCCTGGGACGCCCCGCTCCTTCCTTGCACCAGAACTATGTTTCGGGGCGCAGAGGTCGCCGACAAACGACGTATGGGGCCTGGGTTGCCTGATATTCGAACTCTACACCGACCGGGTTCTCTTCCCGCTCATCTTTGACCAGCTGGACCTCCTGATTGGGACAATTGTCGACACGCAAGGTCAACTCCCTCCGCGGTGGGAGGGCCACTTTGTCAACCAGGCCGACCGGGTCTTCGAGCCAGGACACAAGGACTTTTGGTACGATCCGTCCTTCAAGCCGAACCGGCCTCTCGAGCGTCAGGTTGCCGAGAAGTGCCCGCAAATTCCGGAGCATCGGAGGCGGTTTTTCCTGGACCTCCTGGCTGGTGCGCTGAGCTTGGATCCTACCCGTCGGCTCAGGGCCGCAGAGATTGCGGCACACCCGTGGTTCTCCTTGGGAGACAGCCCAGAAGAGAGTTAATATTCGTCACTCAGAAGCCCGCATGTCAGGCGCAGGAACGTGCTCTTAACAGGTATTATTTGATCCTGATGAGTCATTTGAAGCGACTAGTTATTGTGCTTGATGTCGGTTGCCCCTCAATATGGTGAGTTTAAGAAGGGTCGACAGCGGCGAGACATGACGAGAATTACGCTAGTTAGGGTAAGCTGTCGAGATTCGGGCTAGGTAGGTAGGAAACAGGGCAGAAGTTGATATGCCGCGTCCTTGGAACAGAGCTCCGGTACAGGGACTTGGTCCTAGCAACTCAACCCAACTTCTTCACGATGACGACGGAAGCAGAGACATAGACGGCAGGTCGCTCAGAAGTGGGATCCACACTGGCAGAGTAAACGTTGTTTCATTTGCATGATAATGGTATCATCTAGCAGTGCTAATTTTGTCTTATCATGCGACTCCCAAAAGAAACATCCTCATCAAGCAGTCGCTCTCTTCCTGGGTATTAAATGGCCACGAAACTTCACCCCCAAACAAACAGATGATAACGAAGTAAATGGGCGTGGGACAGAGATGAAAAGAGAGATTTGACGGACTGGATTCTAGCCCAAGGCGCCAGAATGACCGAATTAGGTATTCAATAATAGATACTCATTGTTGCTTGCCTGCAATGCTCCGCGCCGACCAATGCAAACTAAAGGAAATTTCAACGACCGACATTGGGCTTTGCCCATGCTGTAGTAAATTCCGATGCTCGCTATCCTGGTGTGATACGCCGCTTTTCCGCCTTAGTCGGGGTTGGCGATGAAAAGCCGCCCGGAAGTAAGGGTCATGGTCCGCTCGTCCACGCTGCCTCGTCTCCTTAGATCCTCGGGGTTCTTGACGCTCTTCTCCCTCGTTATGGTTGCGTTCATCAAGCTGTTGGTAGCCAGGCGTGCCGCATTGCCGGCCAGGTCGGGGACGTTGTCGAGCCGCTCCTTGCTGCTACCGCTCTCGACGCTCCTTGCCCTCCCGCTCGCCGAGTCGTCGCCAGCAAGCATCAGCTCCTCCTTCCCCTCGACCAAGGAGTCAGTACGCTCCGGGGTGTCGCCGGGACTCCACCGCCTGCTGCCGCCTTGGGAATTGAGAGGCCCTAGACCCCCGGACGAGCGGTAGGCCAAGGTCCTCCTCCCGCTGGCAGTGCTACTCCTCCCGGAACTTCCGGTCCGCCGGTGATGCAGTCGCTGCATGACCACGTCGTCCTCGTCGCTATCCCCGCCCTCGACCTCGGTTGCGCTCAGGCGCAAGGGGACGCCGCCGCTGACGTAGTTGTTATCCGGTGCGTAGCCCACTACGGCGGGTTTTCCGTGATGCCGGATCTTGGCAGCGACCTTGCCGCCGGCCGAGCTCAGCCCCGTCGACGTGCGACCCGAGACTGCTGCCGAGCCCATGCCGAGTGCGCTGCCAGTCCCGGCGCCCACCGCCTCGAGGTTCGCCCGCATCTTGGCTGCCCGCTGCTGAGCCTGCAGCCGCGGATCTTCGTATTGGGCGCGGTCGCACCAGGCGGTACCTTTCTGCTTCCTGAGCAGGGCGATGTAGCTCGTGGGTTGCGGGGAGCCGGGAACGCCGCCCGAGCGGCTTGACGTTGACCTCCGCAGGTCAGTCGTCGGGGATGTGCGGTAAGCCGCTGGGGGTGGCATTCCGCCACCGGCGCTGGACACGGTGCTAAACGTGTTTACAGACGGTGATCGGCGCTGATGTATACCTTGCGGCTGCACCAGGTGCATCTGCATCGGCGTATTGTACCCGGCTGGCATATGGTAGCCGGCTGGCTGTTGGTAGTGGACTGGGGGTTGCGCTGCTTGAATCGGGTCAGGAAACGTGTTGGAGGAAGTCGTCCGCGTCCGGCTGTGGGTATAGATTGGGTTGTTGGAGGGATCGAGCGGCGCCTGGCTCCGGCGATATTGGGGTTCGAGCATGTTTCCTCTCGAGGTTGGGCGACTGGAATTCGTGGCGTCGCCGGATGGCGGCCGAGACAATGGGGAATTTCCAGGTTCCTAGGGAGACGTGCGGTATTGTGGCAATTGCAAAGCAAAGAGTCTGAGTTGGGATGGGAGACTTGAGTCGCCAAGTGGAGTCTGCCACCTGAATAATGACAAGCGCGCGGGGCCTCCGTCGATCGAACTGCGAGTTGTTCCGAACCGAGAAATTCTGCGTCGGGTCGGGTTTGGACAGAGATCCAAGCGATGATAACAATCCCTTTGCAACTCTGGAGGAGAGGAGAGGAGGGGGGAAAGATATGAGGATCGGGAAGTTCGGTGATCAGGGATGTTGATGGAAATGACGAGGGAGGAATCTGGTTCAAAAGGGAAAGCTGCTCGGCCAAACTTGGCGGTTCAACCAACGTTGCATAACCCCCTGTCGATGATGCTATGCCTGATAAGTGGGTTCTTTTATGGTTGGAAGTGGGCGCTAGAGTCGACACCTATTCGCCCGCCACCCGAAAAAAAGGGCCTTTACCGCGCGATGGCCTGTTTTGTGAACAATAGCTCTCTTGGCCTCAGCTACCAGGCCGAGCTAGAGGGCAACCATTTGCGAACGGGGCCCAGGAAGTTGGTCACTGGTGGCAGGATGAGGAAATGCCGCGGGGTATGCGTCTCGCTTGCAATACACAGTACTGTGTTCGATCTTAAACTTGGACACCACACGCAATAGGAGCGTCAAATGTCTAGGAATTCGCACCGCCGGTGAGCGAGCCCCACGATGAGGTTATGAGAACCTGGATGAAAAGCACCGTGGAAGTGGTAGGGTGGCCCCTCGTCCAATCAGAGCACCACGCGGGGGTCGCAGTTGATGTAATATCTCCTCTCTGTCGAGCCGGCGAGGGATGGTGGGTATTCGGCGCCTGCAGAGGAACAGTCCACTGTCAACAACAGTGATCGAGATTCGCGCTTTGTCCTTGTTTTATCCTCGTCGCCGTGTTGCTTGTGTTCGCCTGCCAGACGCAGCTAGCATTGGTGTACCTTGGTCAAACAGACGAGGCACCCTGGGGATTCACCACCTAAATATGATATTTTAAGGGAGGTGACGCATATGGCCAAGAATTAGGGTATTCGAATCAATGTAAGAGGAGGTATGTATGTACAAGACTCTGGCGAGATGGCACGATGGCACGGCGGCACGGATTGGGACGAGTTCCTATTCAGAAGCCCGCGCCTGTTATTGCCTACCATTGCCTGCCGCTCAGCCCTGAGCGTCAGGCCGGTCAGGGATGGGAGCAGTTTGGTGAGATCCTTGACCTGCTGACAATGGGCCGCTACTGCGTAAGATATGCGTGCAAAAACAAGAGCTAATGCGCGGGCAGGTAGGTACCTGACTACCTGGAATTCGAGAATTTGCTTGGCCTACGGCTTCCTGTTCCGGTGATTCCTCCTCCGCCCGCACTTACTTGCAGTAGCAATCAACCTTCGACATTGACACATTGATCTAATAGACGAGTTCATGCAGGAAAACCGAGTCTCGGCTCTCGAAAGACCTGGAGACTTGCCGCTGCTCTGGAGCCGGCCCAGGAGTAGAGTAAAGACGCTGAAATGCGCTGAAGATGTCGAAGATGACCTACTTAATATTCTCATGCAAGTCCAAGACTAATGCGATGTGCCATGAGCATGGCCCTGCATGCCTCTCTGTGATAGGTAGGGCGTGCCCTCCTTCAAGCTCGAGGGTTGGTGATCAGCTTCATGACCGGCGGTGCAGGCAGCCCTAGCAGCGTCTTGGAGAAATGATGTGGTGCCACGACGGTGAGCATCAGAGCTGACTGAAGAAGCCACTGCTTACTCGCCTGGTTCGCCCTAATCCATTGAGGGTTTATTTTATTTTATTTTACTTGTGTGTGCATTCTCTGGGAATCAAGCATGACAGAGGGAAGATCCGGTGAGAGTCACAAGACTGACATAATCATGCTCGTCAATGCTTGCCAACCCTTATGGTTGTCCATCTGAACATTCCGTCTCCTCTCCTCCCTGTGGCTGCATTTGTTCACGGCTTCACCCGAATGCGTTCAGACTTATCTGCTTGGAGTTTAGAGCGTCAATGATACTTTCAGCCCAACTTTTAGAGTCCAGCTCCGCGCGTGTCGAGCTTTGAGTGGCTGGCAGGTTGAGCGGCCGTGGAAGGAGCCGCCTTGCCTGTGTCGGTTCCATCTTGCGCACGCCGCCAGCCAATGACTGATAGCAACAGGACCTTCAATGCGGCGCAACCTCGCCGATTTTCGGGCGCAACTTACATGTAGATCCAAATGGCCGGGGACAGTGTCGGGACCCAACCTGTCGGATGGAGTGGGTACCATTCACACTACCTACGTCAGATACACGCTATTCAAGCTTCACGGGTATCATGCGCTTGTATGTGTGTAGGCAATTCCCGGTCCCGTCCTCCGAGAACTGTTATATCTGGAACGATGTATATATGCGTCTCATCGTTGGGCCATAGTACGGAGTTCAGATAGCAGGTCTGTATTCCGTAATTTGTGCCTTGTGGACAACCACTAGGTTTCCTACCTGCGCTTGGCACTCGGGGGAAGGCATGGAAGAAAAAAGGGAAGAAACTGCCCGTCCCACTGGGTACAGGGTCTACGCAGTAGGTACCTAGTGTAACGAGGCTCCCACAGCTGGGGTTGGCGCCATATGATTGGCCATTTGCGCACCGCACTTCTTTCGTTCCAAGTTTTCCCATTGACCATTCCTTACCAGAAATCCCCGTGCTTTTTGGCTTTTTGTCGTACATTGTTCGATATCTGCTCTTTGTTTATCTGGATCAATCACATGCCGAAGGGCTCCCCCTCTAAGATCTGCGCTATCTAGAAAGTTTATCCATCTGCCCCCTCAATGGCAATAGTTTCCGCGTTATCATCGGCGTCCTATACCTGACTGTGACGTCATGAAGTTTGCGAAGGAGCTCGAGCAAGAGCTTGTGCCGGGTGAGCATCCCGCCAGGCTTGAAGGCTGGGACAATACAGCCTGATCGAACGTGCCACGGCATCTAATCTTCCTTATTATCTACAGAGTGGAGGATCAAGTACCTCAATTACAAGGCCGGAAAGAAATACATCAAGGCTCTCTCGAGGGCCATCAACCGCGCCAATGCCACCCCCACTCTCTCCAGACGCGGAGACTACGCTCCTCGAGTGCCGAGCTTTAACACTCACCGACGACTCCATAGTGAACAAACTTCGGATGAGGCTGAGGAAAGCTACTCCCTTTCTACCAGCCCGGACCTAGACCGGCAAACCAACGCAACTAGGCCGTCTCCTGTGCGGCCCATCCCAATCAGCAGCGAGCATGACGCCTTGGCAAGCTCTCCGGGGACTCACATGCAATATGGAAGCTTCATACCGACCCCTCCCCTTGGTTCACCTGCTCCAGGCCGCGCGCATCACAATCCCTTCGAGCTCCCGGCTCCTGCTATCAAGGTCCCCTCCCGGACGGGTGAGCCAGCTGCGCGGCCTCCTCAGACGCTGCGAGGGTCTCTCGGACGCTTGCCGCTGTTGCGTAGTAAGTCGATGGGTGTCCCACAGCGGCGGCAAACTTCCCCGGGTCCAAACCAGACGCCGAGGCCAGCAGCACAAACCCCTCGCCAGCGTCTTGTCCGGATGTTCACTGCTGGTTCCATGACGCGGCAAATATCCCGAGAGGGAATTGATCTGCATGTCATGGATGAGGTCCATGAACGGGAGCGAGATTTCTTCTTGTTCCTCGACCGCGAGTTGGACAAGGTAGAAACCTTTTACCAGCAAAAAGAAGACCAGGCTGGCAAGCGACTGGGACTACTGCGCCAGCAACTCCACGAGATGCGCAACAGGCGAATCGAGGAAATTGCGGAAATTAGGAAACGAAAAGAGCAAACGCGGGGCAACGGCAACGGAAACGGCGACGGCACCAGCAGCCACGAAAACTCGCATGCGGGTAAAGACTACAACAGACGCTGGGTCGATCCGATCAAGGGCAAGATATTCAAGCCTGGTCCGAATTCGAAGGCTTTGCAAAAGATGGCCCGCACTCCGGTCATGGCGGGAATGGAGCCGGCCGACCGGAGAGACTATATACGGCGGCCCGAAGACCAGGAGGTCCCGTACCGCACGGCGAAGAGAAAGCTGAAGCTTGCACTGCAGGAATTCTATCGTGGCCTGGAGCTGTTGAAGGCATATGCTCTTCTTAACCGGACAGCCTTTCGGAAACTGAACAAGAAGTACGACAAGGCCATCAATGCGCGTCCCCCCTACCGGTACATGAATGAGAAGGTGAACAAGGCCTGGTTCGTCAACAGTGACGTCCTAGACGGCCATATCAACACGGTCGAAGACCTGTATGCCCGCTATTTTGAGCGTGGCAACCACAGGATTGCCGCAGGCAAGCTTCGCAGCTTGAGCAAGCGGCCCGCAGACCAGTCGTCTACCACATTCCGGAGTGGCCTGCTGGTTGGTACGGGCCTCGTCTTTGCCATCCAAGGTCTCGTCTATGGTTCCGAGCAGCTCTTCCACCCGGAAGACCCGGTGATGCGCCAACAGACAGGCTATCTGCTGCAGATCTATGGAGGCTATTTCCTCATGCTGTATATTTTCATCTTGTTCTGTTTGGATTGCCGCATATGGACGCAAAACAAGGTCAACTACCCTTTCATCTTCGAGTTCGATCCGAGAAACCATCTCGACTGGAGGCAGCTTGCCGAGTTTGGAAGTTTCTTCTTGTTCCTCTTTGGGCTGTTCATCTGGCTCAACTTCTCCATGTTTGGGACTCCCGACATGTACCTGTACTACCCAGTCATCTTGATTTTCATCAGTGTCCTGATTCTCTTCTTCCCTGGTCCGATATTCCGCTACAAGAGTCGCAAGTGGTTTCTATACTCCCATGTAAGTCGACCCCTGTGCCCTGTGCGCCCCCCTTTTCTTCCGTTCTTCGATGCTGACTCTCGGCAAACAAGTATCGACTGTTTTTTGCTGGCCTATACCCCGTAGAGTTCCGAGATTTCTTCTTGGGTGATATCTACTGTTCGCTGACATACGCAACATGTGTAAGTAAGATCCCAGTCCGCGGTTTAACGACGAGGTAGCCTCGAGTCACTAACACTTGCTCAGAACGTCGAGCTATTTTTCTGCCTCTACGCGAATTACTGGGAGAATCCCGTACAGTGTAATTCGAACCATTCGCGCCTGTTGGGTTTCTTTTCGGCTCTGCCTCCGATATGGCGTGCCTTTCAATGCCTACGTCGATACTATGACACGCGGAACGTATTCCCTCATCTTGTCAACGGCGGTAAATACTCCATGTCGATCATGACTGCCGTATGTCTTAGCCTGTTCCGGATACACGGTGGCCATACCAACCTCGCCCTCTTCATCACCTTTGCGACCATCAATGGAATCTATTGCTGTAAGGATCTTCCCCCCCGGCCGCGCATCTTCGACCCGTCAACCACCTAACTTACCGTGCGCAGCTATCTGGGATATCTTCATGGATTTCTCCCTCCTCCAACCACACTCCCGCCACCCTTTCCTCCGGGACATCATAGCCCTCCAACGGCGATGGATATACTACGCCATCATGATCATCGACCCCATCCTCCGCTTCGCCTGGATCTTCTACGCCATCTTCACCCACAACACCCAGCACAGCACCGTCGTCTCCTTCCTCGTCTCCTTCGCCGAGGTGACAAGGAGAGGCATGTGGACCCTCTTCCGCGTCGAGAACGAGCACTGCGCCAACGTAGCCCAGTACCGCGCCTCGCGAGACGTCCCCTTACCCTACCAGCTCGAGCCCATCGTCCAACGCCCCAGTCTCGAGAGCATCACCGAGGGAGGGGCGGACAGGATCGGCAAGGACGACGCGGACGAGCACCGCGCAGACGCCGGCGGCCACGCGGCGGCCGCGTCGGTGCCCCCGTCGGTCGGCCGCTCCACCGGCCGATCGGTCCGCGGCGGCGGCCCACCCTCCGTCGGTACGCCGGCCACGGCCCTGGAGGAGGGCGTCGCCACCGGCACCGACGCCACCACGGCCGACGCGGGCGCGACGGTGGTGCGCAGGCGCCGCGCCGACACGGCGGGGCGCAGGTCGATTGCGCGGATCATGGCCGAGGCGCACAAGCAGGACTTTGAGAAGAAGCGGAGGCCGGCCGGGGACGGGGGCGCCGCGGGTGCGGCCGGGGACGGGGAGGTGGTTGCGGGCGGGCTGCATAGCGAGGAGGAGGAGGAGGATGATGATGATGAGGATGACTCTGGTAGTATGGTGGCGGACCGGATGGAGGTGCGCGAGGCGGAGGGGCTGATGAGCGCTGCGAAGGATGATGATGAGTCGTAAGGGATGCAGCGTAATGGACTTTGGGATGGTGGAAGGGGGCAGGCGGGTGGATTATGTGTGTGTTATTGTGGATGGTCTGGGTGTGAGACCCTGCGAGAAGTGTTAATCTGTGAATGCGGATATCTTCTGGTGGAAGGGCGGTCCTCTTGGGAGGTTTAATTAAGCTGCATCATCTGGACAGAAATGAGATCCAACTTAGCAAAAATATGTGTATAAGCTAATGCATGTGGGACTTCTACGACTACATTATAGATGCGACAACAAAGCCCAATATCCAAAGGGCTGCTCTACAGAGATCTAGAATGCTTATATCGTTGTATAGATGGCAAGTGCAAATGTCACCACCTTCCCAACCTCGTCAGGAAAACCCCCTCAAGCAACCCACTCGGCATCCACCGTCTCCCAGTGGTCCAAGAAGGCCTTGTAGAACTTGACGCCGAGGCCCGGGTCCAGCGACCCCGTGGTGGCGCGGATGCTGTGCATGCTCAGCTGCGGGATGCCCACGTCGGCGGCGCGCACGCCCGTGGCGGCGCTGAGCATGGGGCCGACGGTGCCGCCGGAGCGGCTGTCGTTGCGGATCATGTGGCGCTGGTTGACGCAGCCCGAGAGGGCGGCGACGCGGTCGAGGATGGCGATAGACACGGCGTCGGTCGTCATGTGGCCCGAGCCGTCGACGCAGAGGGCCACGCCGACGTTGAGCCGCGGCGAGTGGCCCGCCAGGTTGGTCTGGCCGAAGTTGGGGTGCGCCGCGTGGGTCACGTCCGACGAGACCAGGAAGCTGGACGCGTAGGTCTGGCCGATGACGTCCGGCCCGAAGGACGTCCCCGCGTCCGATGAGAGCGCCTCGACGGCGCGCTCGACGGTCAGCGGGAGGAAGTTGCCCCGCGCGCCCTGCCGGAGGAGGGAGCCGATCTCCTCGTTGTCGAAGAGCGCGACGAGCTTGATGATCCCGTCGTCGTCTTTCGAGTCGGTGAGGAGCAGGGCCTGGAAGGCCGCCCACGAGCAGAGCTTGTCGTCGATGCGGCCGGCAAAGATGAACTCCTTGTCCATGCCGCCGACCGTGGCGGGCGCCGAGTCGAAGAGCTCGAGCTCCCAGTTGACGATGCTCGAGTAGTCCTTGATCCCCAACTCTCCCGCAATCAGCTTGACAAGCCTTGGTGGCTGGGTTGCGGTGAAGGAGCCAGCGCCTCCGAGAGGAGCTTCGGACGGATTGGCCGAGGATGACCCAAGATCACTGTTGTCAAGTCCGATAATGGGAACGGCTTCCGTTTCCTTGTTGTTACGGCCCATCATGCCGATACCGAAGTGAGGGGCAAGCGTCGGGATGCGGGCAACTGGGCAAGGTATTAATTAGCATGGGGCAAGGCGTGACGGTATACAATACCTATCAATCAAGAGGAGCATTTACTTGGCCAGTCGAGCTTTACAAGCTTCACTGTTGTCTTCCCAGCCTCCTCGTCTCGAACGATGACCCTCCCACCAATGCTGAGGTCCCGGTCCCACCAGGTCTCATTCAAGCCTCCAGCGTACTGGGTAACACCCAGCTGCACATATCCGTTGTTGTTGGGCTTTGCGCTCACGGGCTTGAGCCTCGCCGTCAGAGCATCAATATGTCCTGCAATCATGGCGATGCCATTTCCGGGCTTGTATGCCTTGCCGATCGAGAATCCGATGATCGCACTGCCATTCCGGGTCACGTAGTATTTTCCTCCAGGCTCCAGCTTGCCTGCCCAGCTGTCTCGACTTGGGAGCTACAGTTGAAGAAGTTAGTCAAGGTTGGCATTCCATGATACGCATCGTCAAGCATCCCAGGGCCACTTCGCTACCACTTACCGCCTTGTAGCCCACAGATTCCAATTTCTCTTTGAAGTGATCAACAGTGTGGAAGATGGTCGGGTTCGCAGTCATGAAGTCGCAATAGGGCTTAGTAAAAGCTTCAGGCTTAGTTCGGCGGTAAGCGCAGAGCTGGCATGCGCCAATCTCGTCTGTCCTCTCAAAGCGCAAGCCGGGGTGCAGGCGCAAAGAGCAAGTAGTGCAGACGAGGTTTTGGCTCGCTGGCCGGTCATCCATCCCCATGGCGACGAAGATGCTCGAATGGGGAAACTTGTCCTCGATGCTCTCCCGAGCGGCTGCACTGGCGCCCAATGCCGACTGGGACGCCTGCTCCGGCAGACTGGCCAGTAGCCCGGCCATTGAATGCTCAATTGAAGCGGATCGCAGGGACAGGTTCGAGCTCCGAGTGCGGAGGAACTCGGCGGTGTGGCGGGTCATAGTCAAAGGGTCGGCTGTCCTCTGTGGTGAGGCTAGGGAAAAAGGCGGTTGGAGATGGATACCGTCACAATGCAAGGGGCGGGCAGAAATGGCAGTGTTGTTTACGGATAGAAGATGGTGACATAAACATGGATGATGGGACACTTCTGCAGGTTACATAAGCGTGTCTTACCAGCCTCCCATGGATGATGGCACTAGCAATGGACAACCTGGGAAGTTTACTTGGGTGATTCTGCCCAAATGTGCATCTACATAGGTACCCTGGCATTCCTAGGAACTACCTACCTAAATTCTAGCTTATACCTACATAGTACTTGGAGATCGTCAGGGCATCCGTAGTTCCTCACCCTGCGATGCATGAGCCGAGGCTCTTTAGGATCATGACGTTGCTTGCTTATCGTCGCAACTTTTGATTGGTCATTGGAAGGCAAGCAGAGACCAGGGCTAGCGCATGCGCCGCAGTATGCGTATTTGGACCAGCCTAGAAGACTTCAACAGGTGGCGGGACTTCCATCACCAGCCGTCTGGCAAGATCTTGACTGCCTCTCCTTTTCTCTTCTCTTCTTTTCTTTTCGTCTTCAAGCGGTTTAAGAATATCAGCAAGTTCCTGGTAGTTTATCTGTTTTTCAATCTAGCTTCCATTGCATTGTATGTACCGTACATACAGATAACAGATCAATCCACCGATCCATCTCTGCGATTGAGTTGCAGCTCTCACTCCCAAGTTTCAGTGACAGTTGAGCCGCCCGGCGTTGAGGTTGAAACATGTCGGCGCAGAGGATGAAGTCTTATTTCTCTCGCATGAGCCCCGTCCCTGCCTTCCCTGAATATACAGGCCCCTACAAAGTTGGCACTGTCGATGTCGAGATTCCCGTCTCGAAACTTGACTCGCCAAGTCCTACTCCCGACGCAGCGGCGAACATCCATACTATCCAGTTCCGTGTCTTCTACCCGGCGACACCGGATTCCAAGGGCCCGCCAATAACATGGCTGCCAGCTCCGCAACGCCTCCATGTCGCGGCGTACACACAATTCCTGGGTCTTAATCCAATGATGGCCTCTGTACTCTCGTAAATCATTCCCCCCCCCTTTAACCTGTGATATTTTCTTCTGGAAATAATCTAACCACTTCATGGCAGCTTCCTGCCGCGTCATCTTTATTACACATATGTGCCGGTGACTAAGAATGCACCTCTGCAGCCACCGAACACGCCTAACGGCCGGTGGCCCACAGTCATATTCTCCCACGGCCTCGGCGGGAACCGCAACGCATACAGCTATGTTTCGGGATGCCTGGCTTCTCACGGTGTTGTAGTGGTATGCCCGGAACACAGGGATGGGAGTGCTGGGGTCTCCATCATCCGGGACCCTCAGGCCCAGGGCCACTCTTCTCCTTGGAAATCTCAACGCTTGGTGCCGTATGTTCGGATTCCCCACACCCAGACACCAGAGATCTGGCGAGCAAGAGATACCCAGATCCGCGTCAGACTCTGGGAGCTCGGCTTGTTAGTGGAGGCGGTGCTAGGGATTGATTCTGGGATGGAGGACCTTATCGGCTCCAACATGAACAGGTCGACAACAAAAGCGGCACTGCAGCAGTTTGCCGCGAAAATGGACGTCCAGGAGCCTGGGAAGATCATCTTGGGCGGCCACTCGTTCGGTGCAGCGACAATAGTCCAGCTGCTAAAGCTCACCTACTATGCGGACCGCCCCGAAGTCACAAGCATGCCTGATCCGGTATTTGCGCCGGCGAAGGACTCCAACATCCGGCGTCTCCTCACAGAAAAGACCCCCACCATCCTCCTTGACATGTGGTGCTTCCCCCTCGTCTCCGCAACGGTCGCCCCGCTGCTCCCGCTCCCGCTCCCCGCCTACGCCGACGTCCCCACCGCGCCGGGCGGCACGGCCGTCCTGGCGATCGAGTCCGAGGCCTTCCACAGGTGGACCGAGCACCTGCACACGAAGGCGCGCATCCTGTCGCCCGACCCGTCGGCCCGCATCGTGGCGCTCCCGCCACCACAAGCCGCGGCCGAGGACCACCAGCAGCGGCGGCACGCCGGGCCGAGCTTCTTCTACGCCCACGGCAGCGCCCACCTCAACCAGAGCGACTTCGGCGTCCTGTTCCCCTGGGTGTGCAGGCGCGTCTTCGGCGCCAAGGAGCCCGAGCGCGCCATGCGGCTCAACGTGCGCGCCATGCTGCAGCATCTGAGGGCCAACGCGGTGCCCGTCGCGAGGACCTGGGCGGGCGACCTGGTCGACGGACCCGGTGCGGGGGCGGGGAAGAAGCCGGGAGCCGGGAGGCGTGCTTCTGCCGGCGCGCGGCCCGGCGGCGGCGGCGGGGATCAGGGGCTGGACGATGGGACGCATGACGACGGGGCGATTATGCGGCGCGGCGCCGACGGCGAGGTCGAGGGGTGGTGCTGGATCGACATCGCGGGCTTGGGCGGCCGGGCTGGGCGGACCGAGCTGGAGTCGCTGGCCCGGCCCGAGAAGGAGGACGGGGAGTCGTCCGAGGGGGAGGACCCCGAGAGACAGATGGAGGGCGAGATGGAGCCGGGTGTCACGCCGATAGAGACGGGGGCACCCGTTGGGGACGTCAGGCGCGCTGCAGTTGGGGCTGCTGCTGCTTAGAAGGCGGTGAGCTGCGTCTTGGGAGCGGGGGGGATGGATGGATGATGTTGAATTAGCGGACTGTCATGGCAAGTAATGGCGTCTGGTAAAATGGGTTGGCATATACTATGCCCTATAGATGGCTGCGTGTTTAGTTGAAGGTGTCGAGTATAGATCAGACTGATAGAGCTTCCTCGTGTGCCATTAATAGAGACGGTTTTATTTCGTCCTGAAGAGTCTTGTGACTTGATTGGTTCCTTTCTTAGCAACGACCAGGAGACTCTATTTCAAGGTTCTTGAACTACCGACGGAGTCCGGGATATGTTTACACCATTGCGCTTGAGGCGTACTCGGAAACAAGTAGCCCATGAACGATCCTGACCCCATCAGTAAAAGATACTTATAAGGGTTCTCAGCAGCCCAGCTGAATTACCTCGGAAAGGACTTCTGTCTGCTGTCTCGGTCAGACAGCTTTGAGAGTGCCACATATTTGCTTAGTTTCGTGTTCCCTTGGATTACGGCTCTGACTCGGAACCTAGAGAAATCCCACCTTGTGTCTCGTTGAGTGTGTAAGTAGGCTCCGTCAAACCCCAGCACGGAGCAGAGCTGAGGTCTGTCTGCCGGACAACAAAAATGCAGTGTACCAGTAACACCGAAGAAGGATGTACGAATCCTCCCCGAGAGGACGGAGGCTTACGGCAAATTAGCTAGCTCCTGTTCCACCGTTCGTCGTCCCCTCTGCTTATTTTCGAAGCATCGCTGAATTCGCAGCCGCGACGGAAAGTGACGGGAGACTGCCGCACGCACAAGGCTGGCAAGTAGCCATCGTGGACGGAGCCAAAGTTCTCTTCACTGTCCTTCAATCGCTTTCCTTCCGACTACCCCTATCTTATGACAAGCATCCGCCACATGAGATCTCCCCCTACTCGGTGAAGCGTTGTTAGATAGTCGAGGCAATGATTAGGACTGTAAATCACAACCGTGCGATCGCTTTGTCGGCTGGTCAGTGATGTGACATGGCTATTATTCATAAGTAGGCTCGTCGAGTATCCGTAGCACGACACAGCAACATCCGAAACTCGTTTAAAGTAACAAGTCCAATCACGTACAGCCCCCCAAAAGGGGTCATTCAGCAGGCACGGAGTTTCCCTCCTCCACCTGCCGAGACTGTCAAGATGCTTTTCACGCCCCCACCTCGCTCAGCCAACCCTTTACCTTCTTCTTGGGGTTGAACTTCAAGTCCTTCTCGGACCGCACCACCACGCTGAGCTTCTTCTTGCCGCCTGCCTTGCCGGCCTTCTTCTCAGGCACGCCGCCGCCGATGTTGCTCTTCTTCAGCCCTGGCCGCTGTGCTGCTGCTGCCTCAAACGCCGTCGTGGTCAGGGGAGCCGGTTGTTTGTGCTGCTGCTCGGCCTGGAAGGTGTTCTGGGATTGCGGTATCTGGGGGGTGACTTTGGCAGGAGGGACTTCTTCCTGGTGAAGGGCGTGGTCCTCCTCCTCCTCGTCGTCATCGTCGTCGTCGTCGCCGTCGTCGTCGTTCTCGATGTCTTCCAGCTTTTGTTCTGGGAGGGCCACTGGAGTCATATGCACTGCCGGACTTGGAGCGGGAAACGTAACGTGGGCCGCTGCAGTTTGAGTTGGCTGCCCGACTGGCGAATTAGGCATCCCGTATTGTGCGACCCCCTGGCGTTGAGTTACCGTTGGGTAGCCCTCTGTAAATTGGTATTCCCAACCGCCTGTGGTAGGCAGTCAGACGCCCGCAATCTTGGTCAAAATATGGTGGAAATCTTACTGCCGTCGGCTTTGAGCCTTGCTTGATAAAACCACCGCCCATTGTCCCCGGCGAACCATCTCGACCACGACGGTTTCGGCTGCTCGATAGGGATGGGGACCTGCGCTGCGGCCTCGCCGCCCCCTTTCACTGGTTGATCCTTCGGCTTATCCTTGGGTTTATCCTTGTCCTCGTAGCCTTTGGACTTTTGGTGCTTGGCCCTTTGGTGCCGCCTACGATGCGGGTGTTGTTCGTGCGAGCGTTTGCCAGGATGAGAATGTGGCATGGCTAGCTTATGCTTTCCGGCGAGCGTCAGGGAGGGACAATTATATCAGACTAGTGTGCTTGGGCGTATGAAACCGGTGAGAAGAAAAGGGGGGTTGAGGCTCCGTGGCTCTTATGAAGAGAGACAATATAGGCCGAGATGACAAACAAATATGGCGCACGCCTCTTGCTCGCTAGTATGGAATATGTCAGGTATTCCGAGCTGACTTGGGCTTTCGCAGGGTATCCCCCGCGCGCTAGACAGCCTTATTCTGCAGAACGATATAAGGAGGGAGATAACAAATGCTCCCTCGCAGATCCGCTCGCCATTGGATTGAGTTGAGGAAACCAGCATACGAATCGAGTGATTAAATGGTGACGCTGTGGCTGCAGGGCAGCAGAAGCGGAGATGTAATTGGGGATTATCAACCAAAGAAGATGACAGCTCGGAAGCTATGGATCACAGACTTGGTCTCGCCTGGGGGTTTTGGTGTTTCTGCAGGACCGAACCTCCAATCAGAGGCGTCAACTCTTTCTTCCTGTCCACCGTCTTAAAGACGGGAAGCCTCGCCGGCTCCTTCCCCGGCAGCAAGCAGCAAGCAGCTATTGCAACTTGCATCTTGCTTTCTGAATCGAGCAAATTGCATCTAGAGTACGTGTGTCAGGGGTTGGGCTGCTAATTGGCAGCCCAAACCCACCATTTCCAGAAGCTGACCCGGCGCAGCGTGTTTCCAAATCCGGCGGCTTTCCCACACGGCCACAGATTCTTCTAGATATTTTGTTGTTCAAAGTTGTAATCAATTAATATCTTTTTTGTTGTTGATTTATTGAAATTGACTTTTGTAGGTTAAATTTCGAGGTTGTAGGATGGATTGTAATGGATCTGTAAACTGGACCCACTTGTGGGTGAGTACAGGTGCGCTTCTCCGGACGCTGTGGGCTACCGTGTCGACCTACCTCATTGAACACCTCTGCCTTGCGGACGCGGCGGTGCGCTCAACGAGTTGACGTACTCAGTCGTCTGATTGAAGGCAATAGGTATGCGATTTGATGGTATTGAGCTTGTGGATCATCTTTCTCAAGACCCGAAATATGTCAGAAGGAACCCAGAACTTCGACTACAACGCCCGTAAGTTTCTCCACGATCAAATCGACCTGGTCCTCGGTGATCGTGTACGCTGGCACGATGGTCACATGATCCCCAGAGACACCATCCTCATGGCCTGAGCCCGGGTGAAAGCAAATGTCCCAAGGCGAACTCATCCCCACGTCCCTGATCCGAGCCGCCACGCCGTCATCCGGGGGGAACGGCTCCTTCGTCTCCTTGTTCCTCACAAACTCCACCGCCCACATGAGCCCCCGCCCGCGGACATTGCCAACATGCGGATGGCCAACCAGCGCGGCCTCCAACCCCCTTCCCAACCTCTCGCCCATGCGCCGTGCATTCTCAACCAGCCCGTCCCGCCTCACGATCCTCTGCACAGCAAGGCCCGCTGCGCAGGCGACGGGGTGCGATGAGAACGTATGCCCGTGGTTCCACAGCCCGGAGCCGCGGTCGATGGCGTCCACGATGCGCCGGTGGGCCAGGAGCATGCTGATGGGGACGTAGCCGCCGGCGACGCCCTTGGCGACGGTTTGGATGTCGGGGACGACGGACTCCTGCTGCCACGCGTGGTGCGAGCCGGAGCGGCCCATCCCGCAGAAGACCTCGTCGAGGATGAGGAGGGCCGAGTGTTTGTCGCAGACCGATCGGATCGCTTGGAAGTAGCCGGGGGGTGCGGGGTGGCAGCCCAGTGCCTGTGTGGTTGGCGATTTGATTAGTGCCCACTGCATGGTTTGCTATGGGGTTTGGTCTGCCGGTCCACTTACACTCCCGCTCACAGTCTCGGCCACGAACGCGCAGACGTTCTCGGGCCCAAGCCGCTCGAACTCGGCGTCGAGCTCGTCCGCCAGCCTCGTCACATACGCCGCCGCGGTTTCTCCCTCTAGAATGCCGCGGTACATGTTGGGTAGCGAGACAAACGAGACCATGTCCTCCTTGATGAGAGGCTCGAACGGCTTCCGGAAGGAGACCTTGCCGGTCAAGGCCATCGAGCCCAGCGTGGTGCCGTGGAAGGCGCCCCTCCGAGCTACGAATTTGGTCTTGCTCGGGAGACCTTTCTCGACGAAGAACTTGACGGCGAGTTTCATGGCTGCCTCGACCGCTTCCGATCCTGCGTGCCTGTCCGCTTAGTGTTTATCCTCTCCACCACCACGTACCCGAAGCCTGCTAATGCCCGACTCTCGTGCGGCAGGAGGACTCACCCGAGCTCATGATGGTCGCCCTGGCCATGTCCCCGTTCGTAGATGCAATGACCTCCCTTGCCAGCTCCTCGGCGCAATCGTTGGCGTAGTTCAGGGCGAAGCAGTAGGATATTTGGTTCATCTGCGCCACCACGGCCTCGGTGACCTCCTGGTTGCCGTGCCCGATAGCCGCCACCGCCGGCCCTGCCGAGGCCTCGAAGATCTGGCGGCCATCTTCGAGGGTGATATAGCACCCTTTGGCGGAGATGGCTTTCGGTGGCCGAGCGCGATGGATATTCGGGTGTAGGATGGCACTTTCCGAAGGGTTGGGGATATCTGCCGCGGCAGCCATTTCGAATGTGGCTATCAACAGGGTGGTGCTAATGTCCAGCCAGGCTCTCTACCAGAGGTAGAGGGTACTATTTAACTACAGCTATTAGGCTTCTGCCTAGCATGATAAACCAGGCTCTTTGTACCCAGTACTTTGTGCCGAGTAAGCAAGACGCACTTTCTAGCTCCTTCCAGTTACAGGGGAATAAAGATACCAAAGGTCCTTTGGTTTTCCAACAGAGGTGTTTGACAGAGACATGCATGATATAAGGGGTCGTGGCATAATCATCTAAGAAAGCGTGTATTATGCCTGTCGCGTGCCTCATCCCACACTCTTTCGAGATGTGCTTAGCACAACGTTGTCCGTAACCATTGGCATTCTGCCCTGCTTAATGGCCAAATCCCAAGGGTGCCTTGCTTCGATTCAAGAAATGGGTCCTCCACTCTGCTTATCCTCCGGGCCAGATGCTTACACGTTGTGAGACCACCAGGCTCGCAGCTGCCAACATCTGGTTGATACGGTTGTCATTCGTCAGATCGCTGGCCAGTGGGACTACAGATCATCGTCACTGTTCCCAGGGGTACGAGGATGACACTTGCGAGAGCTCAGCATCGTTCGACGAAGGCGAACAGAAGCGAATCGGTCATCCCTTCCTTAGCAAGTTTTCTTCAGCCATCTTGTTATGCGCATTACCTTGACGGTAGAGGGAGATGAGCTCTTGCATTCTATGTGCACTTGATGACCTCGGACGAATTTCAATCCATGCCGAGTTAAAACCCGCATCCTCTTCAGATGTGTCGTTGCGGCCGAGTGGAGTTGTTCTTCTCACGATGAAAGGTCTCAGCCAATAGGCATGCTCAGATGATTGATACCTCCTGTGGGTAGGTTTGCACGAACGGCTGGAATGTCTAGGGGAAGCGCCCCCTTATTGAACACCTCCACGCAAGTTAAACGAAGGAAAATCTAACCTCCTCCCGAACTTCCCTGGCCAACCTCAACGCCTCCCGCCGTCCATTCCTCGAGAAGACATTGAAATAAGCCAGAAAACTGTTCACACCCCGGCTTGGGTGCGCGACCCTCTCCCCCTTCTTGACCAGGCACCCGCAGCGACTGATATTCCTTGCCAAGTCTGGCCTCCGCTCCAGCAACTCGGCGCAGACATCGTCCGAGGCGAAGACGCCCTCGCAGGACGCCAGGTCGTAGTCCACCGGTATGAAGACCATGACGCACGTGTACTGCGGCCCGTTCCTGAAGGGCCTGGCCAGCGCCCTCGCGCGCGCCTTGTCGGCAACGGCGATCAACAGGCCCAGGCCCCAGTAGTCCACGCCCCACGTGGACTCGATGATCTGCGTGCCCTTCATGCCTGGCGGGCGGGGGTTGATCTCGATAAGCCACGCCGCCGGTGGCGGGGTCCCTACATGTGCATCGTGCGCGTGCGCGTTCTTTGCGTGGAGGTCCAACACGCCGTTGTCGTCTCGGTACTCGACCATCGAGTTGTCGATGCGTCCCTCTAGATGCAGGATACCGCTGCGAAGCCCGAGCCGGAGGAGGGTGTTGTGGAAGCAGATCTTGAGCAGGTTGATCTCCGACTCGGGAAGCCTGGACGGAAAGACGCTGTCGAGCTCGATGAAGCTCTGCGTCCCTCTGGGGCTGGCGAACCCGTTGACGTCCGCGCTCTTGGGGAAGTCGTCGCAGACTTCGAAGAAGAGAATCTCCCCGTCGAGCAGGACGAAGTTGGCGTCGACCTCCGGACCCGAGCAATACCTCTCGATGACAAAGTCGTTCCCGTGCCGAGAGCCGGCGAGCGCTGCCAGGGACTGCAGGGCCGGCAGGAGCTCCGACTTGCTGTCGATGCGGAAGACGCCCTCGGAGCTCCACCCGTTGCAGGGCTTGATGATGCAGGGATACAGCGAGTCGCCCTGGACGGCAGCGACCCGGATAGCCTCCTGGGGACTCGAGACGAGATGGGCAGTGCGGCCCTCGAAGACGCTCGTTTCGTACTTGTTCGTCGCGATTGCGAGCCCTTCTGCGCTGGACGTGGGTAGTCCGAGTTCGCGGGCCGCGCAGGCGACGGCGGCTTGGTACGAGTCGCAGAAGGTGATGATACCGTCGACTTCGCCGCCGTAGGACCGAACTGCCTTCACCACGCGCTCTGCAAATTTCGCATCCGGGGGTTGAGGCAGGTCCAGTTGGATGAAGTCTTTCCTCCAATGCGCATACTCCGGTCCTTCCAGCCAGTGGCCCGGCTTGTCGAGGACGACCATGTCGATGCCGAGAGCCATGGCGGCGAGGTAGATGTTCGGCCCGGTGCCGCCGTCGTCGGGATGCACGCGACTTCCCTCGACGATGACCAACGTCTTCCTCGGCGTGGGCTCGACGATCCAGGGGAAAGACAACCTGTTCTCCATGTCTGCTTCCACGAAAGGGGACAAGGAGCGGGCGTCAACGTCTCCAAGACCCTCTGGGTTTTTCTGCAGGAGCAAGCCGGCCGCGGAAGCGCCGAGCAGTGCGGCAAGGTCACCCATCTGCTGGCCCCGTGCGGGCTTTCCGGGATAGAGCCCACGCGGTTCTGCTAGGGAGACACAACTCTCCACGAACTCGCAGTCGATGAAGCGCAGGGGGATTATATCGCCGCGGACGATCTGCCCTGCCGTCAGCGGCACGATGAGTTTGGCGACTGATGATCCCCCGCGCCCCTTTTCGATGGCCACCCGGACGCACTGGAGGAAGAATTCAGCCGCCGTGGGGAGGACAAATCCCACAGACGACAGATCGCTGTCGTTGAGCAGCTCATCCGCGGAGACGGAGCTCTGCTCGGTTTTCACCGAAAACACCACGTCAATGGACTGCCAGGGGTTGCCGCACGATGGGTTCTCGTATGCAACCCAAACAAAGTCGAACAATTTCACTGTGTGTTTGTTTCTGATCAGATGACTTTAAACGGCAACAAATGAGGGCAGTTACTAACCTCTCTGAGATCTCGATGAGACCTGAACACAGCCGCCTGCCTGCGGCTTGCCTGCGCTGCCTGGGCTATCCATACCGACGGAACTGGACGAGATTATGTCTCTTGGGACCCCTTATCTCAACATTATTGGGCGATCTAGGTACAAAATAGTTTTATACTAGGTAGACATCAATGGTTCGTTCCGTAGTTCGGTCAATCGCCGATCTCAATTGACCCTACTGCCATCTCGTATACCCAGGAAATAAGACGGTTCATGGACAGAAGCAAATCTGGTGTGTCGATTGTATTCTTCCCAGCGCAATCCCAATGCTTACTTGCGATGTGCGGGTTGTGTTGCATACTGTACCTTGCCCCTGAATCACTCGTCAGACTTCGGATTGGCTCAGTCTTGAAGGCCCACCAAGCTTGCTTACTTTTTGTACGCAGGTGCTTACCTGTTTGCTTACCGAATTGAAAAGGGGTCATTCTGGACATACCATACCCCCACCCCAAGGTTGAGGCAGCGCGCTCGCCTTCAACCTTCATCCCTCATCAATACCACAGAAGTACTAAGGACCTGTTTCCGCTTAGTTTATCTGATGCTCATTGCATGTCTGGGCCACCAGGCGTGACGTAATTGATCCTCCGTGTGGTTGTGACCGAATCGCAGGAAGGATCGAGGGAGAGAGAGAGTAAAGCAGAAAGCGTGCCTTCAATCCGATATAGAAAATTCCGACGCTCGTTATCTGACCATGATGTTGATCCCCAAACAAAGACGCTCATTTTGCTGAACGGACGGTTTGATCACTTCCCCCTATCCTCGGCCGAGATGATCGTCATCACCGCGCTTCTCGTCGCTTTCCCCATCCTTCTCATCCTCGTCCCATCCTATATCGCCACTAGACGACGGAAATTCCCCAAGGTCGACGTCCCCGTTCTGAATCTTCGGTCCAAGGAGGGCGGGAAGTTGGACTATACCGCCGCCACCGAACAGTACATGTACCACTTCGAGGACATACTACAGGAGGGATGGCAGAGATTTCGGGACGGCATCTACCAGGTCTGGGGTATCGACGGGTTCTTGGTGATTGTGAGCCCTAAGTACGCAGAAGAAATGAATGCCTTGGGCACAGATGTGCTGGATGTGCACGCTGCGAGCCAGACTGTAAGAGGAACAGGCCGTTTGGTCTTCTGGCCGCGACTTTGCAAAGCGAAAGTCTGACATATCCTGCACAGCGCATCATTGGAGAGTACGAGTGGTTGAAGATTGCCGATCACCTGCTGTTCCACTCGGTACAGATTGACTTGACACGAAACACAGGTTAGTGCAGATTGTTGCGTGGAGCAGCCTACGACAGGTCGAGGTAAGTGGGCTAAAGACGACGACCACAGGCAATTTAATACCTGGTATACGAAAGGAGATTGAATACGTACATTCGGTACACTATCCTCCCTGCGAAGGTCAGTAGTAACCTACCAAAGCCGGACGGTTCCTTGCAAATCGTGTGAGACTCGGCGGCCAACAGATTCACCACAGAATGGACACGCATCGCCCCGTGGCCGCGCCTGATGGAGACGATGGCGCTCGTGGTTTCCTACATGACCGTCGGCGCCGACCTCAGCCGCGATGAGGCCTGGCTGTCCACCATGACGGGTTTCCTGGACGACCGTAAGCACCCACTCAACTCATCAAGTCCCCCTCTATCCCGAGCAAGAAACCCAACTAACCCGAAACGCCCAACGCCACAGTCTTTGCAGGCGGTTGGGAACTCAAAAGCTACCCGATCGCCCTCCGCCCCCTCGCCGCCCGCGGCCTCGTCCCGGGCATCCGGCGGGTGTGGGCGCACCAAGCGCGTGCGCGCTCGCTCCTGGTGCCCATCATCCGGGCGCGGCGCGCCGCGGAAGCCGCCGCCGCCCTCCACACTACCCACGGGGCCTACGAAAAGCCGAACGACCTGCTGCAGTGGATGGCCGACAACTCGCGGCGGCCGGGGCGGCAGCAGCAGCAGCCGGCGAGGAGCGACGAGTTCGTCGCCGACATGTGCCTGGTGGTGGGCTTCGGGGCGCTGCACGCCACGGGGACGACGCTCGCGAACGCCGTCCTCGACCTGGCGGCGCACCCGGAGTATGCGAAGGTCATCAGGGACGAGTACCGGGGGGAAGTGGCCAGGGGGCATGAGAAGGCGTCCGCCCTCGTCAACAGCCTGGGCAAGCTGGATAGCTTTCTCAAGGAGTCGCAGAGGATGAATCCAACCACCCTCAGTAAGGCGTTCATATTCCTCGCCTTCGCCCGATAGCTCTCTTGTGTGAGAACGAGCTAACGCTGGAAGATCAGCCGCCTTCTCCCGCCAGGTACTCAAACCCTTCACCCTCTCCAACGGGGTCCATTTCCCCGAGGGAACCCACATCCTCGTGCCCTCGGCCATGATCTCGCGGGACCCGACGGTCTACCCCTCCCCGGACAAGTTCGACGGCCTGCGGTTCTACAACCGGCGGCAGGCGGCGGCGGGGGGCGCGGCGGCGCACAGGAACCAGTTCACGAGCACGTCGCGCGAGCAGATGCACTTCGGCTTCGGGCGGCAGGCGTGCCCGGGCCGCTTCTTCGGCGCCGCGGCCATCAAGTGCGTCGTGCTCGACCTGGTCGAGAGGTTCGACCTGCGGCTCGTCGACGAGGCCGCGGGCAGGCCGAGGAACTCGGTCAAGGGGGCCATGATCTCGCCCGACGAGAAGGCGGAGCTTCTCTTCAGGCGGAGAGGGGCGGGTTCGTCGCAGCGGTGAAGACGGAGTAGGGCGAAGATTGAAACATGATTTTGGGAGAGTTCGGACCGCATACGATCGAGATACATGATTTCGCGAGAAGAGACAGGATATAAGGTTGAATGTGATGATTGGAGTACAATAGAGCTGTGGGAACGATGAACCGAGTGCTGATTTCCCTTATAAGATCATGAGAGATAAAGATGATAGGTATTTACCCAGCTACAACGGGGCGTTTGCTATGCTGTTTAGAGAATGTGGAGCATGCGAAGATCTTGGTGATCGGGACAGACAGACAGACCTTGGAAAGGAGAGAAAAAGCCAACGTAAGATTTGTAGCGAGACGGAGCAGTATCTCGCCACTGTTAAGGTCAATCCACGTGGACAGGCCAACAACTCGAGAATGCAGATCTAGTTCTGGCATATCTACCTAGGTACTCAAAAGAAAGCAAGTTGCCATATGCTTTACTAGGTATTTGACAGCCATCAGAATCCATGACCTCTCAGAAATTCCAGCTGAACGGCAGCCAGCAGTCGGGCGCATAAGGGAACAATGAGACCTGTCATTTCCCACCAAGATCCAGAACAATTACGCCTATACGCGTATTCTGCTTTCACTTCACCAGGGCATCAAGCTTGGCCAGAAAATCAGCCCCTTGCGACCGCAGTTCCTTTTCTTCCAACCCGGTTGCCCCCGAATCCACAGCGTCGGTCCGGAGGAAGGACGTCTCGATCCCATACAGTGAGCTCAGGGCCCCGATCAGGCCCAGTTTCGCGGCCCTCAGCGACGCCTCGGTTGCAGAGGGCGGCGCGTACGCCCTGGTCATGGGAGTGCCGGGTGGTGCCGTGTCGCTGGAGGAGGATCCGCAGAGGCTCGGGACGGTGTCCCGCGCGGGCTGGACGGCGAGCTCTGGCCGGTAAGTGATCTCGGGTATATGTGCCTCCGCCAGCCCAAGCGCTGCGAAGGGAATCATGTCAGCATCTCTCTCCACTACCCAGTAGTTCATTCGGGTCTTCGAGGAAAAAAAGACATAAGAAATCCATCAAGCTTACACCCCCCGTAAGTAATTTCAACCGGCACGATCGGGTTGAGGTCCTTCACCCTCCTGATGTGCGAGATGTAGGCGGCGCTCATGATGGTCGCCGGGATGGAGTGGTCCAGGATGCTCGAGGTCATCTCCTCCAGGGTGCGATGCCCCTGGAGGAAATCGACGGCCTCCCACAAGATGCCGCGCTTGACGTTCTCCGAGTAGATGCCCGGCAGCGTCGTGTTGTAGCGCCGGTCGAGGTCGGCGACGGTGAAGGTCTTGAGCGGCGCGTCGTCGCCCGTGACGTCGCAGTTGCGGAAGACGTGCACCTCGAAGTGGTTGTCGGTACCCATCTCGCCCGTGCTGGGCTTGGACCGGTCGTGCTTGTCGTTCGCCTGGCGCGAGTCGATGACCACGGTCTGGAACGGGCCCGACCGCACCTCGTGCGCCTCGTGCTTGACCCGCCCGTTGCCCTTGTACAGGTCCGCGCCCGGCTGCAGCCAGCTCCGGCGCGAGAAGCCGTTGTGCAGGAGGTTGATCTGCGCGATGGCGATGTTGTGGCCCCCGCGCGAGAAGGTCACCTGGATCGACGAGTCGATCTCGCCCATGGGCCCTATCAGCTCGAACAGCTCCTCGTCCGTGTACCGTTTGTACTTGGCGTATTCGTCCTTCCCGAAGATGTGGTCGTAGTCGCCCTCGTGCAAGGACGTGACGAAGCCCGCGGGCAGGACGAAACTGCTCATGACCTCCATCTTGTCGGGTCGCTTGCTCTCCGTCCAGCCCGCGCGCATGAAGTTGTAGATCATGTCGAAGAAGTGGTACCCGCTGTGCGAGACCTTTCCGTACCCGGTTCTGTACGGATGGTAGGGCTCGTCGACAATCTCGGAGGGAAGGCGCCACTTGCCGTCGCAGTGCGTGGAGATGATGTTGGTCACCGGGCAGTGGGTCTTGTTTTGGATCTCCTTGATCATGTCGAAGACGCAATAGAATCCCGGATGGTAACGGCGATGGCTATTGACCATGAAGAACGTGGGCTTCTCGACCCGTTTCTGGAGGGCGATGTAGGCATTGGCGATGTCCAGGTAATCTTGGGCGATGCCGTACGCAGCCTCAAAGTCAGTGACGGCTTTCTCCCTTGCCGATATTGGCTTGTCCGTGATGACGTTGAGCCCGGCGCTGATAGCCCACAGACCGTAGGCCTTGTGAGCCAGCGGCTCCGTGCTGATGATGCAGCAGGTAACTCCGGTGCGTTTGACGACCTCGTTTAGTTGTTGAGCCACCTCACTGGGCATCGGCCCTTCGAAAGGGGGGACGAACACGAGCTCTGCGTCCGGCTCCATGCTGTGCGTGTACTTCGTAACTCTCTCCCTGAAAGGCTCCAGGTCGACGGCCACGCGGAGCATGGCTCGTCCTTCCTTCCGCAGCGTCTCGAGATGGGGCACATAGGTCCGTCTGGCATGATAGCCGACTCCGACAAGCAGGAACTTGCAAGTCGAGGAGGTATCCTCGACTCCGTTGGACAGAGACATTTTTTCGGCAACTGTGCGCAAACGCAGAGACTGGAAATTAACACGATGTAATTACATGACAGAAGAAGTGATGCCGTGGAAGGCAGAGCCCCCTGCTTTATGTATTTCGGGAAGGCGACATTCGAAGAAGTAATACTCTTGCCAATATTTCCATCTGCTCACGACATGTTATTACTGCCTCGATTCTCAATCACTCTAGTCCCGGTGCAAACGTCACCCCCAGAAAACCCCCTCCCCCCCGAGACACCAAGCGACAGGGGTTGGTAACGCGTCTCGATTTCAGTTCCTCGCACGTGGACGTTCGATATTCGACTTGAAGACAGACAGACCTCTCCTTCCCTAAAGTGTTAGCAAGCTTAGATCATCCACGGGCTCGCAGACGGGAGAGTGCTGCGGCATCTAATCGAGAGCTGTATGATGACAATGCTTAGAGACTCGATCTGTATGATGATGCTGCTTAGAAGGCTCGAGCTGTCCTCCATAGTAACCAGCCAGACCAATGGCGGACGAGAATGTCATGAAGTAGATAAGCGCAGGTGAGCATTCTCCGGTTAGAGTCCATGCTGTGCAACGCTGTATACTGTCGGCATACTTTTGCTACCCAGAAGAGAATAAACATTGCTGAGGTGAGGAAGAAACATGGAAAGTACGAATACCAAGTAAGCACAGAGTATTAGAAGTGGAGCTACTACAAGACTCTCAGCTGTAGATTGAATCTGGCGTATCACCCCGATCACTCTATAGGTACTTGATAATTACTGCTTGTTCTTAGGCATTGCTGTCCTCGGTTTGGCTTGGTCTGGCTTGAAATCGTCGTCTCTTACCCCCCCCCCCCAAAAAAAAAAAAAAATGAATCCTACACCCTTCTGTGTCCATGCTACGAGATTCAGCACTGGCCCAGCAAAGAATCGTCGGGGATCTTTCCAGTGTTTTATGTGACCTAGACTAAAGCATTCTCGAATAGCATATGTCAATTACCTCAAGTTTGGGTCCGACTACGTACGTAGCTTATCTTATAATCTTTGATTAACGAAACTAATTAGTAGACTACATTACACCTTGCCTTACCACGGCAGCTTTTGATGGTCAAATGTATAAAACGTTTCGCTCGACTCCTTAGTAGCGGAATCAATCTAAGCAGATTAGCCAGTTTTCCAACCTGCAAATATCACCAGGGCCACCTACTTCTTGAAGAATTCCTCTGGCGGACGTGGAGATCTCGACAGGAGCTTCCGTCATCCCTAACCTGACGGCCGCCGCGTTCCCCATGTCTGTCTGCACCCAGCTACATGTAGCGCATTAGCAAATTCCCCAACAAAACATGCTCTACCTAATTATTGCAAGGTTTGACATATGAAAAGACAGGCAAAAGCCTACGTACCCAGGATGCAACGCCAAAGCAACCAACCGCTCATTCTCCCTCCCCATCCTCCTGACCAGGAAATTGACAGCAGCCTTGGACATCCCGTACGCCGCACACAGCGGGGCGTACCCGGACACCCGGCCCAAGCTCCCGGCGACGCTCGAGATGACAACGAACTTGGGCGGCCCGGCCGCCCTCTCCAGGAGCGGCCACGTGGCCTGGAAGAGCAGCAGCGGCGCGACGGCGTTGACGGCCACGCAGTCGTGCACGTCCCGGACGGGCACCTCTGCCACGGGCGCGGGCGCGGCGGCGCCGACGCCGGCGTTGGCGATGACCACGTCCAGCCTGGCGATGCCGTGCTCCTCGCGGATGTGCTCGGCCGCGGCGAGGGCGCTGGTGGGCGAGGCGCTGTCGATGGTCACGAGGATGAGCCTGTTGCCCGGGCGGGCGGGCAGGGAGGTGAGGAAAGGCGTGGGGGTGCGGGTCGCGGCAATGACCGTGGTGTTGGGACGCAGGAGGAGGGTTTCGACAAGGCCACGGCCGAGACCTGGGTAGTTAGTTGTTAGACGTGTATTTGCCATCATGAGAGGCGCTTTCTTTGACTTACCGCGGCCAGCACCGGTCACCAGGTAAATGGTATTTTCATCCATGATCGACGCTCACATCAGCAGGCCGGTGCACGTCGGGCTTCTGAGGAATTTTCGTCAAGAGGTCCAAGATGAGGAGGTTTGTGAGGTTTGGAGGGCAGAACGCTCCTAGAATGATCTACTACTGGTACACGAACAAGAACCCTTTTTGCAACGCCCTCACCGATGTTCGTCAGGCATGTTCTTTACCTTGGGGATGATGGCTTTCGCGATGACCAAGCAAGGCCCAGCAGTAACCTAACCCGTCGACGATCAGTGAGCATCGTGCCGAAAACTTCCTGTGCTACAAGCTTATTCCAGTCAGCGTGAGCGAATTATGCAAGCTGTAAGCAATTCGGTGCTTATTTTTGTGCTACACGTCGCTTGCCTGTGCTCATGTTCGCCTTTGGCGAAGATTTTCTGCAATCACGTCTTAGCAAACAACAGTGTGTCGCCTTTCCTCGGCATGGAGGCGATATACCAATACGCTGTATGGAATGGCCGCGTACAGTAGTACAGTAGTCGCGAGTGGATCTGACTCACTGCCCGCAAAGATCGTCCACTGCAGCGTTGTTCAGCAAGGGGTGAGCGCAGGAGGCTCGGCTTACTGAAAAAATAGATGGCGAGGTACTGATCGTCTACTACAACGACGTCAAGCCCAGGAGTCGTCGAAAGCAGCCGTAGCCATATTGGTCACACTTCCGTCAGTTTCTTCCATGACGCGTATCTCCCATTGCTTCCGTAAGGTTCCCACATTCTATCTTCTCGTTTCCCTTCTCAGCTCGAGGGAACTGTCCATACAAGAATCCACTATAATGACACAGGGCCCATAGACTAGTAGTAACGTTGTAGTAACGCTGAGACTTCCGCGCCAAACCCCCTGATCAAGCCTCGACATACTCTTTGCCCACTCTTGTCTTTACCACTTGCTTCTCAGATTCCTGTCATGCAACAGACGAGCGGTGAAGATGATCATGCCTCCAGTCACAAGACAACATCCAGCAAAGATGATCAACGGCTGGTAACCTGCTCTCGTGTGGGACTTGATCAAAACTCCCGCGATAGGCGTTCCTACCAGGAATGCGATGGAAGTGACGCTACCAAATGCACCAAGTCTAGCTCCCAGCTTCTCGGTGGGTATGATCTGTCCGGTAGCAGCGGGCATAACCGAGATGAAAATGCCAGAGGAGAAGCCGTAGATGATCGCAAAACCCACGAGCACCCCCGGATGGGTCGAGGGTAGCCACATGGCCAGACAGAAGACGCCGCACATCGTGGTCATGGGGTACAAGATATTCAAGCGCCCGACTCGATCGGCAGCCCAGCCGCCACTGCATTCGCCTGTTAGCGACTGTACCATATAAAGCAGTGGAGAAGGCGTTACTTACGCGATACGACCAACCAGGCTCGCTGCGTTGATCAGAGGCAGTAGGTAAGGTATGAAGTTGGAGTTCGGGTCGAGAACGGTGCAGTACGACTCTGGCTTCTGATTAGCGGCTTGTTCTGACCGAAAAGAACAAAGGACGGTTTGGGAGGCACCTGCCTATGTAGTAAAACGGCACGTACACTCCCAGACTCGAGACGACGGCTCCGGCAGACAGACACGAGTATCGGATATCCAAGAAACCCTTGTAATCAAACAAGTGAGTGAGAGACTTGAGCTTCCTCGGGGGTTGCTTCGGCCGGGAAATGGTCATTGCCACTGCGTAACAACAGAGCAAGATCAGTGCACCCACACGCATCGCCCATGGGAAGCCGATCTGCGGGATGAGCTTCGAGAACATGATGGGCAGGACGACACCGCCTACGCTGCTGCCGGAAGCCACCAGGGCCATGGCCAATGCACGTCTGCGGTGGAAGTACTGGCCCGCGACGGTGAGGGCGGGCTGCACCCCGTAGGCGACGGTGAGGCCGAAGAGGAGGGACTGCGCGAGGAACTGCTGCCAGATCTGGTTGGGCTTTGTGAAGGAAGTCGCGAGCATCGAGCCGGCGCCACCCAGTGCGGCGAAGGGATACAGCCACTTGAGAGGTCAGCTTTTGCCTCGGATTGGGACGCGGGTTGGGGAAAGAAGGGGATTCTAACCTTCAGGCCATAGGTATCGAACAAGGCTCCTGCGACCGACCCCGACAGATACATTAAGGTAATCTGGAGCGTGCCGATGAAGGAGATAGTCGACGGCGAGTAGTCCTTCAGGTAGTCGAGCTGATAGAAGGTTTGGAAAAAGCCGAAGCTGTTGACGACCCCGAACGTCGCGAAGTAGACCAAAAACGAGCCTACAATCGCGAGCCACGCCTGAAGGCCTCCCTCGTGCGCTTCATCTGGCTCGAAGGAACCTGAGCCCGTTGCCGAACCTCCATCCTGCTGCTGCTGGACGACGCCAGTGATGCCGTCCGAGAGCTTGGCAACCACAGGCTCGCCTGGCTTCTGCAGCTGATTCTCATCTACTAAAGTGTTATCCGCCATGGTTTCGACGCGAGACTTGTCCATGTCAATAAGATGTCAGTTGGACTTACAGCGAAGTGAAAGCGACGTGCGTGACGGGGATTTGCTGGGACAACTGGCATGCACCGTGGATTGTATTGTACGTTGCCGGAGAACAGTTGGGTAAGGGCACCCAGAGGATGTCCATGGTAAAGGGCAAGATCAAAATGGGAGGCTCACCGTAGTACGGTGGGCCATAAAGGGAACCGTCTCAAAATCAAATTTTCACTAGGCATACCCTATCGTACAGGGTTTTCGTAAATTGAACAAAGCACCTTTGTAGTAATTGAGGCATATACACCCCAACCCACGTAGGGTAAGTGTAATTACCGAAGAGTGGCTTTGAGACAGTTCCCCTTTATGGCCCACCGTAGTAATACGGGCGGGTATGACGTTAGATTTCAAAAGTCCTGCGCATGATTTGCTTACCACCTGCACCAAAATCACGAAAAAATACGCGATGCGGAAGGTGGTACCTTTTGCACCAAGACCTAGCCAGTAACGACCAGCGTTTGCCTGGTCAGTGCAACGCTGCACCTTACGTGCTTGAGAGAGATCTGTTCCGGAGTCCGGAGACAGTGCTGTGCCGGGGGTAGATCGTATCATCATAGCGCTCGGCGGTCCTCTCAAGTCGGGTCCACTGCATTGTACAATTTGAATCCTTCTGACGCGGAGTGCATAGAAGAAAACAAAGATCTCTGTGAGCAATCAAGGCCATTTGATCCAAGTCCGAGCCTGGTCAGGGATACGCAGGACTGGAACTACAGGCCGTATTAGGGCCGAGACTATTTTACATTTTATGTACAGCAGTCTCTAGGTTTGGTTATTTTCTTTTGGCATCCTGGTAGTCGGCCTTGGTTTGCACATTACCTGCCAGCTACAGATTCCAATAAGTCCTTCGGTCTCGTTACCCAGGCCCTCCGCCATGCGTAAGAGCGGCAGTGGTGTGGTCAGTGAGCAAAGGAAGAAACAGAACAGGGAAGCTCAACGCACCTACCGTGAGTCTTCTTATATGATCCCGGGCCTCCTGCGTTGATGCCCCCAGAGGACTCTAGGTTCTTTTATTCTAACCCCGGCACGTCTAGGGAAGAGCTTGATAAAACGGATCGAGGATCTAGAGTCTCGGCAAGGGCTAAATGACTCGAGTCCTCCCGACCAGAGTGCCAGCATCAACACCGAAGGGACCAGCCTGCCACTTCTGGCGATGGGCAGCAATGCTAACGACTACCAGCGAGATGACGTAGGGCTGGCATTGTCGATGAATGGCCTCACAACTCAGTCTCTGGCTAGGCCAGTACTTCACGACTCTCCCTTCCAGTATTCCTCATTCTTGGACGCACCGTGCAATGAGCAAGCAGCTTTCCCCAGTCAGGAAAGCTTGGCTGCATACGCCAACAGCGGATCGAACATGCAGCCCGACAATTTAAGACCAGGATCCGGAAACGGGACTGTGACATTGCCGAAATTTCCTGTTATCGAAACCAAGCCTGCAGCAGTCGATAGTCTGGTGAGCCTTAATAACCTCATTCGCCTGAAACATTCCCGACTAACTGGAAAGCCATAGGCCAGCCGCGACGCCACCCTGGATAAGACCTGGGGCCCACCTGCGTGCGCCGTGGCCGGGACAGCACTCCACGTGGCCATTATTAACGACAAAGAGTCGATTGTGAAGCTGCTCCTGGAAAGAAGATCAGACGTCAACGCTCGGGCTCAACAGCAAGAGGACGCCCTACACCTAGCTGTCAAGTGCGGCCAAGCCAACATCGTGCGCAGAATCCTCGATGCCGGTGCGGATATCAACAGCATGGATGAATGTGGACAAACGGTACTGTGCAAGGCAATCATAAACGGGGACGAAGACATGGTGCGTCTCTTGCTAGACTGTGGCGCGAATGTCAATCAGTCTATTGCCTATGTCATACCGCACAGGATAAGCAGGTAGTCAGAGGAGCAAGATAAATCTAACAAATAAGTTGCACGTGGAAATTGAAAAACTCGGTGAATGAGAAGTTGCTACTAGCCGTATTAAACCTCTTGAACGCAGTCTTACAACCTAATGAGCGTATCTGAGATGAGGCGGATGCGTGTAAACTTTCTCCTGTTTCCTTCTCCCCTAGATGAGTGCAACCTTTAAGCCAAGACTATTTGGCATGAGCAGGTCTAGCCTGATCTTCATTTTGAATGACGATGCTGTCGTGAAGATAATTCAAAGATAGTACAAAAACGAAGCCAAAAAGGCATATGAGAATGAACAAGGCACTTCAGCCGATGATGAGATTATCCGAAAGTGCTGGCATACTCAGTATGGTGGCTTAAGCAGTTGAAGGTGGATTGTGAGAGCTGAGAGACAACGTCAAAATGTATAATACGTGTAATGCTTCCCGAATCTTGCCCTAGGGAGCGGCAGAACCCTCGCCGCCTTAACAGGCGCTAAACCGCCGCTAAGCAGGACGGGCACAGGGCCCCTCTCGTGGTAGCAGGCATCTTGATAACGTCAAATGCTTGTGAGTAGAAAATCGGCTTAATCGTATAGTAGGCGAGATCCTCACGTGACACGTAACACGTGACACCAGTGTCAGCTCCACAAATTTTTCCTATGACTGCCCTCAACTGACCGACCAACTTTCATTCCTCAAAAAGCTTTTCGACCTTGATAACTCGCGCCCTTGATCTCGAACGCCAATTAGTACAATTACGTGCCATATGCTCCCTTGGTCTCATCGATCCCATTGATTCATCGGCCTTGAAAACGCAACGAACGCAACTCACGCAACTCACAAATATTTCAACATGGCCGAGAAAAAGGCGGACGCCCCGGCAGCTGGCATGCTTTGGGGGGGCAGGTTCACAGGTTGGAATGTCTTGGGGAAACAAGCTTCAGATGCAGTATACTGACCTCACAATGCGCAGGTGCGATTGATCCTCTCATGCACAAGTACAATGCCTCCATCCACTACGATAAGGCTCTTTACAAAGAAGATATCCTTGGATCGATTGCTTTTGCCAGGGCCAACTCAAAGGCTGGCATCATCAGCGAAGACGAATTTCAGGCGATTGAGCGTGGTTTGCTCCAAGTGATGGAAGAATGGAAGCAGGGAACTTTCGCTATCATGCCGAATGATGAAGATGTGAGAGTCCACTCAATTCTACTCAACTTCTCGAGGCTAACACAACGGACCAGATTCATACGGCAAACGAACGTCGCTTAGGAGAGGTCATCGGCAAGGACATCGCGGGTAAGCTGCACACAGGTCGCAGCCGCAACGAGCAAGTTGTCTGTGATATGCGCATGTGGCTACGCGATCGGATCCGCGAAATCGACAGCCAACTCGTTGCATTCCTCAAGGTCATTGTCACACGTGCCGAGTCTGATGAAATGTAAGCCTAGCTCCACCTCTGGCCAAAAGCGGCCCCCTGCTGACTGACAACCTCAGCGACTACATCATGCCTGGATACACCCATCTCCAGCGTGCTCAGCCAGTTCGGTGGTCTCAATGGCTGATGTCACATGCTGCTGCGTTCTCGCAGGATCTCGAGCGGTTGCGCCAAGTTTTCGAAAGGGTCAATCTAAGTCCACTTGGTTGTGGCGCTTTGGCCGGCAATCCATTTCGAATCGATCGAAATATAATAGCTGAGGAGCTTGGGTTTAGCGGAATAACCTTGAACTCCATGAATACTTCGGCCGACCGCGATTTCATAATCGACTTCCTGGTCTGGAACTCGATTTTCACCAACCACGTCAGCAGGTGGGCCGAGGACCTCATCATATATTCGACATCTGAGTTCGGTTTCGTGCGGCTGGCCGACGCCTATTCTACGGGTAGCTCTTTAATGCCCAATAAATTCAACGGGGACTCGTTAGAGCTTCTGCGCGGCAAGTCAGGGCGTGCTTTCGGTCAAATGGCTGGGTTAATGATGGTGAGTCCTCATATTAACATCTCAGCCACTTGCCTTGGCTTTAAGGGTGACCAGGAGCGTATCGAGAGTAGCGACTAACTGTTCACTTGGAAGACTGTGAAAGGCTTGCCATCTTGCTATAATAAAGATCTCCAGGAAGGGTGGGAGCCTATGCTGGATTCGGTTCAGACTGTGTCGGATAGTCTAGGCATAGCCAATGGGGTCATTGCTACATTGAAGGTGCGGCCAGAGCGGATGGAGGCTGCTCTGGACAAAACGATGCTAGCCACTGATGTCGCAGAGTGGTTGGTGAGGAAGGGATGTCCGTTCAGAGAGGCTCACCACATCTCTGGACGCGTCGTTGCACAGTCTGAAAAGCTAGAAGTTTCGATGGACAAGCTGACCCTTGAGCAACTGCAAGCCATTGATTCTCGGTTCACAGCAGACATTGCGGAGGCATTCGAATATGAAACGAGTGTCGAAGCGAAAACGTCTAAAGGCGGTACCAGTCGATCAAGCGTGCTGGAGCAGATCCAGGTACTCAGGGCTATGTTAGATTAGGGGTTTGCCTGGTGCAGGATGCGGCGGAGCGAGGGAATCTGGGACGGACATCATAAATAGCACGCTTCATTCTGTGGAAAAGCATACGATTCAAGAGCGACGCTCTTGAATGAACCAAAAAGTTCCAAAAATGACACAATGTTATTAGAGAACTCGAACAGGACAACCGCCGGGCGAGCCGGGCATGGGAGGAGTCGTTGTCGATCAATAAACGTTTAGTCTTGAAGGCATCTTCCTATGAATGGTTGAGTTCTTGAGAATCGGCAGTCAAGACGCCGACTTGCTGCCAATACGAATACGCAGAGGATGTTTGTCTAAACGAGCCATTGCAAGCAGTAGTCACTAGCTATGTCTACTATAGCTCCCGGGATGTTTCATACAGGATCAGGTACAACCCCATCTCGTTGCCGTGTCTCTTGAGAGCTCGAACGCACGAGGTGGAACCACGCTCTATTAGCCGCGTCAGTTTGCTATGCCATTACCACAAGGCGATACAAGATTATTAAGGGGGGAATTTGAAGGGCCTCTAACACTGGAACAGCAATACCTGTAAGTTATCTACTTGCTAGCTTATCTTGCTTCTACAATCATTTGAGCTCTATTAAGCATATAGTTTATCTTTACAGTGTCTTGATGTCCCATGTCCTCTATTGGGAAAGAATTAAGGCAGTTAGATTAGAAAACGACTCCTAGATAATGAGCACTAGCAACAGTAAATCAATTTCACAGCAACAAAGACAGGGGAAGTAGAAACCAAACATATTGTTTATGGGGTCTAGAAACTAACCCCTGCAAGTTTGGGCCATTTTTGGCATTGCAGCAACTTTAGCCGGGGTGGCAGATTGAGGCTCCCAACACTGCCACAGTCAGCAGGCCAAGCACACCCACCACACACCCCCACCACACACCCATCGCACACCCACCGCACACACACACTGCACAGGTTAAAGCAGCAGCAGCACCGGCCCTCTCACGAAGAAGGAAATGGGCGAGGGCAAGATTCGGGCAGCATTCTAGTCTATAATTTGACCCCAATATGGTTGTCTCCCTATTTTCCAATGCGACTCATGCCCTAGAGATCTGATACTTCACCCACTTTTCCAAGCCTCCCATCGCAATAATCTCCTGCACATTGGGCGGCAGCTCCCCAACCTTCTGGCTCCATGTCTCTCCGCCCTCGCCCTCAGTGACCGTGACCTTACTCCTCCGCACATCCCACTCAAACCTCCACCCCGTCCGCCTTGTCGGCACTTTTTCGCTGCCACCAAACTCCTCCCTCAGCCGCCTCACCAGCCTCGGCACCTCCACCCCCATGAGCGCATTGTTGATGCTATTCCTGCTGAATATGTTTCCAAAGCTCCCTGCCACCACGAGCGGGATCCCCTTCGCAACGATCGCCGTAGCCGCCTGCTCGCGCGAGCTGCCGCATCCAAAATTAAAGCCCGCCACTAGTATGTCGCCAGGTTGGGCTAGGGATGAGAAGGAGGGGTCGTAGTTCTCCATGACCACCTGCGCCATGACGTCGCGCGTAATGTCATCCTGGTAGGTGTACTTGCCCGGGTAGATGCCGTCTGTGTTGATGTTGTCGGCGTCGCAAAAGACGATCTCGCCCGATACTTTCTCAGGGAAGCCCGGGAGGACCTCAACAAGGGTCTCGCCAGTCTGGTCTGCAGCCGAGTTTACGGTAGCATCCATTATGGCATTGCCAACAGCACCTGTAGCAGCGACTGGGCTGCTCTCAAAGCTCTTCTCGGCTGAGGAGATCAGACTCTCAGCTTCTGCCACGAGACTCTCCAGCGCATCGACGACGCTCACCGCTCGGTCCGCCTCGGCATCGCCGTTACCCTCGCCGATGATGACCTTCTCGACACCCTCGGGCTTCTGGTACCAGCCGGGCCCGGCTATTTCCCCCTTTAGCGCGCTTGCGGCAACGACTTCAGGGCTGGCTAAGTAGGCCTTCGCCAACGTGCTCCCCATGCGCCCGTTCCAGTTGCGGTTGGAGGCGCTAATACCGACGTCTCCGGGCTGTAAAAGACCGCGACCGAGCCCGATGCACGCATTACATGATGCAGGGTTTTCGATGCAACCGGCGTCAAGCAGGACGCGCCAGTCTCCAGACTGTTCCGCAATCTCTTGCTCCGGTAGGGAAGCGGCCGAGATATAGAACTCCACGCCGGGCGCAATCTTGGGAATGGGGCCACCCTTGGCCGCTTCTCTGAAGACGTTTGCGGCGGCAGCAATGTCTGAGGCGCGCGAGTTGGTACACGAGACGAGATAAGCCTTGTTGATTTTTATGCGTTGTGCCTCTAGGTCCTTGACCGGCGTGACTACCTTGACTGAGTTGGGGCCAGAGACAAAGGGCGATAGCGTAGACAAGTTGAGGTATAGAGACTTGGCGTAAGTCGCTCCTGGATCCGGCCTTAGAGGATCTCGAAAGAGTTCCTCTACCTTGTCGTGCGTGATTCGAGCCTTGCCGCCAAGATCTGGGTTCAATATAGCCGACGCCGTTGCCTTAGCGCGTAGCCAGGCTTGCAGTGTAGCGTCTATTGGGAAAAGACCAGCTACAGCCCCCCACTCGGTAGTCATGTTTGAGATAGTGAGCCTATCGTCGATCGGGAGGCTGCTGAGCGTGAGTTCCGAGCCTGTGAATTCGATGGCATGGTTCAACACCTCATCCTGGTTGAATAACCCGCATAGTGCGATAATAACGTCCTTGCCTGTGACGCCTTGCGGCAGTAAGCCAGTAAAGGTGACCTTCGCGATAGGGGGAATCTGCCACCACGTCTGTCCAGTCGCCCAGATGCTCGCAGCATCCGTCCGCACGACTGGTGTTCCCACCGCAGAAACTCCTCCATACATGTTTGAGTGCGAGTCTGAGGCCACCGTGAGCGTCCCTGGCCACGCATAGCCCTCCTCAATCATGATCTGGTGGCCAATTCCTCGACCAGCGGGATAAAAATCAACCCCATGTTGCCGGGCAAAGTTTTCGATGTTTCTGTATTTCTTGAGATTGCTCTCGCTCGTATTTTGCACATCGTGATCCAAGGTAATGACTATTTGCCGGTTGTTGTGGATCTTGGTGGCGCCGATAGATGTGAACTTCGTTACCACGGGCCAAGAGTTGTCGTGGGTCATGCATTGCGCTGGCGCGATGGAGACAAAGTCGCCGGCCTTGACCTTCTTGCCCGGCGGAAGCCCAATCGAATATCTCTGCACGATTTTCTCGGTCAAGGTTTGCGGATTTTCGACTCGGGCAGACGGTGCGGCGAACGGTAGCGCTGCTTGATCCTCCATCTTGGAGTGGAACGCATTCTGTCTCCGCACCGGCGTTGTGCAATACGCCTGACGACATTGTCGACTTGCGCATGGCTTCACTGCGAGCCCCCGCCAGCTACGCCTCGCGCCAGCCGTTGCCAGGCTTCTCCCCTGCACCCAGGTTAGCTGAGATGGTCGCTGCTACCGAGAGAAGCGGCCGGTAGAGCCGACTTACCACGAGGACAGTCATCGTAGATGAAGTAAGACGGGCAACCTTGTCGGATTGGCATAAACAAGACCAGTTGGCCGCCAGATCGTCTCGAATAGCTCGTCTCACGAATTCCGAGTCGTCGTCGTGAAGAGCTGAGTGCAGTGTCGCGGCGAAAATTCGGCGAATGGGATGCAGATTTTCGGAGCCGGCAGAAAGCCGGCACTGGCCACCATAACTTAGGTAAGTACTGTCAAACAAATGGAGCACCCGATCCGGCACGTGAGGAGCCACTTTACATAATCAAGCGCTCATTTAACGTGTATAAGAGGCCTAGGTATTTCCCCAGGTTACGACAATGTCCATTGCCTCGCCCTTGGTCCAACCGTGACAGTTTGTAACCTCTATACGTATGCGTATGATTCAAACAAGCAATTGCACGTGCACGGGCCACATATCAGTTCCTACCCTATTTAGCCTAGCGCAAATAAAGAATAAAGTAGCGCACGAGCCACATGCATTGAGTGTCTGGAGGAATCAGAAATCGAGGAATTCATATCGCTAGCTGCTTGTTTGGCTCAGCTCCGTATGGCTGTTTGGGTGGAGTTGGAAGCACCTAGATATAAGGCACCCTCACCTCCGGCTGTCGCTGCTGCTGCCCAAATTCGGTTGTACCACACGCCGCAGCCGTCACCCGGTTGTTGACCTGGTGGGTTGAGGCTCGTTTTCTGTGTCGTCGGAAGAGCACTGGGGTGATAGCATGAAAGCCTTGGTGCGGTTGTACTCCGTCGGTCGCGCTGACTGAGCGGAGGCCTTTGAGAAGTAGCATCGGAAAAAGGTGCCGCCGAAGAGGACCTGGTCATTGAGTTGGCCCAGCTCCGTATGTCTGTCCCACGTATGACTGCTGGACCACCATCAATTGAGGTTTGTGAGAGGGCTCGTTTGTTGCTGATGCCACTGCTGATGAAAGAATACAAGGCGCCAGCCCCTGGCCCCCACCCCGCCATCGACACGGAGCGGGAAAATTTAGCCCCGACCGACCCTCAAATTTCCATGTTCGGTGCAGCTACAAGCTCTAAAACACCAGGCACTGATCAATCCACGACAACTCGAAGCCGGCAATTTGTTCGATTGATAGAACAAAATCCAGCAAGATGACTTCAACAATCGGCATCCCTATTAAGCTCCTCAATGAGGCGCAGGTCAGTACATGCTCTCCCTCAGGCCTCCCGCCTGCAATACCGTGACTAACTCGCATTCTGCAGGGCCACATTGTCACGCTCGAGATCACGTCCGGCCAGACATACCGTGGCAAGCTGATCGAAGGTAACCCCTCGCTGTCCCTTGCGCCTTTGGCGCACGTTGCATCGAACGAACACCAGACTGACCAGGACAAACCAGCCGAGGACAACATGAACGTCCAGCTCAAAGACATCACCGTCACGGCGCGCGACGGCAGAGTCAGCCATTTGGAGCAGGTCTATATCCGAGGCAGCCACGTGCGATTCTTCATTGTGCCGGACATGTTGCGGTAAGCCATGGTTTCCTCCCTCCCAAGGCTGACCCAGGTATCGGCCGTGTATACTTGGAGATGGATAGCTGACCCCCATGGTTGCCCCACAGGAACGCGCCCATGTTCCGAAGTCGCAACGTCCGCGGACGAGGTGTCGGCCTGGCAAGAGGCAGAGCCACAGTCAGCCGGGCAAGGGCCGGTGGCCGCGGCGGCGGAGGAAGAGAAGGAGGCAGATGAGGCATGTCTGATGTTGGGATTGGGTCGGTTCATTCGGCGTTTTAAGGTCTAAAAAGGCGCGGTCGCGTTTCTGCGAAGAACGGGAGACGGGAGACGAGAGACGGGAGGCGAACCCGAACGATGGGAGTAGTATGCCCGCCAGATTCTGAGGATCAGAGACATGGAAATGGAAAACCCCGCGTTTTTGCCCGAGGAGAATATGGCCCTGCTCTATACGGGGTATGTATGAAACAGCTTCGTCTATGGTGTCTATTAGATGCTGACAACATCTCGCCGTGGCTCAAAGACGCACACATGAGAGAAAATGGAGTCAACATGCTCCCTCCTATTGATACAATTACTACATGGCAACGGCACCTACTTCAGCCTCGCCAAGGCATCTTCCGCCCTTTGGATGATCCCCCTGATCTTCGTCAGCTCGTCCAAGCTACCCCCGTCGCCTGCCTTTGGCCTGTCTAGAACCTGCGCCACGCTCGCCTCGGCAGCCCGAACCGCCTTGCGGCCCTCCTCCCGCACCTCCCCCTCCCAGTAGCTCCTCGCCGTTTCCCACTTCTTCTGCAGCCGCCTGAGGCTCCAGACAAGCCCCAGCGCCGCGACGGCGCCCGCCTCGTACGCCGAGTATCCCGATAGGTAAGTCAGCGCGCCGAGCGACGTGGTCAGGGCCGAGGTGCTCAGAGTCTGTACGACGAGCCTCTGCGCCAGGGCCTGCAGTGCCGGGACGGTCTCCTCCAGTAGGTAATTCCTGGTGAACGAGATGTGCGTAGGCCACCAGCACTCCAGCTCCGGGCTGGACGGGCGCAAGGGGCCGTTGTCCTTGTCAGAAGGCGACGGCGGGGGTGCGAGCAGGGGGCCCGGGTAGGTGGGCCGATCGGGCCTCTCCTCGGCGGCGCCCGCCTCCCGTATGCGCCCAGCGAGGTAGATGACGCCCCTCTCGGCCGCGGGCAGGAAGCGCTGGGCGATCATCTCGGACGAGAGCATGCCAACGTCGTCGACGCGCCAGAACAGCTTCCACCAGCCGAGCCTGCGCCACTTGCGGCTCGTGAAGGCCGCGTCTAGCTGCTCCTGGAGCTCCTCGTGGGCGCTCTGGGCCCAGGCTGAGAGGCCCCTATTTAGGTTCGCGACAGAGTGTGGGGAGACCTTGGACGAGAGCGCGGCTGACAACTCCGCGGCCTCCTCTTCCTGGATTGCTGCTGCTGTGTTCTGCAGGATGGACGCGACCAGGCCTCGCACTGGTGCCTTTGTAATCCCGGCGTCGTTAGACAGGGCACCTGTTTTGACCCACTCGTTGATGGCGGGAACGTTACTTTCGGACCAGAGCGTCTCGTATTCCATTGCATTGCCCACACTTTCTCGGAAGAGCCTGAGGCCTTTGCGTGCCGTATCGACATCGACCCTCTTGAAGGGGTAGCCAGATAGGTCCTCTGAAGAGTATTGTTTGAGGTTGATGGCCGCAGCGATGGTGTCTCGATCCTGGAGGAGCGGTAGGGACACTACTGAGGCCGCACCCATTATGCCATCCCCTACCAGCAGAGCCTTGTGGACCGGCGTAGTGATGGGCGTGTACCTGCCCGTGTTTGACATTGGAATATCGACAGTCGGCACGAGGACAGCGTCCTCCAAGCCCCGGATGTCCTCGTTCGGCTGCGCAGAGCTGAGCTGACCGACCTCCATAAACAGCAACTCGAGATTGTTCCCATTCAGAGAAGGCGACGAGACATTGATCCCCGGCACCAAGCTGTCCCTGGGATACGCAATAGCCACGTCCTTCCGGGGCGCCTCCTGCCCAATGCGCACGATAAGAGGTTGCGACGCGTCATGCCCCTCCAGCTGCCTCTCCCAGCCCTCCTCGGCCGTCAGCGGATCCACGAGTAGCAACCTTAGTAGCCTCTTGGCCGTGCGCCCGGACTCGGAGCCGTTGCTCATGCCCAGGACAGCGACCCGTATCGACTCCCTGCCGGGCGGCTGGCCAAGGTTCCGCAGCGCCAGCTGTATCCTCGAGAGGTTGACATGGTTGGCCGCGTGCCTCTGGAGGTCGTTCAGGGCCGCTGCAAGCTCCTCTCGCGCGTCTGGGGTCGGCGTCGTCGTTTCCGGCGAGGCAAGGGTGGATTCGGCGCGTCGCGTGTCGGGGCCAGCTTTCCGCTTCGTCCTCGGCAAGCTGTGTGATGGGCGGTTTGAGAGGGAGCAGAACAGACAGATCGTCGCCGGGCGAGCTCTAGCTGAGATCCTCGCGAAACCCCGGCCTGGGCCGACGATTGGCCTCAAGCTCAATCGGGCCGGCATGGTTGCGTGATGGTTGAATTTCCGACACCCCAAGGCACTCGAGATGCGGCGGTTCAGGAATTCGCGAATGAAGCTTTAAAACGACAGCTTCCGATTTAAGGCAGTTTTGGTGGGACCAAGCCGGCAATATCCCGGCGCATGAGAGAGAGACCCACACGCCACCCCACGCCGTTCCGGAGCACCATCCCCTGCCAGGCAAAGACATCTTGCTTCAATACTGCGTCGTAGAAACCGCAACTCAACTTACCCCTGCGCCATCTCCGAAACTCCCAGCCTTTAGAAAATTAGAACAAAGAGGACCATGTCGACCGCCCACCGCCGCCTCCTCCAGGAGTACCGCGCCCTGACCAACAACCCGCCCGACGGGATCACCGCTGGGCCCGTGTCGGAGGACGACCTCCTGTACTGGGAGGCGCTCATCCAGGGGCCCGAGGGCACGCCCTTCGAGGGCGGCGTCTTCCCCGCCGAGCTGCGCTTCCCCAAGGACTACCCGCTTGCGCCGCCGACGATGAAATTTCTGGGCGAGGTGTGGCATCCGAACGGTTCGTCCATGTCTTCTCTTCTCCCCCACCTCCCTACCAACCAACCAACCCACGACAACCCCCCCAAGTTTAAACTAACTCTCTCAAACACACACACAAGTCTACCCCAGCGGCCTGGTCTGCATCTCGATCCTGCACCCGCCGGGTGACGACCCGAACCACTACGAGCACGCGTCGGAGCGGTGGTCGCCCATCCAGTCGGTCGAGAAGATCCTCATCTCCGTCATGAGCATGCTCGCCGAGCCAAACGACGAGAGTCCCGCCAACGTCGAGGCCGCCAAGATGTGGAGGGAGCGGAGGGCAGACTACGAGAAGAAGGTGCGCGACGGCGTCAGGCGCATGCTGGGTCTTTAGGCCTGGGGTGGGGAGGGGTGCTGTTGACTTGATTTTAGTATTGAATTTATTTTATGTTCTTGACTTGGGTGTGTGGCTGGGCGTTGGAGAACGGATCAGCGGGCTCGTCGAGCAGTGCCTGTTCTACCAAATTTTCCTGTCATCGTTATTGCATAGGTAGCCTGGAGTTCCGGCCATCAACGTTCAACACTCTGCGACCCGCAGTGATCTCGTTCCATGACAGGTGACGAGGTGCTGAGATGGTGTTTGAGGATAGCCCAAGACTTGCCGGCTGCCTTTGCATTGTTCAGATTCAGATCTCGAGACTCCCCTGTATGTTGACCAAGGTTTCTATCTATCTACCTATCTACCTAAACAGACGAACCATCAACCATCCCTAGTCTACAGCCCGTTCTCCGCCTTGAATTTATCCCATGCCTCGTTCAGCGTGGCGAAAACAGTTCCTGCAATCATGCGGACCTCTGTGTTGGCGTCTTGAGGAAGCTAACGAATCCATGTCAGTAACCAGAGAGCAGGGGCGACGAGGAGGAAGGAAACCAAGAAAGTCGAGAGGCTTACCTTGTCTGGGTGGGTCTTGGCAATGGCCTTCATGTACACGATCTTGACCTTGTTCGCCATGACCAGTTCATGAAGCCCGACCTTCTTCCACCCGCTTGTCTCCCACAAGACGTTGTCCAGACTGCCCAGCAGAGCACGGAGGTTGTCCCGCTTACCGTCTCGCCAGGCGGCAATCCGGGCATCGACCTTGTCAGTAAGGGCAAACTTCTCATCGCCTTCCCTCTCGGCAGCCTGGTTCGCGGCCCGGAGTCGGTCGACGGCGTCGGAGCTCTTATGGGTTGGTGCCGCCGGTCGAGGCCGCGGTCTCGAAGCAGCGGCGCTCGGTCTTGGCGACAGCTTGGCCTTGACTGCGGGCTTCGGGGCAAGCACCTTCTGGCATCGCTGCCGGCCAGCGATCGCGGTCGGGCCCCCTACTCCGGACTCGACGCACAGCTGCCACACGGTCCCGGCGTCGGCCCACTTCTCCATCTGCTCCAGGGCTTCGGCCTTGCGTGTCAAGGCCTTGCCGTAGAGGTCGTGCATGTCGCGCTTCTCCCTGTCGGCGCCGCCGAGCTCCACGGCTTCGCCTTCCCCTTTGCCTTCTCCTATCAGCCCCAGCGCCGTGTCGGCGTCCGCAACGGCTTGACGGGGCTCGCCCGTCTTCAGTGCCGTGAGTGCGCGGTTGCACAGGAGAAGAATCGCAAGCGGGTGGGTCTGGGGAACAGCTGCGAGCGAGGATGTGTAGGAAGCATGGGCGGCCGCGTAATCGCCTCTTTTGAAGTGGGCCGTGCCGTCGAGCCGGTATCGGGTTGAGTTGTCCAATGCGGTGGAGGATATACTGGGTATTTGGCGAGCAGGGGGGGTTGGGCGGGGAGTTGGGCGGGGCGCTGGTCCGGGGGTTGAGGCCTGTCGAGGTAGAGGTGTAGGACGGGCTTGCGGAGGCGCGGGTTTTGATGGTGCAGTGGAGCTGAATAGCAAGTCTGCCTCGGGTTCTGCTGGCCGCGAAGCTTCTCGAGACGGCTGAGGAGATGCCTTCTTTCTCCGCGCCGGGCTAACGTATACCTGCGAACTCTCTTCCTCGACAGCTTGCTTGTGGAGGCGAGATCGCGGGTCGAGGAGAGACGGGCTGTGGGACTGTTGCCACTTGGGAACAGCATTTGCCCGGCTCGCCGGCATGCCCAACACAGATGGCGACTGATCACGGGATGAAGCGCCGCTTGCTGGTCGACCTCCCACGTTGGGCCTTACCGGACCTCTTCCTGGCCGCATTCCTGCCTCGAGCATCATTGCTTCATCTGTAGCATCCGGGCGTCCGTCTCCTCTCACTGCCGCCCCGTCCGGTTGCGTCGATCTCATCCACTTTGGCTGGCTAGGATCACCCTCTTGTTGAAAGTCAGCTACAGCCTGCTGGACCTTCTTCTGGCCCGTCTTCCATAAAGAGTTCGCAGTTTTGAGAAGATTACTCCCAACGACAGCTGCCGTCTTTGTGAAATCGTTGTCGTCAAGGGCAGGCGACCGCCTGTCTCCTGGGCTCGGAACATCGGGCCTAGGGGCTCTAGACCGGCTCGAAGTTCGCACATCGCTGGGCTCTGATGGTACGGGGCCCTTCTTTGCCCAGGCTTTTTCTTTCGCTTGCCTGTGGGCGTCGTCGAGGAGCCAGTTTGCAGCAGCTTGGACATTTAGCCCCGCTCCGCTCTCCGTCAGGCCTCTTCTGGCATTTTCAGGGGTAAATCCGTAATCTACGAGTTGAGCCACAGCCCGGTCAAAGGGATCCTCCGACCTTGTTGGCTGGTCATCCTCGTCAGAATCCGAGGACGAATGTTCGATGGCCTTCCCAGGCTCCGGCTCTCGCGCAGTCGCAGGTGGAGGCCGCTGCTTCCTGACCTCCTCCACCGGCTTCCCCAGATCTCCGAGAAAGTCATCCTCTTCATCGCGGATAATTGCTTCAGATGCGCTCGTATTATGCTTCAGCTGACTGAGTCCAAACGGGTCGTCGTCGTCGCCAAAGCCCCCGTTGTTTGGCGTGGCAGGTTTATTCCATGCGTGCGGATTACTGAGATCCAGCGAAGGAGTACCGCCTGCAGGAGAGACCTTTCTCGGCGCCGACGGAGGTGGATAATAGCTTGAGTTGTCCACCTTCGTGTTCGCGTTGAATGCAGCAAATAAATCATCGTCGGGATCGGCGGATTTCCCATCCTGGGCTGCAGGGGGCGTTATGGAGTTAGACGCCGGCTGCGGACTGCCCGTCTGCCGCTGGCCAAGTGTATCCCAAAACCTCCCATCGCCGTAATGCGCGTTTGCTTCTTTCCGCTTCTCCTCTTCCTTTCTGCGCTTTTCGGCCTCCAGACGTTCTTGTTGCTCCCGCAAGCTCAAGTTCGCGTTGCTCTTGGAACTGCCAAAGTTGACCAGGTTGCTGAAGCTGTCTTGAGCCGGTTTCTGGGCCGGTGGCTTGATAGCGACGTTTCCAGAGCCTTGGGTTGACAATGGGGTATTTCGACCCGAGTTGAGGGGGGAGGGTGTTGGGCGCAGCGAAGGATAGAAGGCGTTCGAGGAGCTCATGAGAGGTGGCTTATTCGGTTTTTGGGCGTTCGAGGATGACCAATCGAGCCCCGTGAGGTCATCCATACTGTCGTTTTGTAACTGCGAGATATACTTAGTCTAGTCATAAATCATCATTTCATGTCGTGGAGCTCGGGGCGCCGTTGCGATCGTGTCGTTGCACCGGAATTGAGGTTCTGGTGGCTGTCATGTTTGGCCCATGTGCCACATCAACAGCTCCTTGAAGATGTGGCTGGTGTTAATTGTGGAGCCAGCATGATCGAGGCGCACAGACCTCTGCTGACTTCACTTGGCTCATCCAAACTAAGCCACCCATATCCTGGTTTGGGTGACGATAAGCATAATGATGAACATAATCAAGGCAGGTACGAAGTAGTCCAATATGCCGTGCCTTTTTTGAGATATTCATTGGGGCGGAGTTTTGACGATCGTTCAGAAGTTTGGTCGAGCAGATACTTACTTAGTTAGGCACCTACCTACCTACCTACCCAGGGAGCTTGGAGGTTGCTGACGTTCGGTCCGAACAAGCAAAGTTTTCCTGTCTTAAAATGGCGTCTTGTTAAGGTGCCGCCTAGTTCCCCATTCAAGTTTGGCTAATTCCTCCGGCTGTGACGATACGCAATAAATCATTAGATACCCTCGTCCATCAATGAGTCCCAGCTGAGAAGTGCGTTTGACAGTGCCAAGTCCCTGAAAATAGCCAGGGGCAAAGGTAGAGGACTTGGCAATGACGGGATTGGCTGACCAGGATTTTCTGAAACGCGATTCAACACAGGGGGGCAGAGGGGACCGCCCAGCAGCCCAACCAACACCCATCGCACGTCGGCATTCGATCAAAGTTGGAACTCATAATAATACATACAAGTACTTGGTACGGTGTGCCCTTTTCCTTTCATCCACAGCTCCATCAGTCTCGCGCAATTCACATTCATGTTTGGCCAGGAAATCCGGTCTTGAGCCAAGAGTGGACAAATCAAGGGTTCAATTTGTTTCACTTACCGACCTCAGGGATTATGGGGGGGGCGGCAGGGGCTCCATGCCTGAATCTTGGTTGTGTGTTCTACAGCCAATGGAAAACAAGCATGCAGTTTTTACTTGAGGCTCATGCCAAGCCCCTTGCATCGTTCTGCACCCCACTCAAGCAATCAGGAAGCACAGCCCCCGTATTTTCACATTCTCGCAGCCACCTCTATTCTGCAGCAACAATAAATATATACCACAGCGGCATACAATATCCGTGCCATGGAAAGAAATTGGATCACCGGATATTGGAAGGTTGAGATGTTTGCTTCACACGGTTAAAACCCGAAGGTTTGGGATGCACCAGCGGACCTTTTCTGTACGGACCTACGACTTGTAAGTGTCGAAACAGGAATTGAGAGTGGAATCCAATGGGAAGGATTGAATTCCGGGTTTGTCCCTTGCTCGTGGATGGGGATTTGCATGACGATGCCGATCTCCCACCCACAAAAGGAGTCCCGAAATTGGAATCGCTCTTTGCGTGGCTGATCTTTAAGCGCGAGACTACGGATATGTTACCGCATAATATATACAGCACACTGCGATTTGTAAATCTAGATCTGCAACGGCTCTTTCCTTCTGCCAAGCCCCAATAAACCCAAGAGCTGGGTTTGAGTCGTGTTCCTGCAGACACCATGACCAAGTGTCCCCGCCATGGCCGCCACGCCCGCTCATTAGCCAGGGAGCCAGGGTTGGCCACTGCAGCCCTGTCCGTCCCACACAGCATTCAAGGATTGGACCCTGGCCTGGGCGGGCATGCCTTTAATCTGTTCTTAATCTGTACCTGCGTACTCCGCAGAAACAGGCCGACAAGCCTCCCCCAGGAATCCCAAAAATGGCGAATGACCTGGTTGGCCTCCTGTGGCTTCCCTCCACTCCCTGAAATGCATATCTCCTGCGCATGTCTCTCCTTCCCTTCTTTTGAGCCTCCTCCCACCCTCCGCTCTTTCCAGCCCCTCTTGCCGGCTCCCCATTCTTGATTCTCGGTCCGTTGGCCATTCGTTTTTCCTTGATCAAGTACACTCCTTTGCATTCAAGCTTCGACATCGTCGAGCTTCTTGTCTCTCCTTAAGTGTTGGTTCCACATTCATTTTCTTTTTTGAACATCCGAAGTCGTCCACCGACAAAGCCGGCCTCGATCATCCGATAGTAGAACTCTCTACTTCCGACCGACATCCAGGGCAAACAAATTGGAGAGTGGTTTCCAAGACAGCCAAGAGGGAACCTGGAAGATATCAGGGTTGGTTTTTGGGCTCAACAGTGTTAAACTCATCATCGGTGCCCGGGAGGCAAGAGACGAATCTCAACTCTTATTTGGAAACTGGATCCCGGAGGATATCTCGGGGCATTGGAAATCGCATATTTGAAGGTGGCAACCGGTCTCGATTATCGCGGTAGTCAGCGTGCCTAGTTGTGGTTGGGGTGGCTGAGATCTTATCAACCATCTCGTCGCATTGAGAGTGTACTCTGGACCGTCCACGATTGCCTCACCTGGAAACCGTCCTCGACTTCCTTGGACTAGCAGCTCAGTCGAGGAATCCCGCACCTGGATCTGGAGTGTGGAAACTATCGTCAGGAACTCAACCTGCTACTTCCTTGACGGGGTATCTGATTGGGTCTGCTGATAGCAAAAGAGGTGGAGTCAAGTGAACTGAGAACGACAGAGAAGGCGCGTCACTGAGGAAACAAGTACCTACTTGACTGTCATCTGACAGAACCTTGAACACGTCGACTGTGTTGGGTCCCTCACAACTTCCCTCCTTCGACCTCTCGATAGGTCACCTGTTTACAGATATCGATATCGACCAATCCCGGCTGCTGGCAGTTAAAGACTTTCTGGCAAACCACCACAGGCCACAACCTCAACCCGACTTCCTACCTCTGCACAAAATCCAAACTTCGAATATCGCCGCCATTCCAAAAATCTCGCGTTTCTTCGCTTGATATTTCCGCACCCTCTTGAATCACAAAAAACCACATCCCAAGCACTCCTGGTGCTGCTTATCTTTTCCCCCCCACTATCAAGTCCTACCATAGTCGTTCCTTCCACCCCACTGCGACGATGAAGATCACACAGGTTCTCACTGCGGCATCGCTTCTTGCCCCGGCCTCCGCCTTTTGGCGCATGGAGTGCAGAGGCCGCCTTGGTCTGGCGCGCATCGACCCCATGGTTTCCCCCGGAGAAGTTGCCCAGCATGTTCACGCTATTCACGGATCATCTGGTATGTTATTTTCACCCTCCTTTCAACCCTGATTCTACCTGGTATACAAGTCTTGCAACATGTGCCCTATTGATCTGAGTCGACTGGCGGGCCTGTGAGATCATCAGAAGCTGACAGGCATTATTACAGGATTCTCCGAATCAGCTACCTATGAGGATGTTACGTCTGCGGATTGCACTTCCTGCGCAGTTACCCAGGACAAGTCTGTTTACTGGACTCCGGCAATGTACTTCAAGCATGCCAATGGCTCCTACGAGCTGGTTCCCCAGACTGGGGGGATGCTTGCGTAAGTTTTCCTGCTTCCTCGTCATTGACTTGCCCATGTTTGTCCCCCCTCTGTCCCCAAAGCCCTTCGGTAGTTGGAGGGCTGGGTGAGTATTCCCTCGAGCTAGCTACAATGGTTTATGATGTCCCCACCCCCATTCACATCATTCACAAACTCAAGCCTTTGACCACCTGGTACTTCCCTCCAAAACATTTCCCCCCCACCAGTGACAGGTTTTGTGTGTTCTGGTGCTGTATCACGCTTCACCTTTGCGGCCTGTGTGAAAATGGGTCAGAATGATGAGGAAGAGAAAAATCATATATGTGGCGCAACAGGATGCTAACCCCCTTGATAGGTACTACTTCCTAAATTCCCCTCCTGGTCAAGCTGGAAATATCACCTCCTTCCCGAATGGATTCCGCATGATTGCTGGCGACAGCCTCCGCCGAAACTACTCAATCGGCGGCCTCGACTTCAAACTTCCCGACCCAGAGAAGTCCCTGTGGGCCTTGCTGGGACAGACTTCCCAGGTCGACCTTACACAGCGAGCAATTGGGTTCAACTGCCTCAACTATGACAAGGCCCCTGAGGGATCTCTGTATCGGCATTACCTCCCCAGCAAGGACTACCTGGATCAATTCTGCAGCAATGGCGTCCGCATCGAGTTGATGTTCCCTTCCTGCTGGAATGGCAAGGACCTTGACTCGGCCAACCATAGAGACCATGTCGCGTATCCAGACCTCGTCATGGAGGGCAACTGCCCTCCTGGCTTCCCCATCAGACTGCCTGGTCTCTTCTATGAGACCATCTGGGAAACCGATGTTTTCCGCCAAGTCCCCGGAGAGTTCGTCCTGTCCAATGGCGATACCAACGGTAAGAACTACTCCCATCACTGCCTAGCCTTCTCTCCTTGACGTGTACTCATTCTCTGCAGGCTTTGGATACCACGGAGATTTCCTCATGGGCTGGGACGAGGCTTTCCTGCAGCAGGCTGTTGACACGTGCACAAATCCCTCTGGATCGATGTACGACTGCCCCATTTTCAACATCCAAAACGAGGCCGTCCAGAACCAGTGCAGCATGAAGATTCCAAGTGTGCTGGCCAGCGAGAAAGTCGCTGGCGTTGTCGGCACGGTTATCCCTGGAAACGTCGCCATCCAGTACGGTCCGCAGCCAGCGACCATGACAAACCCACCATCTCAAACGGCCCCGGTGCCCGTTCCGACTGTCAGCTACTCTCCTGGTAGCGAGAATGGCGAAAAGCCGTCGAATCTCCCGGGCCAGGTCTTCATCACCCAAGCCAGCCCGACACCGCCTCCGGCAGCCACTTCCAGTGCACCAGAGATCTCGGCTCACCCAGCCATCAATCAGGTCAATCAGGTCGCTCCTAAGCCCACGGAGGCTCCTTCCTCCACGGTTGACGACGGCTTGCCGATTGTCAGCACGCAGTACATCACTGATGGCGACGTGGTCTCAGAGATCATCTGGAAGGAGTCGGTCCTGTATGTGACTGAGTACGAAGATACGACGACAACCGTGACGGTGACGCGTTCAGCCGTTGTGAATAAGGTCCGAAACGTGGGACACGTGCATCGTCGGGCCGGCCACAATGGCCGACGGGCCCACCACCATTAGCCCAACTCATCCATGACAGGTACTTCTGCCCTACTCGACCAGGAGGCTGATATTTCTGGCCATGTGGGTGTGGCCACCTTTTCGGCCTTTTGTTTTCCTATTTTCGTTTTTCATTTCATGCATTCTGGGGACTTGTCATTTAAGGGACAGGGGCATTGTTCGACGCATTGCTTCATTGGTTTGCCTAGTGGAGGAAGAGGGCGTGGCATGGCATCGGAGCACCAACCCTGGGGCATTCTAGGAGGGAAGATGGACTGCACGCGCAAGATTTGCTCCGCCGGACGAGGTATTTTGGCGATGCATTGATTGCATCCCGTCGTGGAGATGACACGGTGTTATACCGTGCTGGCCAGTCACCGTACAATGAATTGGACGCCGTTCGGGCACATTGCGTGATAATGATACCTCTTTTTCTCCATCGTCAGCTCCATTCCGCCCGTGTAGTCCGACTTTGACCGTTATCTATTTTCTTCACTCAGGGAGGGGCCTATCTCCGCCGATTCCCTTGCTATTGTCTGAGTCAAATTGGGCGGAGAGATCATGCGTAAACGCAGCCTGTCTCACCGAGGAATGGGATTTGCGAATAGTTGTGCGCAGGGATACATTCCAGGCCGCATCATCCACCACAACTTGACATGGAGTTGCGCCATTCCTCATTCCTCAAGTCCGGCTCATTCTCATTCCTTCGCTCCCGCCCCTCCCCCCCCGGGGATTTCGCTGTTGTTATGTTTACCCTCCGATGTTCTCTCCCACACATCCTTCTCGCGTCTTAGACCGGAATAGGTTATGGACGACCAGATCGAACCATCACCGAGGTGGAAACTCTAACCAGCATGGCCGACCAGGACAATATGGCGGATAGGGACTCGTCTCGTACGGGGAATCAAGGAAATGGTCGACCGCTCTCAACAGGGGCGATTGTCGCCATCGTTCTTGTGGGCTCGGCAGTCATGTTCGCCGGTCTCGCATACTTCTGCATCTGGCTTTCTCGCCGGCGCGCTGCTCGGCAGGGGCAAGACTTCGATTTGGAGGATGATACGGATACGAGCACGACGGGCACGCGCGTCCATCGCCGGAAGCTATACAAAAAGAGCTGGCCACCAAGTTTCACGACGAGAGAGGTCTCGCCTTTCCGCCCCATGTCACTGCCAGCCGTTCCCCCGGCCTTCCGCCAGCCCAGCCTGATATTTTACGGAAACCCGCAACCTGGACGCAAAAGCGGTTCGCGGACGAGAAAGGCGTCTTGGATAGACGAGGATGTGCTCCACGGCCCGAGGGTGGCTCAGCAGACGGAGCCGAAGCGACGGTCCCTCCGTGACTCATGGCCATTGAAGAATAGGGTACCAACACTGCCGAAATTGAATGGCTCAAATCAGCCACATGAGAAGGAACTCCAGCAGCGGGAGGACTTGGCCATGGGACCGGGGCTCGTCCAGCAAATGCCGCCCAGGAGACTGCCAGAGCCCCCGGGGCCGGTGGTTACTGCAGGTAGCCGGCAGCCAGTTGATCAAGGCCCAACGAGGTCGTACTATGCACCAGAGGACGCCCGGGGACAGAGACCCAACGCCACCCCAGCTGGGCCCCGGATATTAAGTCCGCAGAAAGCCCGGACACGACAGGATTCGACTGGTTCGACTCTCACCGAGATCCTAAAGTCTACAGATAAGAGACTACAGACACGCGCGCTGGCAGGGATTTCCAAGACAGCCGGAACCAGCAGAGAGACCCTCATTGCAAGGAGTGAGGCTGCTACAGACGGGTCAACCTTGTGCCAGTCACGTTCCAACTCACGAACGCCAAGCCCTACCAAGTCAGGACCCAGCCGATCCGTATCGGCCGCGCACCAGCGGAAGCTCTCGGAATCGTCAGTCACCTCGGAGACGGACAGCCTTGTCTTCGTTCAGCCGAGCCCTACCCCCGGCCCTCCTAATGGTTTGACGAGTCCGAACAAAGTTACGAGCGCGCGTGAGCTCGAGAGGCAAAGACCCCAGGCCCAATCCCCCTGTAGCTCCGTCTCATCGGCCTTGTCGACGCTGTACAGCGAGGACGAGGGCCAAGAGGCGGCGAGAGATACGTCGACCTTGAACCGTGATGTTCTTGCGGGCGGAAGGGGGGCTACAATGCCCAACCCAGGCTCGATCGGCGACCCCTTCTTTTCACCATCTTCAGCGAGGCCAAATACAGGCCATCGCGGCTCTCAACCTCTACTGCAAGGAGTCGACAAGCTTTCTTACCAAGATCCGGGATCGTCGATGGGGGGGAAAACCACAAGGTCGTCCACCTCTCCCATGCATACTCTCCGACTAGTAGACTCCACGACTTCCAACTCGGTCGCCAGCGCGAGGGCCTCGCACCCGTACCTATCGAACACGCCAGTGAGGCAAGGTCGCCAGCAGCACCGAGAGTCCGTGATCATGCTCCCCAAGCCCGTGACGGTCGTCCACCGCTCGATCCCGTCGACGGAGCGGCCCTCATTCATCGTCACCAGCCCCAGCGCCGCGAGCATGCTGTCGCCGGCCATCTCCGACCTGACCTTCCTCAGCAGCCACATCGAGGAGGGCTCGCCGAACAACAGGCTCGTGTCGCCGTCGCGGATCCTGAGACCGCAGGCCAGCTCGCCGACCCTCGGGCGCAACAACAGCCTGTTTGGCCACAAGCAGGACATCCCGCCCCTGCCACACATGCCAGTCGTCTTCGCGGCGCGGTCCGCAACCGTTGCCGTGGCGGGTCCCGCATCATCACCATCACCATCGCCATTATCGACATCCCCCACCCGGGATTCTCGCCCGCCCCGCCTGCCCAGCCGCTCGAGCTCCCGCCGCAATGTTGGCGCCGGCGACTCGCCAACCCGCCGCCGCTCGCAAGCCGTAGCAGGCGGCAAAGAGGGGGTCAACAACAGCAACAACAACGATAACGCTTCGACCCCGAGCCTGGCGGCCGCCGCCGCAGCCGCACGGCGCCGGTCCAGCCTCCTCCTCCAGCAGAAGGTGCAGCAGCTGCAGCTGCAACACCGCGGCTCCGTCGGCTCCATCAGCGGCAGCAGCAGCTCGCGCCGCAGCGCCGCGGCTCTCCCTGGGACGCAGACCCGCATGCAGCGCTCCCTCTCGGTGGACAGCGCGCGCGGGATCCCGACCAGCACAACCACCGCTACCATCACCGCCGCCACCGCCGTCGGCGAGGGCGAGGGCGGCCGCGGCGGCGGCAGTAGTAGCATCAGGGACAGCAGCAGGGACAGCAGCTGCAGCGCGAGCAGCTACGACAGCGGGCCCTTCGGGCTGGCGGCTACGATCGCGCAGCTGCGGCGCATGAACAGCACGGCCAGCGGGTATAGCGCGCGGACGGGTTCGGTCTATAGCACCACCACGACCGCCGGCGGCGGCGCGGGAATTCGGGGGTCTGTTGTCGGGGAGGGCGGGGGCCCGATGTTGAAGGGTGGCGCGGTCGGGGCCGGGGTCGGGGCCGGGTCGATGAGGCGCGGGACTGGGACGTGGAATTATCTGTCGCTGGATGCGCGGGTGAGGAAGGCCGGACAGGGGCAGGGGCAGGTGGGGAGGAGTGCCGGTGCCGGGGAGGGGAGGAGGGGGGTTGGTGGGCGGGGTGAGACCGGAGGGGAGGGGAGTAGTGGCAGGAGGAGAACGCAGCAGCTGGTGCGCGGGTATGAGGGGGGGAGGTCGCAGCAGTGGACCGGGGGGGGGCTTAGGGAGGGGAGTGACGGGAATAACAGGGGGACTCCGACGAGGGAGAACTCGGTGCTTAGCTTCGAGAAGCTGGCGCCGGTGAGGTTTGATCGCCCGCCGAGCCAGGATAGCTTGGGGCTCTATGACAAGGATGGGTTCCTGATCAGCACCCCTGTCAGGGAGAAGAAGACTGCGTCGCCGTCGAGGGTGTATGGGATGACTGTCTAGGGGTTGGATGTGGCCTCTTGGGCTTTTCTTGGATTTTTATTTCCCTCCTCTTTCTTTGATTCTGTTCTCTCTGGGTATTCCTTTTGTCTTGTACGGCTGGAATGGGATAGGCTGTTGAGTTGTCTGCGATGACCCTGATCTTCTTGTAATATCCTAAATAGTTCTACAGATTATACTTTTAGCCAGCTCTGCTTCGTGGGGGAAAATGACACCTTAATAGACATCTTTATTAACAGCCTGCTTGCTCAAATCGCTTATCGAGCCTATTATCTGGACGTATAACAGTTGTTTGTTCCTATTCTCAGAAGTGACAATGTTATTCCACCCAGCGAGTTGAGACACCAGGACCAAAGATGCAGCGTGTTAAAGGCTTTTATAGCCTCCTTTTCCCCATCAAGAACAAGGCGAGCACTTACTCTGCCTAAGGATTAGATCTCATGGTGATAATTTAGAACCGTGTGCTGATTGTGGGCATCGGCATTGGTTCAAGATCGTGGAGTCTACCGAGTATATGGCCTCAGGGGTTACCAGACTGCAATGAAGGCCAGCTGGCACCAGCACTATCCCGCATCAGCCACCTGTCCCGCAATTAGTGCTTTCAAGCGAACTTCCACCACTCCTCACAAGTTGAACTGCAACCTCCCCAGGAATGGAATTGAATTCTGCAAAACCAAGTCTCTCGCTCTAATCACCTGTCACTCATTTGGGCAGTTCACGCGGCCCCGGCTCACCCTCCGTCCGCCATGCCGCCCCTCCCACCAACGCCCCGCATCATCACGTATTACCAAACCCACCATGACCCTTCGGGCAAGCCCATCAGCGTCCTCCCCCTGCTCACCGAGCCGGGGATCGGCCTGACCCACCTGATCCTCGCAGCCATCCACATCAACCAAGACCCGGCGGCCCTGACGCTCAACGACCACCCGCCCTCGCACCCGCGCTTCACCACCCTCTGGGCCGAGCTGCGCGTCCTCCAGGCCTCGGGCGTCAAGGTCCTGGGCATGCTGGGCGGCGCCGCGCCGGGGACGTACGCTCGCCTGGACGGCGACCGGGCCGTCTTCGAGGCCTACTACGCGCCCGTGCGCGACCTGGTGCGGGCGCGCCGCCTCGACGGCCTCGACCTCGACGTCGAGGAGCCCATGTCGCTGGGCGGCATCGTGCGCCTGATCGACCGCCTGCGGGCGGACTTTGGTCCCGCCTTCATCATCACCCTGGCGCCCGTGGCGGCGGCGCTGGTCACGCCCGCGAGGAACCTCAGCGGTTTCGCGTATGGGGCGCTGGAGGCGCTGCGCGGGCGGGAGATTGCCTGGTATAATGCGCAGTTCTATTGCGGGTGGGGCGATTGCAGTAATACGCTCATGTACGGGGCGCTGATGGCTATGGGATGGCCTGCGCGCAAGGTCGTCGTTGGGGTCGTGACTAACCCGGAGAACGGCTCTGGCTACGTGCCGTGGGATGTCCTGGCCTCGGTCATTCCCGCGCTGGCGGACAGGTATCCGGGGTTCGGGGGGGTCATGGGCTGGGAGTACTTCAATGGCTTGCCTGGCGGGAGGGAGAGGCCGTGGGAGTGGGCGGAGTTGATGACTGCGCTGCTGAGGAGGATGCCGCTCCCGGTGGAGGCTGTTGCGGCCAAGGCGGGTGTGCTTGCGGATGAGGACGAGATGGGAGGTGATGCGCCGTTACCTCGATCGTTCGAGTATCACTCGGATGGCCTGGACGGCGAATGACATTCTCTCGAAACGGGGCCGCCTGCCAGTAGTGATGCCACGAGGCGAGGACCCAGACACATACTCTCTGAATTCCTACAAGAGGTAGAGTACCATGATTAGTGAGCTGGGTCATGATCCCAGGAGTCTGGCCTAGTCAACTAGGTCGATGGTCTTCAACTGATCAGGTTCCTACCCTAGCAAACAAGCCATCTGCACCTAGTTCCTTGCGATGTAGAATTAGTACATCGCTCTTTTAGAGCCTGCCAACTTTACTAGGGACATGGCTGCTCTAGACACTGTTCAGGGGCGAGTCATCGGTCTCGATATGGTGGCCAATTCATATGACCAAGTCATGAGACTTGATGAATAAGATGGATGGTCTATGATAGTAGTGAGGCTAAAGAATGCCGTTTTGCTGATGAAGCCTCGGACGAAAGAACCTCATGATCTTCGCCTTGGTTTGAGATCATTTCCGTGATTACTATCCCTTCGGCATTCAAGTATTGGCAATAAGCGACCGCATCTCTAACCACTCCTTGATGACACGAAATCCAGGTCGAGGGCAGTGCTGGAAGCCACGGCATTCCGCCATTCAAAGGAAAACGGCGTGGCTTGCATTAAGCGGCGGAAACGTATACGAAAGCGGGCACCTGCGTCCGATCCGCCGACTGGCCAGCGACCGGTCTATCGGCACGCAAGATGGTGTTTAGCGGCTGCCCCCCGGGGTGGAAAACAGGCTCGGGAGTCAACAGTCAAACCGAACCACTCGAGCTCGTATTGACATTGACCATTTGCATTTGGTAAGCATCACCAGAGGCGTGAATAGTCTGAGGCGGAGCTTCAGAAAAAGAAGCGATGGGGAGGCACCTCTTACTAAGGCCGGGGATGCAAAACCCGACTAGCACAGCCTCCGCCGCGGGGAGTGGGGGCGGAGGTAGGTCGGAGGGTTCACGTTGCCAATCGGCGGGCGGCGGGACACGGAGCGAGGAAGGGGAGGCGGGGCGGGGAACGAGTGTCCGGAGGTTCGGAAGGTGAGAGAGGTCTAGTTTGTTCTTTTGCTTAGCCTCTGCTCCCCCATAAGGCCATACAGATACGAGACGACTATATTATTAAGCTTACAGACGCGACATGGCCATTGTGGCCTTGATGGCCGTTAGGCAGCACAGCCTTTGCCTTGGAATGCGGACTCGGGATTAGTTGCCAGTTGAGGAAGCAAGTGTCATCCCCAATCTACAGCTATCAAGGTAGGTACCCTCGTACTTCGTGGCAGTGGCTAGGGGTTGTGGCTGGTCTGGCTCTTACTGCTATAAATAGGCAGGTAGGATGGAATGGTGAGAGCCGGTAGGCTGGTACCGCCCTGAAACAATGGGGCGGCCCGCGGGAGTTCCTCATGGTCAGGGTATGTACAGTACAATACAATACAATACAATACAGTACATACCTCGGTAGATACCTATAGATGTGATTATTTGCTACGGATTGTGTATGGCAAGCCAGTATGAAATGTTGGAGACTGAGATGGCCATAGAAATACATGGAAACAGCAATCAATGACTAACAGTCAAACCAGCGTCCAGGGAACGTGGCCTATTCCCTACTGGCTGGCCCGGCATATGCCGCCCGTAAATAACGGTGTAGGGTAGGTAATGGATGGTAGTACAGATTGTGACACCGACACTGCCGGCGCCATGCAAGAGGGATGGGACGGTTGAGCTGTCGCCTCCCGAAGACGCGGTACTAGCCTCGAGTCGACCATGCCGCGTACGTGAGATCTGACCTGTCGTTGTTGCCGGGAGACGCCGGGATGGTACTCTTCACGGCATTGGTGTTGAGAGAGTCATGGCAAGGGACTTTGAACCAGTTAGAGACCTGTGGCTGCGCCTGTGCCATGGAGCCGGTGACTCTTCTCGCCGGGTAGGAAGGTGAGATAAAACAGGGCAGGGCCCCGTGTCTTTGGTCAGATTTGTTGACCTGCTTCTTCTGATATGGTTGACATGCTGTGGGAAGTAGTCAGCAAGAAGCGAGAGTGACGTCGCCTAATGCAGCCATGCAGCCCTATGAGTGGCCGTGAATTCCAGATAATCAGCATCCGGGCCCTTCGCCCCCGGAATCCCACTAGACCGGACCCATTGATCATCACCTCGGCCAAATGGGCAGCCCACAACCTCAGGTGGCAGGGCTGTTCTCGTGAGTTGGGGGAACGCGTATGTATGTGCATACATGTCATCAGCAACCAGGGGTCCTTCCAGCAACACACAGGGAATTTCATCGTGCATGCCGGTGCCTGGGACGGATGCAACCTGCCAGGCCACCACCATTCCGTGCTTCCCACGCCATCCGGGGGTACTTACATCTTGTGACGAGGCTGAAGCTATTGCCACAGACGGTTCCTTATGTCATGTCCAACCTGCATCGCTTGGGGGCCTGTAAGGAGGCGTGCCGCCATGTCTAAGAGGAAGTTTATCATCCCGAGGGGCGATGACAAAACATATCGCGGCATCGATACGGCAAGGTCCGTCATGGCCGTCTGGGATAGCCTATTGATCCTTCTATATAAACCTCGCCCTGGATGCTCAACACCATCAATCCAGCAATCTAACCAGACAAGCCAACAATAGCCTCACACAGCTCTCAGCCTCTCAACAGCATCTTCAGTCTCTCCAAGCAAGACATCATCGCCTATTTAGCTTTCCACCCTCATCCACCAAACACCGACCGCAATGGCTGCCATGACTTCTTTCACTGCCCGCTTCCCAGTTGAGCAAGGCCGTTCCGGCTACAACAAGTATGCCCTCTCCTGTCCCACTATGCGCTGGAAACATGTCCGCCATGCTAACCACAATACACCAGAGACGGCAATGGAGATGACGAGGAGGACAGCAAGTTCGTCAACTACGGCCGGTCTGGCTACAACAAGTGAGACACCCACCTGGAAGTGCTTAAGGCCTCTAACTGACTAGAAAATAGGGGCGACAAAGGTGACGATGGAGAGGACGACCAGGCCGACCAGAACTAAGATCCCGCGCTTCTCGGTTCTCGCTTCTTCTGGCGTCAATACCTCTCCCCAGTTATTGCGCAACTCCGAGCCGCTGCTACACCCCGGGGAGGGCTTTCTCGCCAGTGTGTTTTGTCAATAATCCGCCAGTCCGTTTCTCGGCTTCGGCCGCCAGAGGATATGGCCCAAGCGATTGTTGTTGTATTATGGTTGGGGTGTTCGTCACGGTTTGGGACATATAGACGGAGGGGGCAATCTCTAGTTTTTGTCGTCCTCCTTTCCTTCCTTTACAAGATTGCTATAACTCTCACGAGGATAGACGCATATAGATGGATAGATTGGATCTGGGTAGACGGGAGAGCATCAATTCCATAGAGAATAGAATAGACATGGGATCAATGTAATTTACTTCCCAACACAGAACCTGATCGCATGGTTAGCTTGGAGTTTGCCTGACGCAGAAGAGAGTGAAAATACTTCTCAAATATGACCCCCAGCACTTCCTCAACATCCCCCGACCCCCCTCGCCCGGTGATCCTAGCGAGGCAATTTGCCGCAAGGCGCAGATGCTCGGCAGCCAGGACGATATCGGGCTCCTCCCCCGCGCCGTCGGCCGAGATGGTCGCCTCGGCCATGAACTCGTCGAGGTGCAGGCGGCACTCGACGAGGAGCTGCCTCTGCCGCTCCGTCACGCCGAGCAGGTCCTGCATGTCGCCGGGCAGCGCCGTCATGCTGGCGAACGAGTCGGCCAGGCGAGAGATCAGCGAGTGGATGCCGCCGGGATCCTTGAGCCTCACTGCGGCCGATGCCTCGTCGGCCTCCCTGCAGGAGATGGCGAGCGGCTCGGCCGCCTCGAGACCCGGGACGGATGCGAGTGCCGTCGACTTGAAATCCTTGGCGAGGAGTCTGAACCCCTCCTCGTCCGCGGCAGCATCTCGCTTGTTGACTACGATCAGACACTGCTGTGCCTCGGACGCGAGTCGCAGCGTCTCAGCGTCGTAGTTGATGCGGCATCGACCGTCCTTAGCGGTCTCGACCGACGCCAGAGCGATAATGATATCCGAGTCCAGCGCCTTCTGCTTGGCCCGCCGGATCCCTTCCTCCTCGACGGCGCCGATACTCTCTCTTCCGCCCGGGCCGGGCGGCGACTGTGCCTCCCTCGTGCGGAACCCGGCCGTGTCAGCGAACGAGCACAGGTAGCCCCTGATGTCGAGGCTCGCCTCGACGATGTCGCGCGTGGTGCCGGCCTCGTGCGAGACGATGGACGCCTCGCGCCCGACGATCAGGTTCATCAGGGAGCTCTTGCCGACGTTGGGCGGGCCCAGGAGGGCGATGCGGATGCCGTTCCGGAGGAGCTCGCTGCGCTGGCTGCCCATCTCGTGCAGGTGGATCGAGTGGAGCATGTCTTCCACCAGCCTCTTGACGTTGCTGAGGAGCTCCGAGGGCGACTCGTCGAAGTGCTGGTCCTCGGAGAAGTCGATCAGCGCCTCGATCTCCCCGCGAGCAAGCAGGAGCTGCTCTCGCCAGGCCTCGTAGTTCCTCCCCAGAGTGCCGGAGCTGCCGCGGACGGCGGCCCGTCGCTGCCCTTCCGTCTCCGCTGCAAGGGTGTCGCTGAGAGATTCGACCTGGGCCAAGTCTAGACGGTCGTTCATGAAGGCCCGCTTGGTGAATTCTCCCGGTTCCGCATAGCGGATGGCAGTGCCGGCGGAACACTTTTGGATGGCAGAAAGGACGGCTTTCACCGTTGCTGGGCCGCCGTGAACATGAAGCTCGAGGATTTCCTCTCCGGTGACTGTGCGAGGGGCAGGAAAAGAGAGAACCAGGGCGCTCGAATCTAGGATGTTTGGCTCTCCTGGCACACCGGGCTCAAACAAAGTCCTGACTACCGCATGCCTCGCTTTGGGGAAGGACTTCGAGGGACACAGGCCCTTGTATACCTATAAAAGTGTGAGCCGATGTTGCTAGGCATAAAGGGGCAGACTGACATCACTACACGCAGGACCTGATATTCTAATGACGGCTATGCCAGCCCTTCCCTGAGCAGATGAGAGGGCATATATGGTGTCACTATCGGATGACAGGCTGGTAATACTTCGCCAGCCGTAGGTTGCCGGTTGTGATGGGTACGGGACATGTGTCCTGCAGACCGACGGCCTTAAGGAGGCATGGCACCTAATAAGACCATAGGCTCCAGGCCTCGCACATCGATCAAGTGTTCGCCATCCTGCCAGGGAGAAAGCCTTCTGTCTCAAGACATGACGGAACATTGACTCTCTGAACACCGTGGACTTCGGACGGTTCGTGAATGTTGCATATGAAAAGGAGATGCAAATAGAGCAACTAATTAGAGTTGGATATTCGTACACCGAGGTGAAAAATACGCACAGACCACGCACTAAAAGCTCCTTCCTCCACTCATATGATTGCAATATGGAGCTTGTTGAAAGGCGGTCAGGGTCTTGCCAATTTTTATGCAGTCTCCGCAGAAATTTTTGAACGGCGAACTCAGGCCCCTCGAGCAGTACACCAAGAAAGTTAAGCCCAGCCTCCCTTCGAGGAGCAACAGCAACCGCAACGATGGCTTCCGACGAAATTGTGTGGCAGATCATAAACCAGCAGTTCTGCGCCTTCAAATTGAAGTAAGCTTGACGTCTGGGAACTTGATTCGACGGGCGACTTGGACCTAACCGTTTGCTTCACAGGACTACGAAAGCCCAAAACTTTTGCAGAAACGAGTACAATGTCACAGGATACTGCAACCGGCAGTCATGCCCACTTGCGAACAGCAGGTACGCGACGGTGCGGGCTCATCCGACAAAGTAAGTCTTACGTCCTGCTTCTACGACAGGTTGACGTTTCTGTCCCCGAGTAAGTGGCTGACTTGCTTCTGATTCCAGGGGCACTCTTTATCTCTATATGAAGACCATTGAGCGAGCACATATGCCGTCGAAGTTATGGGAGAAGATCAAGCTATCGAACAATTACCAAAAGGCCCTCGCCCAAATCGACGAACGCCTCATCTACTGGCCCAAGTTCTTAACTCATAAATGTTAGCCTCCCTCCCCACTCCTAATCGGAGATAGCCAAGCAGGAATTGCTCTAACACGTTGATCATCAGGTAAACAACGTCTCACGAGGCTCACGCAGGTCGCGATCCGCACGCGCAGGATAGCGGCGGAGGAGGCGAGGTTAGGCGAGAGGTTGGTGCCGAAGATGGCGCCCAAGATCAAGCGCCGCGAGGAGACGAGGGAGCGCAAGGCCGAGGCGGCGGCCAAGCTGGAGAGGACCATCGAGCGGGAGCTCATCGAGCGCCTCAGGCAGGGCGCCTACGGCGACCAGCCACTCAACGTCAGCGAGGCCGTCTGGAAGAAGGTTCTCAACGCGCTGGAGCGGGAAGGCGAGGGCGTCCGCGACAAGGACATGGATAAGGGCATTGTGGACGAGGATGAGGACGAGGATGAGCTGGAGGATGAGCTTGAGGAGGAGGAGGACGGTGCGGTGGAGTACATCAGCGACTTTGATGAAAGCGACGAGGAGCTCGCGGACATTGAGGACTGGCTGGGAAGCGAGGAGGATGATGAGGATGACGACGACGACGACGACGACGACGACGATGATGATGAAGACAGCGATGAGGGGGCGAACAAAAAGAAGTCCAAGACGGGCGACAAGCGGAAGAGAGGACGGGTGGTCCGCATGAAGCCTCGCAAGAAGAAGGAACTCGAGATCGAGGAGGAGAACTCGAGACAGAAGTTGCTTGCTTTCTAGAGCACACCTTGCAGATACAGGGGACTTAGTTGGTGGTACTCGGGCGTTTTTGTCAGGGCGCACAGCATCATAGGTTGCTTTACTCGGTGTGTGGGCACAATTAGATCATCGGATACCTTTAGCTATCTCGAACAATTCCCCCATAGAAAGGGGTCATCTCTTTGTTTATCTTGGGTACTTTTTGCCATTGTTCTGTGAGCGTACCTAGTTTACTGAGTAAAATGATTGGACGAGACTTGCAGTTGTCTCACTCTTTGTGCCAGTTTACAGGTGGGGCTCGTTGCGTCGGGTCCCTCGTGGTGATGGGCCTTGAAACACAGCCTTTTGAAAGCTTGTTTTGGTCAAACTTTCCTTTCCACCTGCATTCAAGTTCGATTTCGCAACCTATATTAATCCTCGAGTACTCTAGCCGCCGTTGCGAATCCCACTCCCCTAATTACCTACATCTGTAATTGGAGAAACCCACCATAATCTTGCTCCCACGACAGGGCATTGCCTTCGCCAACTTCCAACACCTCGACTTCCATTCCCTCACCATCATCGAATCCGGACCACCCAAAATCCCCCCACCCGAACCATGACGTCCTGGTACTCGCAGCTCCTCACAACCACAACCACCCGCATCACCCACCTCCAACGCACCCTCCTCGCAGGCGAGTCCGACGGCGACACCGAAGACGACACCCACGTCTGCCGCGTGCTGCGCAACTACTACACCGAGAAGGGCCGCCCCTTCCCTGCCTGGCTGCCCCCCGACCCCAAGGCCCCGCCCCCTCCCGCCCCCGTCTACACCCAGACGACCACCCAGGTCGGCAGCCGCTACGGTGGACTCGTGGCCAACCAGCAGCCCGGCGGCGGGCCCGGCGGCGCCGCGGGGCTGAGCAGCCTGTGGGACAACAACCCCGTCGGCGGCGGTCGCCAGGACCCGCAGTCGCTGCGCCAGGGGCGCGGCGCCCCGCCTCCGATGCGCGCCGCCGAGACGTCGTCGCCCGCCGGGGCGAGGAACCCGTTCAGCAGGAGCGGCGGCAGCGACCAGGCCCGCGAGGACGTACAGGCCAGACCGCTGCCCAGCCAGAGGGCGGGGAGCTATCAGCAGGCGGGCCTCTACAGCGGCGGCGGGAGTGGGGGCGGCTCGGCGGCGGGCGGCGGGAGCGCGCAGGATAGGCTCAAGCAGAGGTTGTGGGGGGGCGGCTCGAGGACGACGAGTCCGGGGTCGTCGACTGGGAGCGCGTACCAGCCGCCGCAGCAGCAGCAACAGCAGCAGAGCAGGTATGGCGGCGGCAGTGGAGGCGGCGCGGGAGGTGGCTATGGGTCGGGAGGCGGGTCGGGGGATAACTACGAGGACCGGTTCGCGCCGGGGGGTATGTACGACGCCTCAGCGGGCTATGGCAGCAGGGGAGGAGGCGGGGGAGGTGGTAGTGATCGTCCGTTCGTGGCTGCTAATGCGCCATGGGCGACCAACGAGTCTGACTACAGTGGTGGCGGCGGCGGCGGCAGTAGGGCAGGGGGCCTGCCGGGCGGGCCCCGGAGAGGTGGCTTGCCCAGCGGGCCGAGGAAGAGATGAGGCAGTCTTGGGCGGATTGGTATGTACGCGACTTGACAGGCAAGAGAGGCTACGATGCTGCGTCGAGCCGAGGTCTAGCGGCTGATCTGGGGTTCCGGTGGGCAACGATGGGGATTCTAATAGCGACCCCTGTACAGGTCAACATATCCCTATAACGCTTGGCCTGCTTTTATCGGCCCCGAGGGATCACAACCAGCGCCGGTAGGACCCTGTGCCTGGAGCTGATAGGGGGTTATAAGGGGAGCAGCTGGTGGTTTGGAGTTGGCTGAGCGCTGCGACTCGGACTGGGAGACACGTTTCCGCCCTTCACCTTTCACCTTTCACACGGGAGGGGTCTGGTTGAAATGCGTCGATCGCTAGGAGGTAGAACCCGCTTGGGTAGGAATCAAAGGCATCATCAAGCTATGGAATCAGGACCTGGGATTTCATGTAAAGCCAGAAACTATACTTTGCCAGTTCCCTCAGGCCCATGCATGGAACTGTTTGATAGTTGCGCAGCTTACGTAGGGGCATGACGACGGCTTGCCTCCAGTCCACGTATGGCTGGCAAACTTAAACGCTCCAGCCCTTCTGCGCTGGGTAGAAGTACCTAAAACCACTGTCCTAAGTGGTCAATTTTAGCGGCTGAACCAAGTAGAACTACCGAGGACTACCCAAGTTAAAGCTGCGTACCCCTCCAACCACTAACACCCCACCTTGTTTCCCTCATCAGACCAGCTGCTGTTCACATGCCCCATATTACCCTGATACTCGGCATTCTTCACTCTCTCTGCAAGATATTCATATGAACTGGACCATTTGGTAGTCACAGACGGACAACCTGGTCTCTCAATAGACCGTTTCCGACTTCTCTTGGAAACCATTCAAAGGCCGGGCCAGGCTCCAACCGGAAGCCCGCCATGACCAAGAGAACCGCGATGACGTCGGATCCCGCGTCGTCAGGCAGTGGTGTTCCAGCACGACCGGCCTCACCCTCGGGCAGCTTCTATGCAATGAGCGACGACGACGAGGGCGAGTACAACACGATTACCCATTTGGAAACTGGCCGCGGCGTGAAGCTCCTGTATTCGAAGAGCAAGGTGTGTGTCCTCGTGCTTGGTGACGCCCTCTGAAATCGGCCCCGAGAAGACATAATGCTAACCCACTGTCGCCGTCTTCGTTAGGTCTACATCCATCCCACGCCCTCGGCAAAGGACAACATACCCGGCTACATTGCCCTCCTCCAGCAGAAGGCCCCTCGCAATGGCCGGCCGACCTCATCTTCGTCCGTCGACTCCAGGTCCCCGGCCTCGTCCGACCTTCTCCTGGCCTGGCTCCCCGAGTCCTCCCTCGGCGACGCCGCGAGCATCTACGTCAAGGTGGACCTCTGCGACGGCGACTCGCCGCCCAAGCAGTCGTACCTGGTGCCGCCCCCGCCGACCGTGACGACGCACCGCGACTCGGTGGGCCACTACGCCTTCGCCGTGCCCGTGTCGGCCATCTACAGCCTGCTGGTGCGGCCGCCGAGCATGGGCTGGTGGTTCGGCAGTGTCATCATCAACAGCCGCGCCGGCGACAGCTTCCCGGCCCTCTTCTTCCACGACGGCGAGTGCCAGAGCACCATCCTGCAGAAGAAGCGCCGCGCCCGCGAGTCCTTCGACCCCTTTGGCGAGGCCGGCGAGATGTTCTGGGGCGGCGACGAGGTCCTCCGCTGGCTGAGGCGCTACGTCCGCGTCGAGAGGAGCGGCGCCGAGCCCAACGTCTACCTCGTCGAGCCGACCGCCGAGGACAGCGACGCCTTTGGCGGGCAGCCGACGACGAGCTTGGCCGCGCTGAGGGACGGCGGCGGATTGGGCACTGGTGCCGGGGGTTCCGGGGGGGCAGGCCGCGGCTCGGGCCAGAGGGAGGCCGGCATGGACCCGTTCATGAAGTTTGTCAAGGAGACGGGGTGGAACATCATGGAGAAGTTCAGCAAGGTGACCACCTTCACCAGACAGGCCGCCCAGGACGTGCTCGACAACCCGCGGGTGCCACCGCAGGTCAGGAAACTGCTCAGGAATCCCGAGGTGCAGACCCTGCAGGAGGAATTCGACAGTGCTAGGATCTACCTGGCGAGGTGGGCGATGGGTATCGCCGAACAGGGCGAGCGGGACCGGAATCAGAGAGTATGGACCGCTCGGGATGTCATGGAACTGGAAGACACCGATGTTGGGGAATTCGAGTTGCTCGAAGGCAGCACCGGTCTATCACTACAAGATCTGAGGAAACCGGTAACGTTGAAGGAGTGGAAGACCTTCTTCGACCCGAGAACCGGGCGGTTATCCGTTACGGTAGACGAGGTAAAGGAGAGGATTTTCCATGGTGGATTAGATCAAGATGACGGTGTCCGCAAGCAGGCTTGGTTATTCCTGCTGGGCGTCTATGACTGGGACAGCACCGAGGATGAGAGGAAAGCCCAGGCAGCTTCATTGAGAGACGAATACATCAAGCTTAAGGGGTCCTGGTGGGAACGGCAGATCGATAAGGGAGGGGAAGGAGAAGAGGGCGAATGGTGGAGGGAACAGAGAGCGCGCATCGGTATGGAAACCCCTCCGCCAACTCCCTGTCCAATATTCTTCCTGCTAATGTGAAGGCTTGTAGAGAAGGATGTGCACAGGACGGACCGCAACGTCCCCATATTCGCTGGCGAGGATATCCCCCACCCGGATCCGGATTCCCCCTTCGCCAGCGTTGGGACAAACGTCCACCTGGAGCAGCTGAAGGACATGCTCCTCACGTACAATGAGTACAACAAGGACCTGGGCTACGTCCAGGGCATGTCCGACCTCATGGCACCCATCTACGCGGTTTTGCAGGACGACGCCATGGCCTTCTGGGGCTTTAAGCACTTCATGGACCGGATGGAGCGCAACTTTCTGCGTGACCAGTCTGGGATGCGCATGCAGCTGCTAACTCTCGACCAGCTCGTGCAATTCATGGATCCCAAGCTCTATTCTCACCTACAGGCCGCCGAGAGCACCAATTTCTTCTTCTTCTTCCGCATGCTTCTCGTGTGGTACAAGCGCGAGTTCCAGTGGATGGACGTCCTGCACCTGTGGGAGGTGCTCTGGACAGACTACCTGACCAGCAGCTTCCATCTCTTCATCGCCCTGGCCATCTTGGAGAAGCACCGGGAGGTGATCATGATGCACCTCAAGCACTTTGACGAGGTCCTCAAGTACAGTGAGTTGGCAACCAACCCAGTTCTCCTCCCGCCCTCCCTCTTCCCAGCACTAACGCCCCGAACCAAAAAAAAAAAAGTCAACGAGCTATCCACCACAATCGACCTCGACTCCACCCTCGTGCGCGCCGAGGCCCTCTTCCGCCGCTTCCAGCGCCTCGTCGACACCATCGACAAGAAAGGCACCTTCCCGGCTCCCCGGGCCGCGCAGGGGGGCGAGACCGCCGCCGACACCAGCAGCGCTGCTCCCCCGTCGTCGCCCGCCTCCCCCCGGCAGCAACAGCAGCAGAGGAGGGGGGGGGCCCAGGCCGCCGCCGCCGCCGCCCCGCCGCCCGCGGACAAGATGATCACGCCCCAGTTGAGGAAGCTGCTGAGCAGGACCGTCGACGTGCTCCCTAGGCAGGAGGTCGCAGGCAAGGGGGACGGGTTCCTGGCGGGGAAGCTGCGGTGAAATTCGGGGTTCAGGGGAGATGGCCGGGGGATGGGTTTCAGTGCGTCGCATTATGAGTGTAATCAAAGGAGCATGAGCCGAAGGAGCGAGGGGGGAGAAAATGAGGACTGAACAAGGGGGAGCGGCGGGTTTGTATTCATTTTCGTGTCTGCGGCCGGCACGGATGGTTCTGGCGTAAACTGAGGGAGGCTTGGGATTGTAATAAGGAAGCAATGTACTTATACCAAGAACGGTAATCAAATTGAGTAACTCAGTGTGTCAAAATACACGAAAATGGGCCTCAATCCGATGACTGTGCCATTCGGCCAATCGGGGACTATAACCTTCCGCGGCCGGGAGGGGGGGAAGGGGGGCATGATACGCCACCACTTTCAACAGGTCGTGACACTCCGCTTCCATAAAGCCTCGTCGTGTCATGACTCTTCACACACCACTCCTTCTTCACAACACCGAGAACACGTAACTAGAGAATATCGCGATGCAGTGCTTCGGGTGCTTTTCCTTTCTCGCTGGGCGGAACACCAAGCCCGCGCCGAGCTGGATTCCCTCCTCCGCCAGCAACCAACCGTCACATGAGATCGAGCGGCAGGCGACCAAGATCGTCGACGTCCTCTGCACCGCCGAGAAGCCAGGATAGGAGCTGCGGCTCCGGCTCGATGAGGTTGTTCGTACCAATAGCTAGACCGAGGCCCTTGCGAAGGCCGTTCTGCGGGGCATCGAGGAAACCATCAAGGCGTACCAGGCCATGTCAATGAACACCGTCTTGCGAGAGGCCATCGAGACGGCGCAGTGCGCCGCGGAAGAGCTCTTCGACTTTGCGCGGGAACACCCGGTCTTCGTCACCATCGTCGCCATTGGGGTTCTGGCTTTGCTGGCGCCCTGGGCGGTCGAGGCTCTTGGGTTCGGCGAGCTTGGGCCGGTCGAGGGTTTGTGTTCCCCCCCCCCCCCAAGAACACGATGGCTTGGCTTTTGGTCACCGGCTAACCATCAGCAGCAAGCTTTGCCGCCCTCTGGCAGTCCACATACCGCGGCTTGGTTCCGAAAGGCTCGCTCTTTTCCTTCTTCCAGCGGCTCGGTATGATATGGGGTCGTGCATAAGGTCTTGTCGGTTACGAAGAGGAGGATAGTATGCCGGTCATCGGATGGGTGAGGGTCGAATTGCTTCGGCCAGAGATATGAGGAGTGTCGTTTTGCCCCTGGGGTCACTGTGAATGGCAGCCTAGCTGCTACCTGCGAGCTCCTTAAAGACCCATCGAATCATTTCCGCCACAGCGTTCTCAATTTCCAAATTCTCCTCCTCTGATCATCTGTGCTGCACATGGTGTTTATATCCTAAGAGTAGGACAGAGTCTTGCGCTGTCATGTACCTAAGGTATCAAGTCATTACTCTCAATGATGGCGCGAACGAGATTGGTCGAACGCGAATCGGCCGGGTAGTCCATCATAAGCACGCCATAGCGAGCAAGCGGTTGCACCTGCGCCGTCAGAAACTCTTGCATGTACGTATTAACCCCTTTGCAATACTTGGACCTGTCGTCGTCATAGAATCCCTGTGGATGGTCAGGCCTGCCGTTCCTCGCATTAGTCTCGTGTGGTAACCTGCACCGCGAAGTAGATCTTGTTATTTCATCATAGGCCACATGGTTCAATGCAGAAAGGGGGATCCCGAAATGATCAAACCCCGAGACGATCGTTTTGATTGTCCTCCTTTTCAAAAACCACCTATCATACATATTTTTCGGTGATAGAATCTCAAACCACGCGCCATTTACCCATAATATCTCCCCCCCACATTCTCAATCTCTCCACAGAACAACTGGTGCACCCACCTACAGCTCGTCCCGCGAACGGCCCTCGGCCAGGTCGGGCATGGCCATGACCTTGACGACGAGGCTCGTCCAGCCGGTGAAGTGCTGCGTGCGCTGGCCCCGGCCCGTGTCCGGGTTGTACTGCTCCCACGCGAAGCCCGTCTCAGCCCAGCTCTCGTAGACGGTGTCGACGATGTTCCGGCGGAGGCGCGCGTACAGGTCCGCGGCCGTCTTCCGGTGGGGTCCGTCCTGGGTGGCGGTGTTCTGTTTGGCGGGAGTGTGAGCATGAGGGGAAGGGTCGGAGAAGGGGGTACTTGGTTGGGAGGGGTATGGGTACTTACGTAGAGCTGCACGATGGCTAGGTAGTTCATGTTGATCCACACGGGGCTGCGCCAGTAGTTCTCCTCGGTGCCGGAGAGGGGATCCTTCTTGCTTAGGCTACGGATGCCGTGGGGGCTGAATAGCTCCTCCTCGTCGCCTAGGAGGGCCAGGATCTTGCCCAGCTTCGGGCTGTCCGGCTTGATCAGGCCCGTGAGGAAGGGCATCAGCGAGACGTACCCCTTGTGGCAGACGAGCTTGTGCTCCTCAAAGTCGTCGATGGTGGCGTCGCAGTAGCAACCGTCCGCGTCGGACCAGTGGAGGTCGTCGAGGTTGTGCTCGATCGCGTTCAGGATCTTCTTCAGCTCCTCGCCCTCCTCGGGCATGCCGACAACGTCGGCGATATTGATCAGCGACTTGGTCATCATGCCCATCCACGACATGAGGTCGACGTGCAACTCGCCCGGGTGAGGAGGCTGGGGCCGCGGGTAGTCGTCCAGACCGCTTGTCAGGCAGTGCTGGATCGTCCGCCCTCGCCAGCGGTATGCCTCCTTTGTGGAGTACGCATCGCGGTCGTAGGACTTGATGTCGCCGTATTGGGTCTTCCTGAACCAGTTGTACTGGCGACGCAGAAGCGGATACAGCCTGCGCAGATACTCGACCCCGATCTCGGTGTTATCGATCGAGGCCGTTGAAATGGTCTCGTCTTGCGAAAGATGCTCCCTCCCAGCTGGCAAGGATCCATTCGACTTGCGAAGCTTATCAATGAAAGAGTCGAGGACAAGGAATAGAGTGGGGGGGTTGGCGTAATGGGGATACTGTGTCTGGAACGCCTCAGGGACTTTGCTTCGAGCCTCTGGGCCAAGGATCTGCTCGCGGGCAATCCACCCGTCATCATCCATGAGGTTGAACCAACTCTTCACGATCTCGAGAGTCAGGTCCATGTCCCAGTCGGCAACAGGGAGGAGGTGGAATCCCTCGTCCCACAGGAACCCTCTCGGGAAGAACGGCCTTGAGGGGATGGACGAGAAGAGTTCGTACGGTCCCTCGGGCTTCTCCTGTCTCCGCGCGCGAGCCTCGGCGGTCTCCTCCCAGAAGCCCTCATTCTCCTCGTCATACTCAGGGGCATATGATCTGTCGACCAATGAATGTCCGTGGAAATACCCTATTCCTCCAATAAGATTTGAGAACATGCTCCGCCCGAATTTCTTGTACTTCTCGGCATTAAATGGGGCCTTAAGCTCGAAAATGCTGGAAAAGCGGTCACCAAACGACTCAGTCGTCTCCTTGATCTCTCTAGTCAAATCCTCGCTCGTAATATCCTTGCCACTCGAGGCGCTCGAGAAGAGGATGTCAAACTCGAAATCCCCCTCGAAAATCTTCTCCACGATCTGGACGTTTCCGTGCCCAGGCGAGTTGGCAAGCTGATACACTTGCCACGGCGGGGGCGGGTTGTCGTTATCGAAGTTGTTCTCGACGAGGAAGTCGACGCCATCCTTCAACTGCTTGAAGATGACCGGTTTGGCTTGCCAGAGAACCTCCTCCGGGTGGTTCAGGGACTGCACGATGGCCTTCCCAGTAGGCCGGGTCTCGGATATCTCATGGTCGCTTTCGGGATACTTGCCGGTGCCCCTTGTGACGACCAGCTTATAGATTCCCAGAGCATCAGACGAGCCCTTTAGGGTCACGTCGCCCTCATAACCCGCCTCGTCGCCCCGTACAGCTTCCAGCTCGCTTCCGAAACCCTCTTGCGTGACGTAGAGGAAGAGGATGGTTTTCTGTTCCGGGTCGGCTTCCTCTCTGAGCTGCCCTTTAATTCTCGCAGCCCAGCTTCCCCCGTGCGCGCCGCCGGGGACCTTGACGAATGATGTCGTGATGTCGATCTTGTTCTCCTTGTCGTGTATCGATTGCACGCCTCCCTTTCGTGTATCGTACTCGTCCCAGCCATAGCCCTCCATTCCCTCATTCTGCTCGCACGTATACCGAACACCTTGAAGCAATCATTCTGGTCAGTTACAGCCTACAGGGAGCCCGTTGTGGGGGGGGGGGGAGGCGGCGGCTGAGCAGCCGTGTCTCCCAGCCCGGGGTTGTTGAGAACCTACTGTGCTGAAAATCGTTATACGTCTCAATCTTCCCCCACATCAGCCCAGCCATCAGGCTCTTCGGTATCCTGGGACGAACACCAAAGTAAAGATTTGGGCGGTAGGGACCCCATAGTAAGCTTTGGTTGTTCAGCCTGCCAATCTCGCTAGTGAGGATGGATTCGTCGTTGGCTGCCAGAGCTGTCGGGGCGACCAGCAAGATGCTGGAGAGAAGAAAAGTGAGCAAGAAGCTCAATTGGCGCGTGCGTGCCATGGCTGCATCAACGAGAAGGTATCCAGTGCAAACCGGGCACTAGAACTTGGCAAGACAGCCTTGCAGCGATGTTAATGAGGCCCGTTTTTGCTGGTCTTTTTCTGGACACGTTGAGCTCGATAAGCTGGCTGCAAGGCTGCGAGGCTAAATGCACTCAACTCCCTGACGCTAGTTACGCCAATTACATCATGCAGGGGTTCACTGGAGGGTGGGGCCGAATTTTTGACCCGCAGGAAGCGGCCTACCGACGGTTCTTTCCCGTTCCCGGGCTCCATAATCCGAAAACACTCGGACGGCTGAATCGGCCGAACCGGGCCCGGGAAGCAGGCTAAAACTCACAAACTTAATCCAGACGTCAGATTAGTTCTAGATAATGGTCGCCTAGACACGTCAAGAGGATACGATGCATCGGGACTCAGGCAACCTAATTCTAAGAGAACCCCAAGCTAACCTGCGAATCGACAGCAACAGGGAAATTCTGTGTGATAGAGCTTTGGATATCTTTAATTCTACTTGGAGGAATACGGACGCCTATGTTCAGTTCAATGCACTTGCACTGACCCGGGCACAAAATAAGACAAAATAAACGAATTAGGCAGCTTATGCCAGCGAGAAGCCTTTTCCATGCATGTCTTCAAGGCCATCGTAACTGGGTCCTCCATAACACCAAGAATATCGTGACTTATCTTCCTAGCATGATCGTATCCCTGGCAGCCAGCAAGCCCATCCCCTAGAATGTCGCACGCTCACGGAAATTGGCTGGGTCAGCAACCCGCGGCACCAGAAGACACAGTTGGTGAAGTGCAGCGCAGTCATTCTAGCAAGTTAGACACGGCTGCGCCGGAACAAACCAACACCGCGTCCGCCAGACAGAGCAGGGCCGAGCACACCCCTCCCCGCAGCGCCTCGTGTCCTCGCCCTCGGAGCCTCTTGGCGTGAATTTTCCGACCGACGTCGCGTGTGGGCCCGCCGAGTCTTCCCGGTCCTGTAATTCCCCTGCCGTCTGTAGGGCTGCTGCCACACACCCCCTACCTTCTCCCCTTCCCCTCTACCAGGCACGGGCACCATCAGCTGGCTGTTCTCGTATCGATCCCGCCCCTCCCGTTGCGCCTTGCTGCTGTGCGGGCAGAGGATGCCTCCTTGCTTGGTGGTCGGGACCCCCCCTCCCCGGCTCGAGTGGTGGTGATTGGGGGGGCAGGTTACAGAGGACTGGGAGTAAGGGCCGGAATAAGGGTACGGCGGTTCACAGTAAACACCGTAATTGGCCAGCGGGGGCCACATGGCTCATCACATCGCGATTCATTAGCGTACGAGCAGGGGGGGGAACCGAGTTACGGGACCGGGTACGGATTAGTGGGGGGGGTGAAAAAGAAGTGAAAAAGGAACAAAAAAAGGAAGACGAAGACCCCCGCCCCGGTAAGGCACACCAAGGGGGCCGGGGCCGCCGGAGGCGCGCCGAGCAGCAGGTACCTACCCTACCCTGCCCTCTCTCATGCCTGTGTGTTGTCGACCTGCGTTGTTCGAGTCAGCCTTGCCGTAAGCAGAATCGGGAAGGGATTTGCAAGTCGGTAGATGATAAAAAAACGAAAAAGGGTAAAGGAACCTTGCAACCCCGAGTTCAGCTCAGGCTAGCTCCACACCTCGATCTTTTGCTTTGACTGGCTGGTATTCGAGCTTTCTCCCGGCCACCCCTGGAAGCCAATTTCATGGGTCCCCAACAAACCCCATGGGACTCGCGGAATGCCACCTGGTTTGGTCTCGCAACCGAGGCATTTTCACAGAGAAAAAAACCCTCGCCCGTTGCGCTGGTTCGGGGGCAGGCAAAGGGGGAGGGGTATGGCGTCCGAATAGATGCATCTGCATGCAGTCTACTAGTGATACTTGTCCGGTGAGCGAATCGAGAATTCCACCCCCCCTTTCCCAATTCTGAAGGTGGATTCCGCCTGGTCCGATGCTCGGTAGGGTCGGGTGGCGCTCGTTGGTGGCTTGAGCCAATTCTGCAGATGCGGGGGTGGGTGCCCAGATAGGGCACGCGTCCTCACGTTTTCTCGCGATTTTTCTACGACCACCACCACCCCAGGCCGCAACCGAGGCGCGCGGTTTGCTGACGCAAGGTCCCTCGCAATGCTCGTATGCAGGTGATGTGGCCCCTCCCCCGGCCTTTCCAGATACAGGTATGACGCTTCTCTCAAGCCTTACCGACTGGCACCCTGATCAGGCAGCAGTCAGGGTCATTTGCCAGGCTTTTGATGAATCTGCTGCATGGACTGGTAACATAAGGCGACAAATTAGTCATCAAGGTTGTGAATGTGCGCCCTTTCATTGACTTGATGATGCAGCTTCTATTGCTTCTCTGCATGCGCCATGACAGGTCTCTCTCTCTAGCATGTCCAATCGCAGCACTACCTAACAGAAAAACAAGAGAAGGAAGGCCATGGAACAGGCCGGTGGGTATATGCAATGTGAGGTACGAAGGAGAGGGGGGATTGAGGGGAGGGGTGTCTAAAAATCCTCAATGGAGGAGCAGCAGGGTGGAAGTGCAGAAGCAGACCAAGCAAACAACTCCAGCCCCTCGTATGTCTCGCCTGCAGCCCATACCGCATCATGGCAATTCGTCTTCTATTCGTTGTCGTAACCCTGCCAACGGCAGAATCCCAAAGTGACACGTCGTGGCCTCATCATTCCCGCTCTCCGGCGAAAGACTTGCACCAAGAAGCAAGCTCAATTGTAGAAAAACACCAAACTGCGTATCGTTAGTGGGGTGGCGTTCTCAGGGGGCTGCTTGATGGATGCACTTGCCATTTTAGATTTGCCCGCTAGGATCCGCCGGCCCGAGTTCATAGTCGTAGTAATATGGTGATGAGTCGTCATAGTACCTGCTACTATCATCGCCAATGCTGTCTCGTCCGTCGTAACTGGCAATGGCGGGCGGGAATCCCCCCGCCTGTGCGCTCAGAAACTGCTGGTTGTCCTCGATCCTGTGATCCGACGTCCGGCGGCTCCCTTGCTGGCTGGTGCTCTCGTGGCCCTTGGCGACGACGAATCGCATGTTGAGGCTGCCCCAGGGCAGCCCCGAGAGCTCGTCTTCGGGGCCGAGTTCGTCTGGCTCCGGGATGCGATAGCTGCTGCCGGCGTGTTCGTTGTTCTGGGCATCTCGCTGCGCCCGCTCCTTTTGTTCACGCGCCTTCTCGCCTGCCTCTTTCTGTCAGAAACCGGCCCAAGGCTTTGGAGCCTTCTGGGGTGCGGGTGGGGGTAGCGTACGGAATTTCCTCTGCGCGATGCGGTTCTGGATGCGCCTCCTCTCTTCTGGCTCCGTGACCTCATTCCAGTCATCTGTCTTCTGCTTCGACTTGGACGAAGACTTGGAAGAACTCTTCTTGGTGGATGATCGCGAAGACATCTTGGAGCTGTCTTGTTCTGCGTCTGATCCGGACCGGGCTGTGGGTTTGCTTCGCCGTTTGCTCGATGACGTCTTTGACGGTGGTGATAGTGACGAGCGCGTAGACTGCTGCGGCGAGGCTGGGTCGTCAAAGACTTCCACAGACTCGGTCGAGTAGTCGGTGATCTCGACAGCAGGGATCACTCTTGATCCTTGGACTTTAGGATGTTGGACTGAGGACATTTAATAAGAGAAGGGGGAGGAAGAGGCTCACGGCCTGATGGATCTTGTCTTCTTTGCTAAAGAACAACAACTGCTCGCTGTCTCCAACACACACAAAGCTAGCAGCGCGGTGTTCCTATTATACTCGATTTTTTTCTTGAAAGTGATGGACTGGGATTACCGCAAGGGCCGGCGGGCACGAGCGACGGGGTAAGCTCTGGAGAATCTGACCGTCGAACTCGACGAGATAGACTAAAGATGGAAATATCTTGAGGCTGAGCACTCTGGGGATATTTGAGGGTTCGGGGTAGTATACGCTTCTCTGCTTTGTGCTGACACCAATTGGGATCCCGTCTGTCTTAGTCGGATGGAGATAGTGAAGGAGGACGCACAGGTCGTCCTCACCCAGGATCTATATTCGTAAGGCAGGCGGGCCATGGCTGCCAATGCCATGACGGTGACGCAGGTCGTCTACCCTTAGAGTGTATGTATGGTCTAGGGAGGGTATCTTTCTTGGCAACCATAACGGACAGGGCTTAGGGGAAGGTGGACCCGATGTTTAGAATGCGATATGTAGAGACAAGGGGATGCGAGACATGGGTGATGGTGGTCGTTGGTCTGTTTCCATGTGTGATGGGCTGGAAAGGAGGGGGTGTCTGCCTATGAAACAGGGCACAGGAGGCGTCGCGCAGGACTCCAGATTGGTGAGTCGATGGTATGTGACGGGGGTTGGTATGCACATGTGCGAATAACTGCGTAGCATAGGCATAACTAACTAAGCAACCTAGGCAGGTCAGGTACAAGGCGATGGGCGACGATACACTTGCATGGATAGGTCTGCGGGTCCTGAACACAAACAGGTGCGGAAAGACGAGCCAACCTAGCTTTAGTTTGCACTAGCAGAGAACGGAGAGGAGTCATTTGGTGGCTTGATGTCAACTCGAGTGCGGGAAGCGGGTATGGATCTGCTAGTATTAGGTAACTGGTGGGAAAACTCTATTGGGAATCCGAGGAATACGATCCCCAAGTTCCAAATCAGGAAAAGGCATGACCTTTTTCTCTCTTTTTTCTCTCCTTTCTTTCTCTCCCCCCCCCCCAACTATTTTCGAGAAGAAAATGAATTAATAAAAAGGCCTTGAAAGGTATCCTGGTTTTCCATTGCATTCTTCATCGCTATTGCACCTGAGCAGTAAAACTCATCAGGGAGGGGTCGTCAAGAGAATGTCTGGATCACATGATGCAACCAGAATGGTGGGTAGCTTCCACTTCATCTCCACATCGGGACAAGCAGCACGAGGCGTAAGGTACTGTACCTAGTAACTTGAAAGATGCGGAGAGATCCCGCGGCCCGCAGCCATATTTTTAGACCCTGGCCATTCTCCACTCGGGATAAGAAGAAGGGGGTAGAGATAGTGTAACTTAAAACAATAATAATATGATATTATTAGCAAAAACAGAAAAAGACGTGTCCCTTCACTGTCATTGCTTGGGCGTCGAGTTGAGTCGGACTCTTATTAAATCAGCTGAAGAAGCTTGTGTGCTCTTGACCCACATCAGACGCAGGGCTCTCTGAAAAGCAGACTTTGGGATGGTGGGCCGGTGGGATAGTGGGATAAGGTAGTGGGATGGGACGGTTAGGTAGGTACCTAGGTACTACCACACAGTACGGTAGCGGAAGATGCAGGGTTATGGGGCTGTGAGATCTGCATCAATCCTTGCACACCTTAGGTAGGTGTGGGTCCTTAAATTCATGGAGGGGCTGCGGGTGAGCTTCTTCTTCGAAGTCGAGATAGAGGATCGGTGTCGACTCGCAGGGAAACCCCATCGAGCTGGGCAGCCCTGGCCCTCGCGCCAAGGCGCATCGCAGTTGAGAATATCAACGGCAGGGCGAGGGACCGACTTGTTGCGTATCTCGGTATCCGTACCTCTATCCAGTACGAGTATAGTTACTGCCTACCCTTAGGTAGTTACTACCTATCAGACACCTGCAAATATTGCTGACAAAGACGATTTGACTGATCGTGATCGTGGATAAGCTTAAAAATCACATCACTTCCATTCTGACAACTCCGCCTGAGACAGGTTATTTCCTGGGCAGCACTCCGTACCGCTAAGATCTCTGTGAATAACAGCTAAGATTGCGTATCGAGGTTGCGGGGTCAATTTGAAACGGCACTATGAATACTAACATGCCCGTTCGTTTCTCGGAATTGGACCACTCGCGGAACTTGACAAACGCGCAAGCTGAATGTTTGTCGCCAATGGCATGTGGCGGCTACCGTCCAGCAGGTTGTTCTAGAATTAGAATTGGCGCTATAAATCTGTTTTGGATAATGATCCGCGGTCTTATTTGCGAAAGAGGAAAGGAACTGCGTTGGGGTCCCAAGCGGTAGGGGATTCCCATGTCAGCGAGGAACCAGGTATGCAGGTGCCAGTGGGTGTTTGCTAATTATGTCCTCTTAGGATCCACCGGAAAGAGATTTGGGGTCGATTTGATCTTGAAGAGTGAAACAAGTTAATGTTGGGTACCTAGGTAGGTACCTAGGTAGTGTCGCCTCTCCACCTCCAATCTCGACTGTGTCGACTCGATGGTACTTGGTGTATGGGTGTTTGTAAGACGGCCTGCAGGTTTACTGTGGTAGCTCAAGCCTGAGCCCTGCGGCTCATGCATGTTACACAACCCATGCACCCACCTGAGAGTGGACGTTAGTTTGGTACCAGACACGGGACCGAATCGACCTGGCGGTTCGTTCGGTAAGGCGTCGGCTGACGCGTGTTTCCTAACGTTTGCTTCCTGGCGCGTCTACTGCGTCGATGACGCACGTGGGGTACGCGGTTGTAGGGAATACGCAATACGCAGTACACGGTACGCAGTGCATGGTGGTTACTTTGTCCTTGCGATGTCATCTGCCGCCCTTGACTGCCGAATCATTGGGTTGGGAGCAGCGACCTATGCACGGCCCGCTTGGACCGATGTGTGAACGGCATGCCATGTGCAAACAAACTGCAAATAACCTGCAAACCGATGTCAACTCCCCCTCCATGCCATGGGCCTTTGCTCCCGAGCTCCGAGACTGGGTGAGATTAAGTGCCCCGAAGCCGCTATCGGGCCTGGTAAACTCCGATGGGCGAGGTAAAGTACCTGGCCGAGGTAGAGAGCGAATGGCGGAATTGGATGCAACGCTGTGACGGGTGAACATCGGTTTCCAATATAAGTGGCCACCGGGCAGCGGTCCGCCATTGCAGCATGAAAACGAGGCTTAGACCTCTCTTCATGGAAACAAACCTCAGCCGCAGTATGTTTAGCAACAAAAGTCTCTTGGGTGAGACGATCTTCACCGTTTGTGTTTGTCGACTACAATTGTTGAAATCGGCAGTTGCGTCCCCCGCCGCATCCCCATCCGCATCCCCATCCACATCCGGTGATGATACTCGTAGTGGGCAGTGTCGGCTTGTCAGGATTATATTTAGTTTGGGCAACAGCCAAGAACCAAGCTGCGTTGTGTACGGTAGCTCATTTTACCTTGGCAAGTCAGAGAGGGACGAATTCTTTGTCCTATCGAGCCTCGGAATGGTGGCCGTTGGGGGTGTATGCCAGCAGTGCCCGGGCTAGTGTAAAACGAGCTGGGAGCTGTTGTGAACATCCAACCCACTAAGCCCCGATTGCAGATATTAGGCGAATGCGACCAGAGGTATTTTGGTAGCAACCAGGGGTCTAAGCCACAAGGACCATCGAGGAGCTGCGGGCTTCTGTGACCGGGAGTGCGCAAGGAGATCGACAGGATCCTGTCATGAAGATGTGACTCACTCGAGGTGTGCCGCTGCGTTGCTGTTGGTGTCAACCGGAACGGAGGTCAAGCACCCACGCAGAACCCAGACCGGCCATGGGGCGATATGCATTCCGACGGCAGCATTGGTTCCCGACCCCGAACCCAACCCTGACCTCCTTCGGCACCCAAAATGTCGGGTCTTGGAGACCAAAAAATGGTCGAGACCTTGATGCCAAGAAACGCGGTCGTAGCTGCCCTGTTCCCTCCGACTGATTTCGGATTGTTGACTCGGTTTGACCAGGCGGCTTCGGCTTTCTGCATTGACCCAAGTTCTCCAGTACCCTTCCATCTTCCAAAATTCCAATCTCTTGCCACACCGTCATCACTGGTGCCCATTGAATGCGATAGAATTGCAACTGCGCGCGAATCGAGGTCCTGGGCTTTGCGCATCGAAGCCCTGGTATATATTCGTCCGCCCTTCTAAGAAGCCAGGTCTGTGGGGGACCAACTCGACGAGGTCTCGGGGCTCGATTCCACTCGTGCGGAATGGGTTGGGTGGACGTGACTCGTAATGGAGACCTCGTAGCTTTGCAGAAGGTGGAATCCACCTTTTAAATACTTAACTCAGATCGTGAAGTCAGTTTGGCGTCAAGCTAAGGAATTGATGTCATCGTCTTCGGGGCTTGCACTGCCGTAGGTGTACGTCAGAAATGGCTGGCTCAGCCATCGGCTCCTGGGGTTTCCAGGGCTGGGCTCAGCGGTATCCAGAGTTCCGGGCAGCTAGGTAGTTTCCTGGCATTTCGACGCTGCCTGTTAGGCAACCAGTTTCTTTTTTCGGTCGTTCGATCCGGTTCATCGTCCATGACAGGGCCTCCAAAATCCGGACCAGAGAGGCTTCGAAGATGCGAGAAAGATGAGAAGGAGAGAGAAGATTTTAGTTCCCAGTTTTAAGTCGAGTCGCTGAGTTATGAACGCTCTCCCCTTTTGAGCTCGATGCCTTTTAGTCAACGCTGACACACAGTCTCCAGAGGCAGCCAAAAAAGCCACAAACCACACCACTGGGCGGCACAGTGCGTCCTGGAGCCCTTTTTTTTATGTCGATGAATCGGGACTTGGGAGATCCGGTGCAAACTACACCTGGACAAGCTGTGCAAGCGCCTGCTAATTATTATCTTGAAGATGCCTAATTTCTTTTCTGCACATCTGGTTATGCAGCAAGGAGAGACGCCCTGGGAGTCCTCTCCCATGAGAGCTGGTGCGTACTGCGGTACCAGTCATATGTACTAGTCAGATATGGAAACACGCCTCCAAGACTGATGGCTCCTAAAGTGTTTGTAGAGGTTGATTGGCACAACAGAACTTCCCCAAGAGATACCATACCCCTGATGCCATGCCAATATCAGTAGTAAGCATGCTGATTGATCTGCATGCTCTGAGGGAGAGGCATGCACCATGAGAGAACGTAGGATGGATATCTTACTGTACATATGCAATATTTACAAGTAGCTTACAGTCTAACATTCTTCTTCCCTGCTTCTCAAGACACTGCTCCCCGAACAAGAGGACTGGTTGTCTTTGGCAGCATATCTCCTCCCCCCTTAATGGAAGCCCTGTTTCTCCCTCATCGCTTTCCGTTCTGCGATGCGCCTCTTGAATCGCACCTCGGCCCGTCGTCGTTCACCTCCGTCGACCTTGTGGCCTCTCCTGTCCTCCCACATGCCCTCCGTGACGGCAACTCGGGCACCACCTTCTGCCGTTGGCAGAGCATAAGGACCGACAATCGTTCGGGCGCCCTTGATGTGGTAACCAGAAACCCGGACCAGCTCGTCCTGCGGAATATCCTCCACATTCTGTCCCGCGGGTACGTTGACGACGTATTTTAGGCGGGTAAGAGGATCCTTCTCGACCTCGAGCACCTTGAGTTGCGCAGTGCCGTTGTCCACGTGTTGGATGTCACCGCCAACCCCAAACTTCCCCTCCCTGAACCTCTGCCTCCATTTCAGTAGGTATCGTCGCGTCCGTGGTGGCTCAACGCCGAGTTCCCTCAGTTGATCGGATGTCAGAGAGAAGAGTGCTTCCCACGAGGGGAATTTGGGGGCATGTTGCCGCAACCCCCGACCAATCAATGTCAGAAAGGTCTCGACGTCGGGGACGAACGGGAGAGTGGAAGGGACCAGAGGAAGCTGTGTATCCTTGGATGCCAATCGCGTCTGCAACCTGAGGCCGGGAGCCGTGATCTGAGGCCGGAGGAGCAGGCCTAACGCGGAATGGAGGCGTGTTGGTCTCATCCTGAGTCGGGAGGTAAGTTAGCCAATTGCTCGTGGGAGTGCGAGGGAGGAGGCTCTTTACTTACCTAAAAAAGAATTACCATGCCTAAAGCAGATTTCACACGAGATTTCCCGCTCAGTGCTCTGGTCGATTACAAGGGCCACTGGCTAGGGATAACTTTTTGCTACTGCGATGCTGTTCGAGACTCGAGCTTTCGAAATCTTCTGAGCCGAGCCTTTCAGCCAATCATGGCGAGTTAGGTCCGTTTGGGAGCTCTTAGTAATCCTCCAATGGCTGGCAGGTCGCAGGGTCTACCAATCAGGTCGAAGGATAAAAGAGTGGGGCATATGGGAAGTGCCATTTGCTGTCACTGCCTCCGCCTCTTATACTTCCGGACTTGCCTCTCCCACTTACTCCAGCCCATGTCTCCGGGTTCCATCTCTCCAGGCTCCTAAATCCATCATATAAACGCCTGAGTGAGGGCGTCTGTCATTGGGGACAATCGACATTCCAACTGCTCAGACAGTATTGGCCTCCCCTGACGCTTTAACCCCGTTAACCCCGGATATACATAACTGCCTTGCCCACCCGGTCTAAGTTCTAGGTTGCCGCCAGCTCAAGGACCCGCTGCCACATTGCTTCCACTCGGTCGGTGGCCATGCGACTGAATCCTCGGACACCGTAGACATCTCATAAAGATGGGCCGAACCAAGCCTAACCTCCGGATGCCGTCTCTCATTGCAACCGGTCATAAGTCAGCTGCACCTGATGAAAGTGTGTCATGTCTCATCCCTCCCTTATGCATCTTCATCATCCTGAATTGCCAACTAACTGTACATTAGTCGACCATGCCAAGACTTTGATTGATTATCTTGAGTCCCTTCCGGATACACCACCGAGTGATGAATCCACCGATGAGATTCCTGGACCACCTGCTAAACGTGCGAGGACTGGCCATGGACTTGGTACCATACCGATAGTGTCCCATGAGCTCTCATTTGAAACTCGCTCTGCAACTTCATTACCTCAGTCAACTCATGTTTACCGTCGTGGGGTCGGCAAACACTTGAACGTTTGGCACTCCATCAGGGGGGCGAACTCAGCAGGTCCACCAGGGCCAAATAATCAGCTGAAGATATCCCCGAAACCCCGGCCCAAATCGCATCCATTCTGTGTGTGTCATACACTGGATGTGGCCCAAATGCCAAAGACACTTATCACAGCTCTTCACGTTGCGAAACTTCAAGGCTCGGATCCGGAAAGTGAAGGCTGCTTGTGGGCATCCATTGATATTGATGCTCGGCAAGATGGTGCACAGATTCATGTCAAGTTGACAATCAATGTTTACTGGAACGAAAGCCGGAGTGTCTCCGTTGAATCTCGAAAGAGGCCCCAGCAGGTTTTGAGGGATGACGTTCTCGAGACCTGCTTCCCTGGCTTGAATTATAACCCGAAAAAGAGGATCCCAGACTGGACACCGAAGGACTTCTATGATGCATCTCATGTTCCTGACAACGACAAATTCGACCCAGGCCTGCTGCGTGCAGAGATCCCGAACCTCATTGCTGAGCTCTTCCCCTTCCAGAGAAGGTCTATCAACTGGCTGTTGAACCGAGAAGGTGTCTCATGGGCCAAGGCTGTTGGCAGCGACGAATCCCACATCCAGCCACTTGACCTCGAGCAGTCATCAGCGGACGAGCCCATCTCGTTTATTGCAGCTCAAGACGCGCTCGGCAAGCCATTCTACATTAGTCCCCTCTTTGGCGTTGTCGCAAGAGATCCTTCTCGTTACCTGCCACTTCAGAACATCAAGGGTGGCATTCTCGCCGAAGAGATGGGTCTTGGCAAGACATTGGAGATCATCGGACTGCTTCTTCTCCACCACCGCCCCGACGATCCCCCTCTGGTTTTTGACCCCTTTCTTGGACAACAGCTGCGCCCGACAGGGGCCACATTGATAATCACGCCGCAGCCGCTGTTAGACCAGTGGCGGACCGAACTCGCTCGCCACGCACCGCACCTGAACGTCATGTACTACCCTGGATTAAGAGCGTCGACCGCCAAAGACAAGCAGAGCGAGGCAGATCTAGTCGATGAGCTCGGGAGCCAAGACGTGGTTTTAACCACTTACGACGCCTTACGGCCAGAGATCCACATGGCAATAGATCCCCCAGCCCGATCCATGAGGGGAGAGAGGAAATACGAGAGACTAAAGTCGCCATTGGTCCAACTCTCCTGGTGGCGTGTCTGTATCGACGAGGCGCAGATGATGGAGAACTGGACTACCAATACGGCTGTCCTGGCTAGACTGATACCTCGTGTAAATGTCTGGGCTATCACCGGCACTCCTGTGAAGGATGACATACAGCAAGGTATGGCCTGAATAATCTCACAAATGGCACCCACTAACAGCAACATAAGATCTACGTGGCCTCCTGACCTTCCTCCGCTTCGAGCCTTATGCATCGGATACTAAAATATGGAATTCCCTGTTCAGCCTCGACAAGGAAACTTTCCACAGAGTTTTCAACCTCATCTCCCTGCGACACACCAAGGGTCTAGTTAGGAATGAAATCGCACTCCCGCCCCAGAAACGATACGTTATCACAATGCCCTTCTCTGCGGTGGAGGAGCAACATTACCAGAGCCTGTTCAAGGACCTGGCCAAAGCTTGTGGCCTGGACACTCGCGGTAATCCCATCCAAGAAGGCTGGGATTCTGACCACCCCGCCATCCAGGAGACAATGCGGATGGCCCTGGATCGCCTACGCCAGACGGCCTTACACCCGGAAGTCGGTGCGCACAATCGGCGGGCACTAGGCCACCGAGCAGGCCCCATGCGGACGGTGTCAGAAGTCCTCGATGCGATGCTAGAGCAGAGCGAGTCGGCTATTCGGACCGACCAGCGTTCGCTTCTTAACACCAGACTGACGAGAGGCCAGATTCTTGCCAGCTTGGGCAGGGTGAAAGATGCCCTCGCCGTCTGGGAGGATGTCCTGAAGAGCAGCACTACGCTAGTTGCTGACTGCAAAGCCCAGCTGGAGCAAGAGGTCAACCAGGCTTGGAATCAAGGGGCCGACCCTTCAGAAACGGACACGGAAGATGACGACGATGAAGGAGGTGTTCAGGGCCAGCTCAGCGAGGCTCGACGCCGCCTTCGGTACGCGCTCGAAATTCAGCATAAGGCTGTTTTCTTTTGTGCGAATGCTTATTACACCATCAAGTCAGACCAGGACATGACAGCGCCCGAGTCGGACGAGTTCAACCGTCTAGAGAAGAAGGAGACTGAGAGCTATGATTTTGCCAAGCTGATACGCAAAGAAATCTTGCAGGACACTCATAGCAGAGCGAAGCGACTGATGGACCGAATAGCCAGCGCTGCATCTCAGCAGGCTTTTGCTGTCATCCCCGAGTTCAAATCTATCGACCAAAAAGGCATTGAGAGCCGAACGATTGTCGATGCCTTCGACAACCTCTGCGAGGCGTTGGACGCGCAGGCTAACCAACTCGACGAATGGCGTGAGCATGTCATCCAGCTCCTTCTTAAGCCGCTGGTGGACGAGGAGGGTGAAGAGATCACTGGCGAAGAATACGACGAGTCTACCAAACTTCAAGATGAGATTGAAGTCTATGTCCGGGTGCTCAGGACTGCAGTTGCTGATCGTCAAGATGCGTTATCCGGACAAAAGAACAACCTCGTCGACCTTGACTACAATGTCGCCATCCGGCAGGCTGAGGAAGGCGAGGGCCCTTTCCCTGAAAAGCTGCTCGAGCTCTTCAAAATCCGCGATTCCCTCAAGCCTCAGTCCATCCCCGGCGACGCCCTTGGGTCACTGCGTGGCATAGTGTCGGCTCTTCGTACTTTGTCTGTCAAGTTACGACACGACGCCGCTTCTGGCAGCCAGCGGGCTAGCGTAGAACTCGGCATCGTCACAAACCAGCTGCAACTGACACAAAGGCAGATGACGGAGCAAATTAAAGTCACTGGTGCGATAGGGCAGGAGATCCAGCGATGTTCGGACACAATGAACGCTCGCCTTGAATTCTACCGCCAACTGCAAGCTGTTTCCGACATGGTCGCCGATTACGAAGGGGACAAGACAGACAACTCTCTAGAGACTCTCTCGAGGCAAGAGGATGCTGCTCGGCGAGCGCTTGAGAGCGCCGAGTCCAAGCACCGATATCGTAGGCCAACCTATGAACCGCTTCTTGGAACGTGGCTAATCGATACGCGCAGTCTTACACCTCAGAGATGCCGATTCCGGAGGAGAGGAACAACGACTCTGCATCATCTGTCAATCAACCTTCTCGATCGGAGTGCTAACAATTTGCGGGCATCAGTTCTGCAAGGAGTGCATAAGTCTTTGGTTCCGAGCCCACCACAACTGCCCCGTTTGCAAGAGGAAACTGAGTCATGCGAACCTGCATGATATCACGTTGAAGCCCAAAGAACTGAAAATCCATTCGGATACTTCTGGACTTTCCAGGGCGGGCGTCCATTCTACAGACACGTCCCCATCGAAAAAGACCAGCATCTATACCGAGTTCAGCGCGGAGAAGCTAGCAGAGATCAATAATATCGACCTTGAGGGGCCAAATTTCACCACCAAGGTCGACACACTTGTTCGTCATCTGCTCTGGCTAAGAGACTCCGATCCAGGGGCCAAGTCCATTGTCTTTTCTCAGTAAGTTTTCTGCTGTGAGACTCGGGCCCGGCCTGCCACTAAAACGCTCTCCCAGGTACAAGGACTTCCTGGATGTCTTGGCACTGGCTTTCCAGCGCCACGGCATTGGGTACACAGCATTCGATAAGGCCAATGGTATCTCGAGTTTCAAGGAGGATCCAGGAGTGGAGGTCTTCCTGCTCCATGCGCGGGCCCATTCGAGCGGCCTCAATCTAGTCAATGCCAGCCATGTCTTCCTGTGCGAGCCGCTGCTCAACACGGCACTGGAGCTTCAGGCCATCGCCCGTGTCGACAGGATTGGCCAGGAACACGAGACCACCGTCTGGCTGTACATTGTCGACGGCACGGTCGAGGAGTCCATTTATAACCTCTCGGTGCAGAGGAGGATGGAACATATAGGCCAGAGCCTTAAGGGGAAGTCAAAGGAGTCGACGCCCGAATTGATCGATGCGAGGCTCGAAGTGGCGAATTCTCTTGAGCTCGAGCAGGCACATCTCTCGAAGCTCATGGGAAAGGGCGGGATATCGGGTGAGGCGGTGGACAAGAGTGATCTGTGGACATGCCTCTTTGGCCACGTCAAGCCAGGGGGCCAGGACGACGAACAGATCCGGGACAACCCTGCCGTCCGTGGGTTTCTGGCTGCCGAAGCCGCGGAGGGAAGGAGGGACGGCCTGGAAGGGAACGCATCATGTATGATTTTGTAATGAGAACCTGGCGTCACTCTATAAATAGGAAATGGAGGATATGGACGGAGGGATATGAAAAGGGGGAATTGGTTTTACGATTGTACTTTTTACACACAAGTCTATAAAGGGGTTCCTGGGGGACTATGAAAAGCTAGAACACTCGTCAAAGGCATTACTTGAACGACATCACATACCTCCCTCCCTACCTAAGTAACCTTTGGGGGGGCGGTTAGATGTTGGATGCCCCTGGATAAAAAAGACAGCTGTCACATAGTCTTGCCAGGTGTAGATGACTTGTACCGTGGTGTTGTGCCGTTCATACTGTGAAGGTACAAGTACCTGGTAAGTACTCCTTGGACCGTGCTGAACCTCAACCTCCAATCCAATGTCATACGAACCGAAACCAGGGAAATAAAACAATGCCCACTTCGCAACCCCAGCATGCACAGGCAGCTGGCTGGCACTGCGAATCCCCTCAAAAAGCAAGCAATTGAAAAACCATAAACCTGATATGGTCGTACAATCTCGCTCGCTACCGTCACGATGTCGAACTTCAAAAGGACGGCGGGCCCGCCGCCCAGCAACAGCATCCTCCGCACCCTTCAAGCCACCGAGATGATCGACTCGAAACCCACCTTACCAGCCGGTAGGTTCTGATGACCCCTTCCATTCCCCGTCCTCTCCCTGATCACGTCCCTTCCCAACATGCCCACCAAACGCCATTAGTAGGCGCGCAGGAACCCACCGCATCCCCGCTAACCCTGCCTGCCCGCCCGCCGCAGAACTCCTCGTCGCCATCCTCGACTACCTCCCCGTCCGGGACCAGCTCCGCTTCGCCCGCACCTCGCGCCGCATGCGCGAGATGGTCTACGATGATACCCGCTGGGTCGCCCGCCTGAAGAGCATGGGCTGTTGGAACGAGACGGAGGCCCGCCGCCGCTTCGAGGAGGCCATGCGGCGCCGGGCGGAGGGCGCCGAGAGGGCCGCCGCCGCCGGCCAGGCGCGGGTCGGCGCCCCGGGCCAGAAGCCCGTGGCCGGAGCAGGCGTTCTTGCCGCCGGTGGTGGTGGAGGCGGGACGACGACGACGACGCTGTTCGACGCGTCGGTCGAGGAGGAGAAGCTGAAACGCCAGGTCGTAGACGGGTTCGAGGTCATGGGCCTGGGCGGCGTGCCGGACCAGGCGAGCCAGGAGCGGGGGCAGCAGAAGCCGCCGCCGACGGATCCGTTCCAGGACCCGGACGCGCTGCTGGGGGTCATCGAGAACGCGAGGAGCGTCAGGGGCCACGCGCGGGAGGAGTACGGGAAGATCTACGGGGCGCTGGGGCCGTTCTACTTCGACCTCGCGCAGGCGACCAGCCACACCGACCCGATCCTCTTCAAGGTGTTCCGGGACCCCGACCGGCAGGCGCGGATGCTGGCCAACCTGCAGGCGTTCGCCCGGAGCGACTGGGCGCAGGGGTGGCAGCGGCGGGAGGAGAAGCTGCTGGCCATGACGGGCATCTTCGAGGGCGCCGTGCTGCGCGAGTTTGAGCAGGGCTACGAGTTCTGGGACGTGGACGGCCGGATGCGCAAGTACGCCCACGTGCTGGACCTGCTCAACGGCGGCGGCGCGGCCGTCGAGCTCTTCATCCACAAGCACCCCATCTTCTCGGACCGCGAGGTGCTCGCGAACTCGATGGACTGCATCAACCAGGCGCCCGCCGACGACGTGGTCCTGGAGCCGTCGAGCCTGTTCTTCGACGTGCTGGCGCGAAAGGTCAACGAGCAGGGCGATATCCTGGGGCGGATATTTCCCCGTCCCGCTCCCGTGTTTTGGGCCCTGGTCGACAAGGTGCGGGAAGACATCATCATGGAGTACACGACGCCCCTCTTCGACGAGACCCACGAGCGCAGCTTGCTCAGCTACCTGAAGGCCGTGTCAGGCATCTTTGAGCAGGCACTACAGTTCTTTAGGGCGCTCGTGCCGCCGAAGGGGACAACGGAGACGTTGGAGGATAAGGCGAGAGAGATGGCCCTGAAGATCTTCGAACCGCACCTAGATCTGTACTTGCAGGAGGAGCTAGATTGGTTCTTAAGGCAGGCGGAAAGCGAGGTTAGCAGCTGGGACAAGCAGCTGTCTGAGCAGGACGCCAGTGTCGAGTCTTTCTACATGGCAAGCTTCAATCGCCAAGCAGACAAGAAGGACTTCTTGAGCTCGTTCAAGAAGGTCATCATGATGCCGGTGACCGTCCTCCCGACCTCTCTGGGTCTGCCGCTCTCCTCGCCATTTGGCGCCAGTACGAAGCCGCCAGCCCCGGCTTCGACCAACGGATCGAGCCTGCAAGCAGCTTCCGCCCAACCCTCGAGGCCCCAGACACCAGGGAACGTCGGGAGTTCGTTGGAAAGGAAAGGCAGTCCACTACCGGAAAAGGCGCCGACGGACGAGCTAGCTGCAAAGGCCGCGCTGATGACTTCCCGGTTGGAGGGAATCAAGTCCCTGTTCAGCCTGGAAGTGGCGCTCAGCCTCGTCCACGCAGCGAAGTCAAGCCTCGGCAGGGCGGCAGTCTTCATCTGGCTCGGCGGACAAGCCGGGGGCGAGGCGAGAGAGCAGTGCGAGAGCATCTTCGTGAACCTCCTGCGCATCCTGGGCAACAGGCACGTCAAGCCCGGCTTTGACAAGGCGGTGGACCACCTGTCGCACTACAACCCGCGCGAGGCCATCGACCACAACCAGAGCGGCGTGGCCCCGCTAGTCACCTTCATCGAGCTGGTCAACGTGGGCGACCTGATCTCGCAGATGATCGACGTCTTCTTCGAGCAGCAGCTAGCGGGGCCCAAGATCGCCGACCGCAACGACTTCCTCGACCCCGCGGGGCTCGCCAAGAAGAAGTTTGAGCAGATGCTCGACGAGAGCGTCGCCGCCGGCCTCAACAAGGGCATCGACGTGCTCATGGACGAGGTCGAGTATGTCTTTGGCACCACCCAGCTGCCCACCGACTACAACCCCGCGGCCGCGGCGCCCGAGAAGGGGAGTGCCTTCGGCGGCGGTAGCGCCTTCACCGACCAGGGCATCGGCCCCACGCCGGCGGCCAAGCGCGTCACGGAGCTGGTCTCGTCGCACACGCGCATGCTGGTCGGCAGCACGGAGAAGTCGATGCTGGACGTATTCAACGGCGAGGTGGGCCTCCGGCTGTTCACGGCCGTGTGCAAGCACCTCAAGCGGCAGCGGGTGAGCACCGAGGGGGCCATCAAGCTGATCGCCGACATGAACCTGTACTTTGAGTACGTGCGCACGCTGCGCAACCCGGACCTGCTCGCCTACTTCAAGGCCCTCAGGGAGCTCAGCCAGATCTACCTCATCGCGCCGGGGCACGCAAAGGACATGGCCACCATCATCGCCGACGGGGACCGCTTCGGCGGCGTCTTCCGCGCCGAGGAGGTGTACGAGTTCGCCGAGCGGAGGGCCGACTGGTATCACGTCCGGAAGGCTGTCGAGAGGGCCATGTACGGGCTGGAGTGCAGTCTGATGTGAAGGGAGCCGTGAAAACACGGGATTGGATTGGGGGTTATGGTTGGGAAATGCTTTTTCGCCGATGGATAAAACTAGCTCGTAAGAAAAGCAGTTCCCCCCATTTTAGGACCAAATAACAACGCCCACTTGAGGCCTTGAATTAAGCGAGAAAGCCTCGCCTGATATGTCTAACCCAACAACGCCTTGAAATGCCTGAAGTGTCAACGTAACGACATTTTTGAACCCCGAACAAACCCCAAGCACAAAACACAGAACTCTCCTCCCAAATCCAACCCCGTTCCCCGGCTGTCCTCATCGCCCAGCTCACTTCGCGGCCCCAAAGTCCAACTTCCTCGCGACCTTTGAGCCCCGGTCTTCGTCGAGCTGTCCGGGCCGCCTCTTGAGGTCGGCGCCGATCCTGTCCTCGCCCTCGCCGGCCGACTTGCGGGGCAGGTCCTCCTTGCGGGTGGGGCGGGGCTCGCTCCTCCACCACCTGTGCTCGAGCATGCCCCGCGCTGTGATGCGCTTGCGGGGGTCGAGGGCGAGGGTGCGGACCAGCAGGTCGACGCCCTCGGGCCCGACGGCGCCGAAGCGGCCCATGTAGGCCTCCTTGCCCCAGACAGGGGTTGCCTCGCCGGCGGCGGGCGGCGTGTAGGCCGGCAGGGAGGTGACGCCCGGCCAGACCTCCTCGGTCGGGGTGCCGATCTGGCGGCTGATGAGGGCGATCTGGTCCAGCTCGCTGTTGCCCGGCAGGTAGGGGCTGCGGATGATGAGCTCGGCGAAGACGAGGCCGACGGACCAGACGTCGACGGCGCCCGAGTAGTGGCGGGCGCCGAAGAGCAGCTCCGGCGGGCGGTACCAGCGGGTGATGACGTTGGCGGTCATGCGGGCGTAGGGGTCCGAGAAGCTGCGGGCCAGGCCGAAGTCGGCGAGCTTGACCTCGCCGTCGGCGGCGATGAGCAGGTTGTTGGGCTTGATGTCGCGGTGCAGGACGAAGTTGTCGTGGCAGAACCAGACGGCCCGCGCGAGCATGCCCATCCAGGCCTTGATGTCCGGGGCGCCGTAGCGCACGCGGTCCGTGTCGCGGATCAGCATCTCCAGGTCGCCCAGGGGCAGGAACTCGAGCACCAGGTTGATGTTCTGGTCCTTGGAGCTGAAGACGGACAGCAGCGAGATGATGTTGGGGTGATGCAGCTCCTGCAGGTGCTTGAGCTCGCGGACCGCGTCCGGAGCCAGCCCGTCGCGGTATTCCTTTTGTACCTTGATCTTCTTGATGGCGACCAGGACGCTGGGGTCGTGCCGCGCGTGGCCGAGGTAGACGTTCGCGTAGGTTCCCTCACCGAGCTTCTTGCCTGGGAAAAAGGCAAGATTAGTAAATCCAAACTCGCTTTCGACTGTCCAAACGGGCTCTCAGTATATATCTACCTTTGACGTATTTCCTCTTCTCTTCCTCGTTCATTTGTTCTGCAAGATCGAGGGTGGTAGGAACCTGAACAAGGTGTGCGGCGGGGCGGCCTGGACGAGGGGTGCCATTTGAAGAGGGAACAGCCGACCCTTGCCTTTTAAGCGGCGATGAAGCTGGTCTCGAGGGGTGCAGTGCATCAATGGGGTACTCGACAAGAGGTGAGACGGCCATTATGAGTATTGTCGCTGTCACCACATGGATAAAGAAGCGCAAGGACGTGGTGAGGTTAGAGTTGGATGTCAGCCTCGCATTGCAGACTAGGATTGATTGGCTGTGTCCTGCCCAGCCTTGTGGAGAAAACGCACGAGCCAAGATCGACGCTGATGTAGGTACCTCTGCAACACTGACTTGGAGGTCACCTGATCCCGCGTCATAACGTAGTTTACGTGGTCTCGCAGACGCGTGGCGCGTCAAGACGTCCTCAGCTCACGGTGGTTCTAGTAGGTGTCGCAAATTCAGCGCACGTCTCTCCGGGGCGGGAAGAGAGAATACTTCATTGCAGACGACCTTGGAAGCTCTGAGACAGGGGAATTTTGACCACTTCTCCACCCTCCGCCTCGCATGCCGTCCAATTCATGGCAGCTCAGGCATGGCTCAAAATGCCCGCCGCAAGTTAGGAGAGTCCCTCATGAATCAGCACCATGTATTCACAAGTCTCGGTAACTTCTGGAGAGACTACTATCTTCTTCCGTGTTGGGATCTGTCTGAGCAGCCGGTTGTGTATCTCGGGGAGGTCTACAACGGATATAAACTTAAACGAAGGCTAGGACATTGGTGCTGGCTGACGGAGCATTTCACGATTAGGTAGGGACTCTGCACTTGCTCGCCATTTTTTTTTGGAAGTGGTGCTAAGTCGGTTCTGTTCAAGGCAGTACATGACCCTGAAGTTCCTCCCTCGGTCACCGACCGGACTAGCCGAGCTCAAAATCAATGAGTACATTCGACAGAAGTCGAGGAGTCCTTATCTCTCCATCATAACCGACCATTTTGAGATTCCCCATCACCTAGCTTCCACAAGCGCCGAGCATAAAGACATCAAATTTAACGTGATCGTCTATCCCGTAACTGGCACAGACTTGCGTCGGTATTCGTCAGAGGAAGGCCTTGTAGAGCCCCTAAGCTTCTCCCAGAAAACAAATTGCATACGGGAACTCGTCCGCGGCCTCGCCGACTTACATAGCCTCGGCGTTGTACACGGAGGTACGTCGCTAGACTCCTACCTTTTGCCAACTGAGTTCGAGTAACACAAAGCAGACATACATGCTGGAAACGTCGCTCTCCCTGCTCCCCGGGCCACCGACATTGCGAGTTTCCTCATGAAGCCACCCGTTGTGAGCGAGATTCGTCGCAAAGATGGGCAGCCAATGGACCCTATCCTCCCCCAGCGAGTGACCGAGCCAGTGGACATCGGTTTCGGCGAAGGAATTACCAAGATCCTTGATTTTGGATATGCCTTCATCCCTCAGGATGGTATTTCTTACACCAAGGATTCCTTTGCTTGCGGTACTCCAGCACCTCCTGAACTGGTCCTTGACGGGGCTAGCACAAAGTTCCCGTTTCAAGTTGATAGCTGGTGCCTGGGTTTAGCGGTATGTTCCAAAGTTCTAAAGCAGTTACAACGCTAATATCTTTAGATCTACTTTATTCTTACCGATGGGCAAGATTTGTTGATATCCCTTGGACTTCCAATGAATCGAAACAACTGTCTCATATCGACGAACAATTCGCTCAACTCAGGGACGACGAGGATGAGTACATTCAAGGCCTTCCTACCGAGTTCAAGCGGATTCTGCTCGGTCTCTTGCAGCCGAATCCCGAGCGCAGATTGCCCATAGCCGATCTGGTCCACGACAAGTGGCTCTCACGCGATAGAATGTCTGATGCGACCAAATGAGAGTTGATTCATAGCTCCCCCGGCAGCTGCCACGCTAGAAAGAACGTTCCTGCAACTAAGCATGCCACGGGTGTGACGTCGGATTCAACATTGGATACCAACAACCATCTAGCTCGGACTGGCGACTCATATGATTTCTGTAGTGCCGAGAATCCTCCCGAAGATTGTCGTATCCCGTGAAGCACACCACGTATATGATGCCTTTAACTCGATCATGCAGCACAAAATGGCTGTGCTGCTGTCGCATCTCTTGTAGCCACTGCCACTGTCACATGATCGTACAAGTCTGAAGCGCTCTCATGAATCGTGGTTCTAAGAGACAAATCATTGGAAAGGATTATCTTGAGCATGCTTGTTCTGAACTGTACAAGATGGTGCCATAGACGAATGGCGGGAGACCCGAGTCTCGCCTTGCCTTGTTCTCCTGGAGAACACGAAGCTCCTTACCTATCGTGTCACGGCCTAATCAGCCAGACATTCCGCTGAGGCGCTGCCGACTTATACACCGCCAGCCCCGTGTGCACGAAGGGTGATGGCTGCCTGGAGGCAGCAGGAACGGTTGGCAGTGATTTGCAAATCAGGGCGACTACGTCTGAACCTCTCATGCAAAAGGGAGATTCAGCTAACCTGTAACCAGATTATCTTTTGAACACTGCCATCCTACAATTTGGGGGGGGGTTAGTTGCCGACGGTCGTTAAAAAGCCTTTTGTATCACAATAAACCGTAACTGCTTCTGAGTACGGGTAGCACCAAACAAGAGATGCTCACAGGGCTAATAATAGCCTGGTCCGTAAACGTGCCCCTGCTGCAGCTGATAGCAGTGGTGGAATTACATATGTCGGAGCGAAGTTGTAGTTCTGCCATATTCTAATACAGAACCAAGCGTCTCTCGCTTCATGAGAATTGCCTTCAAATTGTCTTTCCAAAGGGGTGAGCTCAGAATTAGATCAGCCTTGGTGTCCTTCACAGCTTGTGAATATGTAGGTACCTAGGTTGCGGAGGAGAAAACGTACGAGTCAAGTTCAAACGCACGACTATTAAATAACGCGGCTAAACAGTTATTTATCAATTAAACTAGACTTAATGAAGCAATCACTCCATAACTTTGGCGCCCGTTCACTCCGGCGTTTCTAACTGACGTCATAGGCCTAACAGGGACCATGACATCGTTGAATATTCAGTAGTAGGTATTTTCCAAGGCAAGTACGCGTAACAGATCGTGGCTAAGATCATTTGTCTCTTGTCTGGAATATGTTTCGCTCCATAGATCCATTTCGTATACTACCTAGTTTCGGACTGCCGGCACCGCTGCAATAGCAGGTTACCTATTGTCGTCATATTTTAAAGTATCCTGTTCATTCATTCCTGCGCGCTCTCATGACAATTTCGCGTGTCCCGCATTGCACTCGTTTTGATACCTCATTGTCTTCCTGGTCTCGATATTTGAGATTGAACGGCTGTACAGCCCTTTCACGATGTTACGCCTATCCTACTGGGTAAGGGTCAAACGTCCCTCTACACTTTGCTCCACGGCTAACAGAATCTGCAAAGGTCCTCCCCGTCTTCTCGGGCCTAGTATGGCTGGGGATGCTCCTCGGCCTCCTGATATACTGGTGTGTGGACACGCACTTCACGCATTACTCCTCTATGAGTCCAGGCCAAAACATTGCGTACATCAGCGATGTGGGAGCATCCAAGTTGAAACCTCTATTCATTGCTGGGTGCTGCGTGACGACCGTATCCCTGGATCTCTCTTTCCTGTCTGACCACTGGTTGCGGCACCGTGGACGGCTTGTTCCAAATGCGAACATTACCGAGAAGATCCTCTCCATATTCACCATCATCTTTGCCGCCATCGGAACCTGCGGTCTTATCCTGCTGTCCATATTCGACACGGTGCGGTTTAAGAAACTGCACGACATATTCCTCCTGCTCTTCATTGCCGGCTATGTGCTGTCCGCCATCTGCATCTGCTGGCAATACCAGCGTCTCGGAGTTCGTACGTCTTGACCCCCCTTCTCCTTTTGCCGCCCTCCCCATTCCCCACAACCAAATGCTAACAACCTCCCCTCTTCACCCAGGCTACCGCGAGCACCGCGTCCTACGCCTCTCCTTCTGGATCAAGCTCGTCTTCGTCATCGTCGAGGTCCTCCTAGCCATCGCCTTCGTCGCGTGCAACTGGACCCACCACACCAACGCCGCCGCCGTACTCGAGTGGCTGATCGCCTTCCTCTTTTCCGCCTACATCTTCTCCTTCTTCGTCGACCTCTACCCGGCCGTGCGCACCCGCAAGGCCGGCGCCTACCGCGCCCACGGCCACGGCTACCACCCCCCTTACTCCCCCGGCGGTGGCGGCCGCCCCCGCGACATGGAGGAGGTTGGGAGCGATGATGGCGGCCGCCTCACCGGCGGGGGCCTCGGGGCCGGCGTCGGCGACCACCGTCGTGAGTCGCCGAACGAGTATTTGAACGGGGCGGAGGGGGTACCGAGCAACTTTTAGCGGTTGGGATGGCGCTTATACGAACAGCAGATGTCGGTTGGAAGAGGGGGGAAGGGCCCCTAGATTGTCTAAGGTTCCTCTTACCTACCTACCCACCTAGGTGCCTAAATTTCCTTTCCGTTTCTCATAACGAGTAAATTTGGGGCCAAAGGCGTTTGGGGCTTGCATATCGCACAGTATAGATCATCAGCATTTTCAGCTCAGTTACCAGCAATGGCTTGGATGCATTCATTTACATTGTAGCGAGGAGGACGTCGTATTATACAACGAACGATGGGGTGTTAGATTGCTCCCTCTGTCTTGCGGGACTAGAAGTCTATACCCCATAAACATATCAGGAGTGTAGAGATATCAATTTCCCTTTATAGTTAACCGTCTTGTGCAAGCCACAAACCTGATACACCGATTTCCCCTGAGGGTTGTCCTGTCTGTTTCTGAATCTTTCTCCGCATCCTTCGAGAAAATTACCTACTGTTGTTACAAGACGGCTGGCTTACCACGCCGTAGAAAAGAAAACAAAAGATGGCATCAAAATACAGCCTGTTCCATACTCCTTGACCTGTTCGTTACCTACTCGATAATCTCAGAAAATCGTGACTCCCTGGCCGAAGTCGCAACCCCGCCGCTAGCAGCCGGATCCTGTAAGGCCGGCGGAGGCGTCAGCTGCGCGGCGGGACGGTCCTCCGCCTCGACGAACTCCTCACAATCCGAACTGCAACGCGGGGCCTCCGCGGCGGGCGCGACGGGCGCGACGGGCGCGACAGGGGCGGTGGGAGTGGCGGCGGCGGCGGCGGTCGCGGGAACCTCTCCGGGCCCACGTCCTCCGTCCGCCTCCGAACCCCGCGTCGTCGCCATCGCGACCTCCCTCATGCTCCCGTCCGGCCGGTCGGCGGAGGCGCCCTCGTCGTCGCCTCCTCCTCCTCCTCCTCCTCCTCCTCCTCGGCGGTGCAGCCCGGCGCCGGCGGCGAAGAAGCCCCTCTTCGTGCCACTGCTGCCGCTGCCGGCGCCGTCGACGGGGGACGACTTGGCCCGCGGGCGGGTGGAGAAGCGGGACCGGAGCCAGTTTCGCATCTTCGCCGCGGGGGGGGCGGGGCCCTCGTCCTCCAGCGGCGGAGAGGGGGCCCTGTTGCCATCGACGGGGCTCTGGATCCTCTCGAGCGTCCCGGGGGTGGCGGGTGTCGCTGACGTGGCGGGTGCCGCGGGCGTGGCGGGTGTCGCGAGCGTGGCGGGGCTGACAGCCGCTGTCGTTGCCGCTGCCGCTCCCGCTCCCGCTCCCGCTCCCGCTCCCGCTCCAGCTTCCCGAGCCGGGTGGCGGTCTTCTTCTGAGTCCCTCCTCCCCGAGTCTAGGGCAACAGGTTTGGCGGATTCCTTGGACTTTCGCTTCTCCTCTCTGGCCTGGCGCTTCTTCTCCGCCCTGGCTGCTTTCTCCTCCTCCTTCTTTGCCTTCGCTTCTTCCTTGGCTTCGACTCGCTTTTCCCGCTCTTCATCCTTTTCCTGATCTACAGCACATGTTAGCGGATTCCGGGAGACGATGGGGATCTAGCCCGCGTCGAACTTACCCTTGAGCTTCTTATGGATGTCCTTGATCTCCCGGTCTCTCTGCTTCGCCCTCTCCGCATCCTCCTTTCGGCGCTCCTCCTCCAGCTTCGCAGCCGCCCGCCTCTCGCGCTCCTCCTCGGCCCTCTGTTCGATATCGAGGATCACTGGGTGGACGTTCCGGGCCGCGATGACGTCCACCTCTTCCTTGTCCATGAACTTCCCGGCGCCGAGATCGATCTTGCCGAAGTTGTCGCTCTTCCTCGCATCGGACCTGTCCTGCGCCGCCGTGTGCGCCTTGAGCTCCCACTCGGTCAGCATGCGCGGGGCGACACGCCCCGTGTCAGCGTACATCTTCTGGTCCATGCTGTCCAGTTGGGCTCTGACGTTCCTCTGCGCGGCAGCGAGCACCGCCGCCCGGTCGCGCGTACGCTGCTGCTCGTCTACCTTGGAGAGGGTTGTACTGAGCACCGACATCTGCCGACGAATCTGCACAGACTTCTTGCGGTCGTCGATAAGATCGCCATCGCTGGAAGACCGTTTCCTAGTGAGCCTTCCGCGGATGGAGCCGAACTTGCCCCGCTGGACAGACGTGGCCGGCGTGCCGTAGTACTCCTGGAACTCGCGGTCCTTCTGGTGTTCGTCGTGGAGCTTGGCGAGGCGCTCCTGCGCCAGGCGGTAAGCGGCCTCTTGGAGGTTGGGGAAGCGCGCCGGCGGCTGGTCGTCGGCGGGTTCGGAAGAGCCGGCGGTCCCGTGGCGAGGAAAGGAGGATGCGCGCTGCTTCTCAGCGCCGCGCTTGGTCGTGTCGATCATCCTCTGCTGCTGGACGTACATGCGCTTTGCCATGGCGACGGCAGAGGCGTGGAGCACGTCGGCGCGCTGCTGCTCATCGACTTCGGGTTTCACGGGCGGGTTGTAGGTGTACATCTGTCGATTCATGGTGGTGTACGGAACGGCGCCACCGACTTCCCGTGCCGGAGCACGGTGGGCGATGGTGGCTGCACTGAGAGCATTGGCGGAGGCGTTGGCTCGGTCGGGGTAGCTGGGCTCAGGCACCTGGGGCGACGACTTGGACCGTGTTCGAGGGCTCGACGCCGAAGCTCTTGCAGCATGCAGCGACCCATGTCGGGTGATTTTCTTGGTGTCCTCCTGTGCCACCCGTGGAGGCGCTTTGGCTGCCTTGAAAGCCGCATTTGCGGCAGAGTTGCCCCATGCCGATGGCGGGGATTTCGGACTCTGGGCGGCCGGCTTCACAGCAGAGCCGGCAGCCATTCTGGCAGCCAGGTGGCCGGCAGAGCTGCTCTCGGGCTCCCACAGCGGGGCCATCTTATAGTCTTTGGCCAGGACGGCAGCGGCGGATGCGGATGCCGAGGACGAGGGTCTCCACGGTTCGACAGGCTTCTGGTTCGCCCATCCTAGAGATGCAGCAGCACTGGCGGCGGCGCCGTTCTCTTTTAAGCCAGAAGATGGGCAGCTAGGGAGATCCTCAGGGCGCGCGTATATCAGTCTCCCAGAATGGTTACCTAGGTCTCAATTTTGTAAGCCGGGATGGCCGGGAAGCCATGTAGGGGTAGGAAGGCACGTACGCGGTGTGGCCAGGGAATTCGAGCCTCGATTGGAGCTGAAGCCTCCACCAGGCTGGGCAGTATGCGCCTCGGCCATGCTTGCTGAAATGCAGTGGCGCAGTGGTCGCAGGGGTGCCTGATGTGCTGGATAGGGTCTGTAACCAATGGAATTTCCAGACTCTCGACTGTGCTTTCACATGCTCTAAGTGCTGAAGCGTGGGGTGACAGGGTTTCTCATAAGTAAGGTATATACTTTCAGGATCCAGGCAGAAGTGTTCCTTGGAGATGGGGGAAGAAAGAGAAGGGAAGATCAAGTAAAAAAGGTCAGTCTGGAGGTGCTACCAAGTAGTAGGCAAGGGTAAAGACGTATGATTTTGTTTCGTGACCATCACAATCGAAGGTCTTCATCATCGTCATATCACCAACACCAGGACCCTAGTGTGACCCCACTTACGTCATTGTTCCCATTCATTGTCCGGAAGTGGCTTAAAGGGGGCAGAGTACGGCTGAAATAAATTTATTTAATCACTAGTATATTTCCCCCTATCACGCTACACTAATCTCTACCGGGAATCATGGCCTTGGCGCGACTCGGGATGGTCACGAACCGGGCGGCGCACCCGGGAACCTCGATCGGGCCAGACATCCGGGTTGGCCAATAAGGTGGTCATGAAGCATTGGATCGCAAGGTCTGTCGACGCTACGCCATGTGGTTGGGAGGGCCCGATGCTGTCGCTGTTGCTTACTCCTGCCCTCCCGGTTGCTGGCTGTTCAGAAGGCATTTAGCGGTTACTTTGAGGCAGAATGCGAGCTAAGTATCAAGTAGGAATGCGTAGATATTCATAAACTCATGGACCACTCCGGTGACATAGCTGAAGACTTGGTTCGAGGCATCTTGGCGCATCTCGAGAGTGGATACGGCGGGCTGGAGGAGTGCTTAGATAGTATTCGCTTGGACACGCCCAAACGAGGGAAGCCGAGAGATGTAGCGTCCATTGACAAGGATATCGCTTGACTTCCAGCTTCCCTTCTCTGGATCCCATGTGTATGAGTAACTGATGCCACGATAGTCACATCCATAAAACAGGCCGCCTGTCTGATATATCGTTGGCGAGGCAAACTGGTTACGAGACTTTTTTTGGGCAGAAGGTCTTTTTCATCTGAGATCGAGTGTTGGTAATAACCCACACACGAGTGTCTTAGTCACCTCTATGACCGATACTTGGGAGGTATCCTCGCAGGCCCAAGCTCTCTCCTGATTTCCTCGAGTTGATCCATTCCACTGGTATACTTGCCCTTCTTAACGTGCTTCTTGCCGGACATGGAATAATTGCCAAGGAAGTCGTCCAGCAGCCCGTCAAAATCGGCTCTGGTTTCACCCTGGACGCTCGACACTGACGACAACACCGACACCGACCCCGTGTCGTCCATGTCCGCGTTGTATTCCTCCTCAATCTTTTCGAATCGTGAGTCCAGAATACCCATCTGTTCTGTGCGGACAAGAGATGACGAGGTCATGGAGTAGCCTGAGAGGTTTGTCAGGGCACCCTTTCTCTTCTTTCGACGACCGCCGTCCGTGGTAGTGGTCCATATTGACGACTGTAGCTCGGACGGCGTCACCCGCGCAGCAGGCTTTTTGTCGACTTTCTGGTCCTTTTTGAACTTCTTGAAGTCCTCGAGCCAGTCTTCCGATGGACCCTCGCTTGGTTGGGCACCCGTATCAACAAGCTCTGGCACCTCTTCCTCCTTAAACTCCTTCGCTGGCTTGGCTGTATCATCCGACTCCCAGCCTTCGTCGTCGTCAGGATACGCTTCGTCGTAAGTCTCGTCAAATTCGTACTCGTCTAGCTCACGGGAGTCCTTGGCCAACTCCTGGAAGATGTCGTCATCCTCATCCACGTACTCCTCGTCCTCTAGGGCCTCTAGGACCTCGCGCAACCTTGGGTCCATGTCTGGCTGGAAGCCGGCAATGGCGTCCGGGATATCTTGCTGTGACTCATAGGTGGCCTTCTTTAGGTTCTTGGACGGGAGGATTTGCTCATCCAGCAGATCGCTGGACTGGTTCTCCAGGTCCAGCTGTCTCAAGGCATCCTCGAGTGACGCCTTCTGCTTCCCCTTGTTCTTATTCACTAGGGGGTTTGCCTCCACGAACACGGCCTCCCCGGTGCCCTGGCCAATGTCCCTCAGGTGCTGCATGTAGTCATATTCCGTGTCATCGTAGTAGACGCCGTAGTTCGCGGCTTCGCCTTCGTTGTCACGAATGCTTTGCGCATCCGACCCTAGCTCGGACGCCAAGTCGCCCAGTCCTTTGGTTTTGGAACCTTTGCGAGGCTGAGTAGGGTTCAGCACCATGGGTGGTGCCGACTCATCGTGAATAAGAGGGTCATTTTGCGGCCGGTGGACCAGAGCGAAATGGGTTGCGCTCTTCTTGTCGCTGGGAGGCGAGTTTCTGTCAGCGGCCGTGTCCGGGATTATGCTGGAAAACGAGGTTTGACTTACATCCACTTCCGTCGCGGCATTTTGGGCTATGATCTGTCGGGGTTGGGAACAGTGTCTGGTAGTTTAGGGAAGTTCGTCGTGCCTGCGATACTTGTGACCTTAATACGAGTCCATCTTAGGTTTCTACTTTCTACCCTCAGGGTTGCAACGAGGGAATGAGACTTGAAAAAAATTAGTGGGGTCACCACTTATCTTATCGGTTGGGTTCCGGCGGGACTAAGATTTTTGTTCTGCATTCGAATTTCCTTGGCTTCACAAATTTGCCCCTCCATCAATTAATCAGCACGAGGGATATCTGCTGTTTGCCCAAGCCACAGCCTGTTTCCTCAAATCCCAACCCTCTCCTCACATTCTTCAACTCAAGTAAGAAAAAAAGACAAGCTACACACGCAGCAACCATGGTCTTAGCAAAGTCTAAGAACGCTGTCGGGCTCGGCAATGCCCTCATGAACGACCGGTTTGGAAAAGGCAAAGGCGCCGATCGCAAGCGAGTGGGGGCCGTGACGCGAGTCAACCACACGACTGGCGAGCAATACATCACGAACGACCGGGAGGAGGCATCATGGGTCAAGATGCGATCCGTGACAGAGCAGGGCGCCCTGGACGAGTTCCTGGCGACTGCCGAGCTGGCCGGTACCGACTTCACGGCCGAGAAGACGAACAATTTCAAGATCATCCACACTGACCAGCGGAACCCATACCTGTTGTCTGCTGTCGAGGAGAGAGCCGTGTTGGGGAAGCAGCGCAAGCACAAGGCGCGGCTGACGGTGCCGAGGAGGCCGAAATGGGACTCGACGACGACGCCCGAACAGCTAGACCGGCTTGAACGGGACGCTTTTATCAGTTGGCGGAGGGATCTTGCCGACCTGCAGGAGAACCAAGACTTGTTGATGACCCCGTTTGAGCGTAACTTGGAGGTCTGGAGGCAGCTCTGGAGAGTCATCGAACGGTCCGACGTTATCATCCAGATTGTCGATGCCCGTGATCCCCTCCTGTTTCGGTCTGAGGATCTAGAAAATTACGTCAAGGACGTTGATCCCGAAAAGGAGAACTTGCTTCTGATTAATAAGGCCGATATGATGACATACAAGCAGCGGAAAGCTTGGGCCAACTATCTGAAGGGCGCGAATATTGCGTTCAAGTTCTTCTCCGCTAGTCTAGCGGAGAAGATGAACGAGGAACGCAACCGGGAGAGTGATGATGAGGTGGATGGAGGCCTACAGAATGCCAGCGCTGGTCCGTCAACCAATGCCGCTCCTGCTGCAGATAGCGAAACGGACGACGACGACGACGACGACGACAACGAGACAGACGGAGATGAGTTGAGTGAAGAGCATGGTCATATTGAGGAAGATGACACCAAGATTCTCACAATTGACGAGCTGGAAAGCATATTTTTGCAGTACGCACCAAAGGATCACGGTAAGCAGTCCCCGATCGGACTTCGTTCAGGCTTGATACTAACACGGAAAAGGTCCGGATCGGAAGCTGCAAATCGGCCTTGTCGGATACCCAAACGTGGGAAAATCATCGACCATTAACGCTCTTATCGGGGCCAAGAAAGTGTCGGTATCGTCCACACCCGGCAAGACGAAGCATTTCCAGACCATCCACCTGAGCGACACGGTCATTCTTTGTGATTGCCCAGGTCTCGTGTTCCCGAATTTTGCGACCACCAAAGCCGACCTAGTGTGCAATGGCATATTGCCCATCGATCAGCTGCGCGAATTCACAGGTCCTGTCGGTTTGGTAACCCTCAGAATTCCGCAGCCATTCTTGGAAGCCGTCTACGGTATCCACATACGGACGCGGCCGATCGAGGAGGGAGGTACGGGAGTGCCGACAGCCGAGGAGTTCCTCGCGTCATATGCACGGCACAGGGGGTTCATGACCCAGGGGCAGGGCCAGCCGGACCAGTCGAGAGCAGCGCGCTACATCCTCAAGGACTATGTCAGCGGAAAGCTCCTCTACTGCGAGCCACCGCCCGGCAACGAAGATCCAAAGGAGTTCAACCGCGAGTTGTACGACATGGCGCATCTCCCAACGAAGCGGCGGCTGGCCGTGGCAGCAGCCATGGAGGCCTTGTCGATCAACAGCGACGACGGGATCTCCCTGACGTCGGAAGTTGCTTCACTGCCCACTGGGCCAAAGACGGCCAGGTTGGACAAGGCCTTCTTCAAGGCCGGGGAGGTGGGTGCAGGACACCTGGCCAGGCCATTCAATTACAAGTACACGGACCAAGGGCGGGAAGAGTCGGGGAAGCCGTTGACTGGACGGAAACTGAGAGCCATGGTTGCTCTGGAGACTGGGGTGGAGCCGAAGGATGTGCAGCTCAAGTCGAGGAAGAAGCATTTCAAGGGCGGGCAGAAGGGGAAGGGGAAGGGGAAGGCGGTCGACGAAGATGATTGAATCGGCCTCCCCCTCCGTGGTCTCGTGGGCTTTTGATTGGCAACCTCGTTCTCGGATGCATGCCACGTGGGCCTGGTTCCGTGAATCTACTACCTACCAACCTTACCTACCTAAGGTATGCAGATGCGCGAGGACGCAGTGAGCTCCGATATCGACCAAGCAGCAGCATGGACCACTACGTAATTGGGTGCGAGGACATCGTATCCATAGCTATTTGTCCTCCTGTCGCTTCCACCCGCGAATCTATGAGATAGTTCGGGGTGTTTTGAAAAGTTTAATCTCTGAATTCAGACGATCCATCCACTGCAATGACATTTGAGATGCACCTCCATGAGCAATTCGGGTTTCAGCAATGTCAGCAATGGGAGATCAATCATTCTCCCATTTCCTCTCAGCAAGCACATGACCCTTTTTCTCTTGATGTTCTTTTCTCCAGGCACTTGGATGGATTGAATTTACTTACAGAACCAGTCAGCGTGATCAGATTTAAAACCCAAATCCCCTCCGAGTTTCGGCCGTTTACCATCGGTTTAACCCCTGGGGCCTGGACCCAGTCCCGGACTCCACTGCCGTTGTCGTGATCGCCACGCCCTGTCTTGGGCATCCTTGACATCCCTGTCTGGCAGGGATGGCCACGACTCTTCACCGTGCAAGTTGCCAGTGCTGACCGCTAGGAGCTGCCCGAAGTTGCTTACCGTCTGTACACCATTGCTCGAGGCGGAAGGTCATGAGTTGGATTTAGGTAATTTGACGCCCCACCGGACCTGCAGCATATGAAGTTATAGGGTAACGGTTACCCTATAACTTCATGGGGTCACGAAGTTATTTTTTTCTATTCTGGCACTGGTGGAACGGGGAGCGGCCTTAAAGGCACAGGCTCCTGGCATTGAAGTGGAGAGATCTCGTCATGTCAGGTAGACCATTAATACAAGATACGAAGTCTCCAGAATACCTAGCGGAAGCCCTCTCTTCCTGGTCCTTTGTTCTTCAACTCTGAGCGTCCTCCTTTCCCTGCTTGAGCTTCCATCTCACAGGCAACCTAATTAATCAACTCATCATCCATTAATTAATCACCTACTGCTCTTCAAAAAAGATGGGCTCCATCTCACACGAACCTCCGAAGCCATGGATCGAGACTCCATGCATCTTCTCTGCCCCCCTGTCTCGTGCAGCTGGCTGGTGAGTTACCCAATCCTCCTTGCCCCTTTTTGTTCACCCGTGACCCAACGTGAGCTAACCCCCATCTCGCAGCAACATCTACATCAAGCTGGATAACCTCCAGCCCTCAGGCTCCTTCAAGTCGCGCGGCGTAGGCAACATGATGTTCCGCGCCATGTCCAACCCGCCCCCAGAGGCCGTCGCCGGCGCTGCCGACCCGTCCGACGTGCACTTCTACTGCTCCTCGGGCGGCAACGCGGGCCTCGCGTGCGCCACCTCGGCCGTCGCCCTCGGCCGCCCCGCCACCATCGTCGTTCCCCGCACCACCCCGGCCCTGATGGTCTCCAAGCTGCGCTCCCTCGGCGCCGAGGTGGTCCAGACGGGCGCCAATTGGGCCGCCGCCGACGCGCACCTGCGCTCCGAGCTGCTGGCCAACCACGGCCGTCGGCACAGCGGGCGCGGGGTCTACGTCCCGCCCTTCGACCACCCCGACATCTGGTCCGGCGTCTCCCACCTCGTCGACGAGCTGGCCGACCAGCTCGGCCACTCCTCCACCACCGCCGCCACCGTCGACGCCGTGGTGTGCAACGTCGGCGGCGGGGGCCTGCTGTGCGGCGTCATGGAGGGCCTGCAGCGCAACCGCGACAGCAACCGCGGGCGCCAAGGGCCGCACCCGCTGCTGGCGGCGACGGACGGGTCGGCGCCGCGGGTCCTGGCCGTCGAGACGGTCGGCGCCGAGAGCCTGTACGCCAGCGTGGCGGCCGGCGAGGTGGTGACGCTGCCCGAGGTGACGTCCATCGCGACCAGCCTGGGGGCGCCGCGGGTGGCGGACAAGACGTTCGAGTGGACGCGGCAGGGCGCGGGCGGAGACGACGGGGCACGGGTCGTGTGCGCGACCGTGACGGACGCGGACGCGGTCATGGGCAGCGCGAGGTTCCTCGACGACGCGCGGATGCTGGTCGAGGTCGCGTGCGGCGCCACGGTTGCGACCGTCTACAACGGGGCGCTGAGGAGGCACCTCGGGAAGGGGCTGGGCGATGCTGAGTGGGCGGAGAAGAACGTTGTCGTCATCGTGTGCGGCGGATCGAACATCAACGTGGAGCTCTTGCAGAAGTACCGGGAGGAATATGGCGTTTAGATCTCTTCTGCTTTTTCTTTTTGAGGGTGCAATTTTGGAGGAATGTTCTGTGCGGGTTTGGAATTAAAAAAATCACACCCCCTGGTTCCGGCCGATGGTTGTATAGAGAGAGGGGGAGGCATTGCGTTGTTACTGGGCAGGGCCAAGCATCATTATACCGTGTCGTCTGTCCGGCGGTACTCCACCTCAGCATATTGTTCTGGGACGTAATCGACGAGCTTGGCAAAGTCATCGAGGTCCAGGATCATCTTGATCTCGCCAAAGTAATCCGTGCCGCCCCGCTGCGTGAACCCCAGACTCCTAAACAGCGCGATGCTGCCCTCGTTGCTGGCCTTGATCTTCGCCATGAACTGCCTCAGCGCCACCGGTCGCGCTTCCACGCCTGGGACCCCCGACGCGTACTCGCCCAAGATGCTGGCAGAGTTGCGGAGGATGTAATGCAGGAATGTCGCGAGAGTGGCCCGCCCAAAGCCCTTGCAGCGGTCCTCGGGATCGGCGATCATGATGTCGACCTCGCCGACGCAGAGCCTTGTCCCACCACTGCTACCGCCGGCCTGCTTTTCATCATCACCATCATCGCCCTCCTCGTCGTCCCAAGGATAGATAAAGAAGTTGACATCGCCAATCATGCAGTCCGGCGTACCAACGGCGCCGGCCTCGCAAGGGTCAAGGCTGGCGGCCACACCTGGCGCCGGTCGGCAGATGATGAAGGTCAGCTTGTCGTGGGATGCCCGCCACGACTCCTGGTTCTCATACTCCTCCTCCAGATTGAGTCTTTCCGAGGCCGTCGCCTCTTGTATGGCCTGGGCGGGCTGTCAGCCGTGCTTGCGGCGGAGGGGGCTTGTGCGTGCGTGCGATTACTTGCCGGATCGCCCATCCAGGCATGATATTTCAAGACATGGTGGCGGTCGTAGGGCACGAGAAGCACTTTGGAGGCCGAGACGGCTTGACTTAATGTTAGTCTGATGGGTTCTCCTCTGCAAGAGGCCTGGGTAGACCATTCGGCATGGGGGCATTTGGATACCAGTGCTTTCGTTGATTTTCATCGGACCTAGGCAATAATAGCCGGTCTGACGAACAACGATACTGCGGATGGGGATAGGCTTTTGGATCGTATAGAATTTGTTGCTATAAAACTGTAAAAATGTAATGTGTTGGGATGCGAGTTGGGCGACTACTGTGTACCATTTTGAATGAGAAAATTTTGTGGTCGCAAAGCGAAATCGGCTGGAACGAGACAGAAGCCAGAACCTGCGTGTGATACGACGCAGGGCAAGTTCTTTTTCATATTTTTACAATTCTAATGGTATCTTCAAGGGAGATGTTCCAGTGTCTATGTACACGCCAAAAGATGAATCTACAATTGCGAAAAGTCCCCTCATACATTTATCATACAGGCATGAGTACAGCACCCCGCAGTGGGCCAGGGACAGTGCTTTCCTCAACCCTCACTCCTCAACAGCGAGGGGAGGGAAAAGCCCATCGTATGCCGACTTGCCCGGGTCGCGCTTTGGTACTCCGTAAGTAAAGTCGGCGCCCACCTTGGCATCATCGAACTTTCTCCGGCTCTCATCCACCCCGAGAATGTCGAGCAACTCTCCAGCCTTGTCCGGAATGAAGGGCTGCAGCAGGATACCGGACAAGCGTAAAGATTCGGCAGCAAGATACACACTTCTGCGCAGCTTTTGCTCCTCCCGTAGGTTCAGGTTCTTGGCCTTGGCGGCCACCCACGGCTGTGCGTCCGTTATGAACTTATTCGTCTGGAAAAATATCAGTCCTGCACGTGGGCAGTTGATCAGTTTCGAGTCGCTTTAACATACCTGGGTTATCACGCTCATTATTTCTCGCAAAGCACCGGCTGGGTTGAGCGCGTCCATTTGAGCCGACACCGCCTCCGGGAAACCCTTTAGGAGCGTGTCTTGGGCCGATTGGAGGTTTTGTACGTCGCCAATAGGCGGGAGTCTCTCGGCCATTTCGACGTTGAACCTGACGTCCCACGCCTTCGGCCGCGTAATCCGCCCTGTGAGGTTGCCCAGGCTCCATTGAAGGTGCTTCTTGTACCTGTCGACGATGGCCGCATTGCTGTAGTCGGAATCATCCGCAATACCACCGTCGTGCAGGAGGAAGAACCTCATGGTATCGACGCCCCATCGATCAATGGCGAAAAAGGGGTTGACCACATTCCCGATCGACTTGGACATCTTCCTCCTGCCCAATGTCCAGTGAGCGTGGCTGAGGATGCGCTTCGGCAACGGGAGGTCCAGGGCTAGGAGCAGGGCAGGCCAGTAGACGCAGTGAAAACGGACAATGTCTTTCCCAATGACGTGGACGTCTGCCGGCCACCCGCCTTCATGTTCGGAGCCAGGAGCCCAATTGGGGAACCCGGCCTTCGTCATGTAGTTGATGAGCGCATCGACCCAGACGTATATTGTCTGGCTCGGATCGTCTGGGACAGGAATACCCCAGGTTAGGCGCTCGGATGGCCGCGATATTGACAGATCCTCGAGGTTGTTCTTGACCCACGAGACCACCTCATTCATCCGAGACGCAGGAACGACCCATTCGGGGTTCTGCTCGTAGAATGCCAGCAATCTGTCCTTGAGCGCCGTCATACGGAAGTGGTAGTTCTTCTCCTCGATCCATTCGACCATGTTCCCCGTTTCGACCGAGGCCATGTGCACCCGCCCCGTCATCGGATCTATCTTCTTCTCGATCACGGACTCGGGGTAGAAGCATTCGTCGCTGACGCAGTACCAGCCTTCGTGCCTAGACTCGTATATAAAACCCTTATTATTCAGCAGGAACCAGAAGTGCTTCACGGCGTCGACGTGGTCGGGATCGGTCGTGCGGATGAAGAAGTCGTTGTCGACCTTCGCCTTCTGGGCTAGGTCCTTGAAGGTCGCGGAATTGGCGTCGCATAACTGCTTGGGAGACACATCCTCGAGAGCCGCAGCCCTCTGGACCTTCATGCCGTGCTCGTCGGTGCCCGTACAGAGTAACGCCTTGTTTCCTTTGAGGGCCTGCCATCGCTTCAGCGAGTCTGCGAGGACGATGCTGTACATATGGCCAACGTGAGGAGCTAACAAACCAATTAGCCTTGCTAATGCCGTAATGTGTAGGCCTTAGGAGTGCGCACAGGCATTGACATAGAATATCGGTGTCGTCACGTAATACGGCTTCGGGCTGGCGGTCTTGGATGCGTCCAGAGTCGCGATTCTGCGACGGGGAACACTCCTACTCGTGAGAACGGGCATCGGCACGGGCCGGAGCCTTGCGAGCCGCCGGGCTGAAGAAGCTGCTAGGTTCTCCATGGCGGTGGAAAGCTGCCTGCGTCAGCAGGGTTACTCTCATGGAGTCGTGCAGTCCAGGGAAGCTCTGCCAATGCGTTTGGGAAGCACATGAAAACGAGTAGTTTGCTGGTGGTCTCCAGCCAATCAGAATGCCTGAGGTCCAGGGATCATTAGCCTCACATCTGCCCCAACGTCCTGCCAATTAAGCCCCGCGATTTATGATTCTTTTGCTACCAACAATTGATCACTCGATGATCTCGATAATCTTGACTAAGAACGGCCCCACGATGGAGGGTCGTTACATCCGGGGGTGTGGTGGACAACGCGTCTGTATTTAGCCAATCTCACCTAAAGATGTCCGGTTTCTTGCAGCTCTCGCCCACAGCTGGTCGATGGTACTGGCTGCTGGAAGCTGATCAACTAGGGAAACCAGGCAATCGGTAACACCTGCAACTGCAATTATGACTCGCTTTCAAATGCCCTTACCCCTGATCGCCAGCTGCATCATCGCAGCCGCAGCCGCAGCCGCAGTCACAGGCACACCCACGCCCTTCCCCTCTCTCACCTGGTCCCTCCTCCCGACCAACAGCACCGCCCAGTTCCGCGGCCTCGCCGCCGTCTCGGACTCCGTCGCCTGGGTCGCCGGCACCAGCGGCACCGTCTTGCTCACCACCGATGGCGGCCAGTCCTGGGCCTCCCTCGGCCCTACCGGCGCTAGCGCCCTCGAGTTCCGGGACATCGAGGCGTCGTCCGCCTCGGCCGCCGCCGCCCTATCTGTCGGCTCGGGGCCCGACTCGCGCATCTACGCCACCGCCGACGGCGGGCTGTCCTGGACCCGGGCCTTCAACAACGACGACCCGGCCGCCTTCTACGACTGCGCCGCCTTCTCCGACGCGGTGCAAGGCCTCGCGGTCAGCGACCCTGTCGACGGCAAGTTCCGCCTAGTCGCGACCTCCGACGGCGGCGCGTCGTGGGCGCCCGTCGACAATTCGGGCATGCCGGCCGCGCTGGACGGCGAGTTCGGCTTCGCGGCCAGCGGGACCTGCCTCACGGCCGGGCCGGGCGGCGGCGGCGCGTACTATCTCGCCACGGGGGGCGTGGACCCGGGCCGCGTGTTCCGCAGCCGGGACGGCGGGCGCAGCTGGGAGGTGGCGGAGACGCCCATCGCCGGGGGCGCCGCGGCGGGGGTCTTTTCGGTGCAGTTCCGCGACGGGAGGCGCGGCATCGCGGTCGGCGGCGACTACACGGTGCCGAACGGGACGGCTGCCAATGCGGCGTGGTCCGAGGATGGCGGCAAGACGTGGCAGTTGGCCACGGCCTTGCCGAGTGGCTATCGCTCCGGCTCTTCGTGGGTGCCGGGCCGTTGCAATGTTGCTTTGGCAGTGGGTCCGACAGGCTCGGACATTACGGTCGATGGAGGTCGAACGTGGCGAACCTTCGATGACGGCACATTCGACAGCGTTCAGTGCCCTAGTCGCAATGTTTGCTGGGCTTCTGGTGAGAAGGGACGAGTTGCGAGGCTTGTCTTGGACTGAGTTGAGCGAGGACCGACTTGAGGCAATATACTCGCCAATATCCCAGCGGGTAAGTTTGGCGCTCCCCACGAGACTTTGAAGATTCAGTCCTATACGCACTTTACCGACTATACGGGCTCATTTGATGGATATTTCAAAGACTCAGAGCAAGGGTAAAGTTACAACATTTGTAAATGCCTCCATTGAGCCAATTGTGATCAATTATAGCATCAATTTTGAAGTTGCCTCACACCGCAAGGACTGCACTTTGCAGAGAGTACGTAGGCATCTTGACTTTCTCTGCCATGTCGGTGTCGCTGGCGCCGAATGTTAAACCGCCACTGAACCAAAGTAGACATGCTCGAAGACTTGAGTCGTCGAGTCTTCAGAAAATCACTTCAGTGACACACCACAGTAAAGTGTGGATTTGGGTTTCAGATATACTGTGCAGCCCAACTCTGACCGGCTGTCACCTGCGTTTAAGTACCACCGTGCAATTATTGACAATAACACTGTGTTCATGAGTTGCAAGCTCCCGGTCTCACCTTCGAGTATCTCTCACTTACAGAACTTAAATAACTGCCTCCTACGAATAACGAATAACTCCTATTGAGCTATATTTGTTAATCTCTACCTACCCTTGCAGCTATATCATTTCATTTTAACGAGCTTCCGTGATCAAACTGTACGTTTCCATGCTCCTCTCGCCAAATTCTGACACTCACAACATCCTATACAGGATCACTCATATTGAAGCGGATTCACCGATCCGCCAAGAAGTCTCTTGCTACATTATATCACGAGCCACCATGGCAGTCTCCCGAGAGAACCAGGTTAAGGCCGCCACAGAAGGTACGCCAAGTTTCAACTCTAATGCACTCCCATTCGAGGAACCATACCGGGACGCCATCGAGCAGATGAGGGTGATGGGTGAAAGAGCCGTCCTTGCCAACAAGGCCATGGGCGAGTTTCTGGAGCACCACCACCTGGTACAGAAGCGTATCGACAGCCGTGAAGCTCTGTCTCATGAGCGGGCGTGAGAAGAGGGCTGAAGCCCAGATGCGCCTGCGCCAGATGCGGTCTAAGCGGCCAAACCCCCCAACTTCACCAACATCATCATGCTTCTTCCCGCCTGCCGCCGTCCCCAGGAACTACAGCGACCGCGGGGACCGCGGAGACCGTACACCCAAGTCCTCGCTGGCCTTCCACCTTCTCCTTCGCAACCCTAAACTAGGATGTTCACCGACCAACAATGTCATGTTCGCAGGAGCCGCCACCTTCGTCGACTGGTACTACCGCACCCTCCAGGAGGGCAACCCGATCGGTCCATTCTACGTGACCAACAACGCAAAGTACGCCGCCGCCAGCGCGGCCTCGGACATCAGCATCAACGGCGCCGTCCTGGCCGGCGGCCCGGCCGAGTACGAGAAGCTGCTCGAGCAGCAGCGCACCACCCCCGTCGGCCTCATTCCCGCCAACAAGATCCAGTACGACGTCGAGGGCTGGGACGTCCACGTGCTCAACCCGAGCTTCTCGCTCGCCTGCCCGGCCGAGCTCCAGGGCGCCGCGACCGGCCAGGAGTCGCTGCTGCTGCAGGTCACGGGCCACGTCTCCTATGGGGCCGATAAGGACGCCCCCAAGACGCCGTTCAATGAGACCTTCGTCCTGGTGCCTAACTGGGACGCCCTACGGAGGAACGCACCCAGGAACATGCGGAGGAAGTTGATCCTGTCGCAGAACTTCCGCGCGCTGTGAACGGGCTGGCATTGGAGTGGAATTTGGATCGCGGTGGCATTCCCAAGGAGTCATTCGTATTTGTTAAGTTGGCATGGAGTATGGCCTGGACTTGGTCCTGGTCGAGGCATATTGATTGGCAGTCAAAAGCAAGGATGGTATAGGCAGATTCCATGGCCAAGGCGTTTGGAGGGCATATTTTTTGCGACCGAGTTCGCCAGACACTCGAACTGAGAATGGGCCCTGGTATATGATCAAGCGAGCCTATGATAGAGAGCGGAATCACAAAGCATCTTGACTTGCATCTCAGCCAGCTGGACTTCCAGCCAATCAACGTAGACGAGACTGACCAAGTTTGATGAACTGACTGGTAGTCATGACGTTTCTATCGATATACTACCAACTTCCTTCCCCCCCGCCCTCCAACTTTTCAATTTCGCAATGCAATGCAAAGTAGGTAGCAAGGTAACCCCACTCCGTGCCCCAAGTTACGATTTCTCCTCGGGCAGCATCTGCCTCCTCCACTCCCAATACCCTGCCCGAATGCGATCCCACTTCTCGGCGAGTCTGGAGAGGCACACCTCCGCCTCGGCCCTGTCCCCCTTCTCGGCGCAGATCTCCGCCAGCAGATCCAAAGCGTGGGAGCTCCTCACGAGCTCGGTCTCGACGTCGCCGAGGTTCCTGACAAACTGCCGCACGAAGCCCTCCACCGAGGCCAGGTCCCGGCCCCCCTTGGCCAGCACGCCCCGCAGGTAGTTCCAGGGGCTCTGGTTCTGGGGCGCTAGGTAGATCTTGTCCTCGGCGTAGCGGATCTCGCGGTCGACCGTCTCGGCGGGCACGGCCGGGTCGGGGTCGGTGGCGGCCGACCCGGGCGTCGAGTGGGCCGGGTCGGAGAAGACGACGAAGAAGCGGTGCGACCAGGCCGAGTTGTTGCGCACGTCGTCGTCGATCATGGTCTCGATCGACCGCAGCTCGTCGGCCGTCCACATGCCCAGCTTGCGGATCAGGTAGGAGCGGTAGGACCAGACGTGATAGTTCTTGGTGTCTTCGGCGAGCATGATGCCGAGGAACGCCGTCTCAGACTTGGCCAGCTTCGCTAACTCTTCGGGCGATGAGGCGATTTCCGGGTAATAGCTGTCGATGAGCAGATGTCTGTGGTGCCAGATCTGGTAGTTCTTGAGGTTCTCCAGGGCCACCTGGTCGAGCCACTGGATCTCGTCGGGGATGGGAAGCTGCAGGGCGAATATGATGGATGCTCGGTAGAGCCATACCGTATAGTGAGCCGGGTTCTGGGAAATAACATGAGCCGTGAGCCGAAGGCAGCGAGGTGAGTACTCCTTCTTTAGCATTACGGCCCGAAGGTACGATATAGCTATTCCAGTCAGTTCCTGAAACCACCCCAGTGACAATGGGGCTTGAGAATAGGAAGACCCCTTCTTACCTTCGGCGTAGTCCTCCGGGTACGCAATAGCCGCCAGAGCACCCTCGGGCTCGGTATGGGGGATGGGCTCGACATCATCCCACTCAGGATCCAGGGCGTACGAGCCAGTCCTATCGCCGTATAGTTCTTCCCGAAGCGCCGCCATTTGCGCTCTCCTCTTCTTCTCCTCCTCGACCTCGTTCTCGCACAGCACGACGGGCTCGTCCGTCAGCGCGTCGACGATGCCCCGTCTCGCCCTGTCTCTTTTCTCCTCGAACGCCCGGCTCGACACCCTCAGCGCCGTGAGTGCAATCTGCCTGGCCGCCCGCGCCTCGAACCTCTCGATACTATACTCGCCCACGTCCCGCCCCGACTTGTCCTTCCCCCAGTTGTGGTGCCGACTGACACCGCCGCCTCCACTTCCGTCGCTATTACACCTGGTCTTGAGTGTCCTTAGCGGTAGGCTGGCCTCGTTGACATGCCGCCACAGGTCGCGCTGGGCCTTGGTGCCGAGCTGGTTGCGCGCCGGTGCCGAGCGGGCGAAGCGGCTGCTGATCCAGGCGTTCTTCTCCGCACCAGAGAGGCCGCTGAGACCGACTTTGGCACGAACGGTATCGTGAGGTCCGGATTCGGCGTGGCGCTGCTGGGTGCGCTCGTTGACGGTCGATGGTGGGGCTTGTGGAGGGACGGGCTGTGGTTTTGCTGTATTGGGGGATAACGGGGTTAACTGGTGGATTGGCGGACGAAGAGGGGCGGAGACAGCATGTCTGAGGAGGGGAGGAGCTCCTTATAAAGAGTTCATGGATTGCTTACCCTCAGGCTCTTTGGGCTTTGCGCTCGCCTTGCCTTTGGCTGGCATTGTCAAGCTTGTTATAACCTTTTAGACTTCAAGTGCATACCAGGATTCGTTCATTTCATGGCTTGCATGGATTCCTCCGAACTTCCAACGGCCCAAGCTTCTGGTTGGCATGTGGGCTAGCGAATATGGACTAGCGTCCTTGCCGCTCTTGGTCTCTTGGGTCATGTGACTGCCGTTTCTATAACGTCGAGCCAAAAACGGTTGATGGGGATTATGCACTGTTTGCGTCTATCATGTGACTAGATGTTGGGCCGACTATCTCATGGGGTGTAGCAAAGTCAGCTCATAAATGTCGTCAGGCGCAAGCTCAATTGTCTAAGCGCGAAGCTGCTCTGTCGGTACGGATCATAGGAATGGAATATACGGTGGTTTGCGCTGCTATCACGTGCAAAATGCCCCTCCCCCGCCATCCTTGGCAATCAGGTCCAGAACTCCAGAATGTTTTTTTTATTCTTATCTTATCAGAAAAGTCAGCTTCAACACCACAAACACCATTTCTTTCCGTCTCAGCATATAATCACAATGGCGACCGTACTGCCGCCTGCTTCAAAACGACAGAAGAGAGAAGCCCTTAGCCTCACTCAGGTCCAGCAAGATGTGTCCGCAATCTTGACACCCGAAGATGCTGGTTCATTCAAAGCTCGTTTTGTCGACAGCGATGGAAACCAAACAGATTCCGTCGAGATACCCCTCGCTGACGCAACCGAAAAGAATGTTTCGCTTTTATATAACACACTCCTGGTATACAGAATTCGATCTCCAGACCATTGTCCATAGACTTATATAAGCCAATCTAGGGTCGTGACCGCGACGACTTCGTTCCCTACCGCTTCCGCATCCAGACCACCCAAAGTGAAGGCATTCAGTATCCATCCAACCTCTTAGATTACTTCCGCACGCACAAAATTAGCCCGAACGAGACTACTATTACCCTGCTTGCCGAGCCACAGGCAGTGTTCCGGGTCCAAGCCGTTTCGCGGCTCGCGCATAAGGTTCGAGGCCATGGACAACCAATCCTCACATCGCAGTTCTCGCCCAAGTCGAGCAGTCGCTTAGCCACTGGGAGTGGTGATCACACCGCCAGGATCTGGGACGCGGACACGGGAACCCCCAAATTCACGCTGAAGGGACACACGGGATGGGTTCTTGATGTACGCTGGAGTCCGGACGGCGAGCTGCTCGCAACATGCAGCATGGACAAGACACTCCGGATCTGGGATCCCGAGACTGGCACGCCCGTGAATCGCGAGTTGCGAGGTCATAAGGACTGCGTCTTGATGGCAGCTTGGGAGCCATACCACCTCAGGAAGGACGGAGCACAGCTGATAGTCAGCGCGAGTAGAGACGGAACTGCGAGAGTATGGCACGTCGGCACCGGTCGCACCGAGCATGTTCTCAGTGGCCATAAGGGCAGCGTCTGCTGTGTGAAATGGGGTGCTGGCGGCGAGAATGGCACAGGCCAGATATACACTGGTTCCCATGACAAGACCATTCGGGTTTGGAATGCCTCAGCGGGGACGTTGGTGCATGAATTGTACGTTTTTCGGCCGGGAAGTTGCCAACTTTGCTCGAAAGAGCTTCTGTCCTCGCCGTCTCAACTCACCGCCAGCCTACTGACATACCCCTTTTTAGGACGGGACATAAGCATTGGGTCAATCACATCGCGTTGTCGAGTGAGTTTGTCCTCAGGACGGGCTTTTTTGACCACACGAAAGACGTACCATCTTCTGAAGAGGCGAAGAGGGCAAAGGCCAAGGAACGATTTGAATCCGCCGGCAAGACCGAGCGAATCATATCCGCGAGTGATGACTTGACCATGATTCTATGGGATCCCACCAACTCTGGTAAAAAGCCAGTCGCCCGCTTGCACGGACACCAGAAAGCAGTCAACCATGTAGGCTTCTCGCCTGACGGGGCTCTCATCGCGAGTACTGGATGGGACAACCACACCCGCATTTGGAGCGCGAGGTAGACTTCCCCCTGAGAAACACCTGCACATTTTCTTAACGCTAATGCCGAGTAGGGATGGTTCATTCATGCACAAGCTTCTCGGACGTAAGTGACCATTCATGACAACTTTCCCCCCCAGTCACTCTCTTATCTTCCTTGGGGGAACTTCTGAAGCTAATGCCATGTCACAGACGTCGCGCCAGTCTTCCAGTGCGCCTTCTCCGCCGACTCGCGGTTGCTCGCCACCGCCTCAAGGGACACGACCGTGAAAGTGTGGAATGTACGAGACGGGAAACTCGCGAAGGACCTCCCAGGCCACGAAGATGAGGTGTACACCGTAGACTGGGCTCCCGAGGGGAATATGGTGTGCAGCGGAGGAAAGGACAAGACGGTGAGGATGTGGCGGAACTGATGGGAGATGGAAGGACTCAGCCCATCACTACTAGCACACAAACACCCCTATCGCATCTTAATACCCATCTCGCGCCACCTATTCAATGTCATGTTGAGCCCGGAAGACAACAGGTCAAGCATACGCAGGAAGACAGCTCTTGCCAGTTACTTCAGTAACACCAGCGGCTGCTATCATTTCCCACCCTTCAGAAACAAAACGCTTGCTCTCCGTCTCCATGCCAAAAACGGAGATGCCCGTAGTTACGAATGCCCATAATCGTGCAGCTTCGATCCCCTGGCTCTGGATTAAAAGCGGCGAGGTCTAGGGCCGCAAGTTTGCGGAAGAGTAGAGCCAACTAATAAATGTTGGTGGCCTTGTGGCAACCAACCGACCGGTCAGGGGGTCCCCAAGACAATAATAGTAACCAACAGACGAAACAATATCGAAATAGGAAGCCCACATTTATCGATTTTGTTTCTTTATTGACTCGATCATTCTAACGCAACTATATTAGGAATTAGGTTGTACAGGACGGGCTAAAAACGCCCGACCCCAAGCCAAGGTGCCTGCCTAGACGACGGTACCGTGATAATGTTACAGCCATTATGAGAGCCCAGCAGGTTCAAACATCCCAGTCCCTTTCCCTTCCAAGCCACGATCCAGCTCCTTGCAACTCCTATCCATCTTGTGGCATTGTCGGCATTCCAGGTGGAGAACCCCGGTCTAACTCTCTACCCTCCAGAATTTCCACCCCTCCCTCTCACCACTGCCTCCTTGGACGCCAACCATTCTCTCGACGCCGTCATTGTCCGGCACATTGAGGAATTTCTCTAGGTCGATCTCCATGCCGCCCTCCTCATCCTCGTCCATGCCATTCTTGAGGACGGCCGGCCATAGGACCCCAACCCCGTCGCCGCCCAAGGTGGTCTCGAACTTCCGGTAACCCTCCGCCTCGAGCCGCGCTGACAGCTGGCTAAGCTTTTCTCGGGGCACGTCGGGTCGGAGTAGAGTGATGGAACAGCCGCCTCCGCCTGCGCCCGTCAACTTTGTCCAGCCGATGCCTTCGTGGTCCACCAGCTCCCGGATCCGTTCCAGGCGAGGATGCGAAACGCCGAGCGAGACCAACAAGCCGTGATTTATAGTCATGAGCTCGCCGACCCGGCGTAGGCACTCCAAGTCCTCGCTATCGAAGTTGTCTTCCTCGATCAATTCACTCGCCGTTTTGGTGACCTTGTCAACGGCGTCCAGTATCGTCTCTACGAGCAATGGGTGCGTCTCCTTCAGTTTCCCCACTTTTGCCACCTCGTGCGCCGTAGATTTCGACTGCCTCGTGTCGACCAGGAGGAGCGGCAGCTCTGGGAAATCCCAGAGTGGCCGGACGGATGGTGGCTTGGTGTAATCCGCCCTTTGGAACACAACAGCCTTCCCCTGCGTGGAGACAGTATTATCGACGCCTGACGGATTGCCGTGGATGCACATTTCGAGCGCGAAAGCCCACCGATTGATCCTCTCCACCTGAAGCCGTGCCTCCTCGGGTGGCTGGTCGGGATGGGGCCCTGACAGGGCCCGGAGCTGCAGGAGCATCGCAGCGGATAAGCACACCGCAATCGATGCGCTGCTCCCTAACCCAGCGCCAATCGGTATTGTTGACCGTAATGTGTATTGGAAGGCTGGGAAGGACTTCGACCCCAAGGACAGGAAGAGGTACAGGAACGACAGGGCTGAGTTTTGGTGAACCTTTCGCGTCTCGTGGGGCTTATCTACGGAAACATTGATAAGGTGAGGCTGTATTGCCTCGAGCAAGTCTGGGTCGAGGGTCGTAACTAGGTCGTAGTAGTACTTCTTCTTCTTCGGGTCCGAGAAGGTGGACCAGGGCAGATCATCAATGTTCCAGGTGTGCGCAAGGTCGATATCTGGGAAACTCAGAGTAACAGTCCGTTTCGATTTCGAGAGCGTTGTGACCAGGAGATATGATCGGAGGGATATTGCAGCAGCAATGGCAGCCTGCGATATCAAAGCATTAGGATTAGGTCTCGACATCGCAACTCCAAGGAGGCGAAGCTTGCACGCACCTTGCCGTGTACCACTGCATGTTCTCCAAACACAATGACCTTGCCGGGAGCCGAAACCATGAAAGTGGGCATCATTGGGCTGGACTGCTTGCGATTCATCTTCCTGCGCTGGTTCGATTTTGTTTCCCTGACGGAACCATTGGTGTTGCCGTTGATATGGAGGCGGTCGACCTCATTGTGGAAGCCATTGAGCTCGTTCGGCATGACTAGGGGGATCGTGTTTCTAGTTGGAATGAGTGGCTTTTTGATGTTTTTCGCTTCGCCTTGCCCCAAGCCTCGAATGTCAGACATGCGCCTAAGACCCTAAAATCTCCGACCTGGCAGTATTCACCCCGCGGGATGTGTGATGTTGATCGGAGCGCTATCTGGGCGCGGATTACGTGGACAGGTAGGTTGGAGGTAGGGAGCGACGACAAAGGATGTAGGAGAGTGAGGCGTTCAAGAGAGCGCGTTGCAAGATGTGGTTCGTACAACAACAGAATATAAATGGACAAAGAAAGTGAGGCAAGTCAAGCGCAGTAGTACACCACAACTGTTGAACAACGGAGGAAAATGCAAAGTGGAGGAGGTCAAGTTCGCGATGAGCGAATGGTTGGCCCCTTATCCGACCAGGGAAATGCAGGCCCGGGAATTGGGCTAGATCGATTTGATTTTCGCAGGGGTGCTAGCGAACGAATCCTCCAATAGACTTTCCGTGGTACCAACCATACCAGCGACAGGGCAAAAGAGAGCAGGACTAGCTAATTACTGTGTAGAAGAGCAATGGGGAATGCGCCTAAGTCTCGACTTTGTAATGGCTTATAGCTGGGTCCCAATTGGTGCGATATGAAGAAACTGGGTCATGGTTGGCCTTGTTTTTGTTGGGGCCGAGCCGGTTGTGGTGCGACACCAAGACCGTTAACAGGATGGAGGCCTGCGGCTTGTGCCTGCATCTGTGCCTGACAAGCCTGGGTCCTATCTGGCGCATCGTTTTGTGGAACCTAGGTCAAGTCAACAGGTACGATGATGGTACAATACCCATGAGATAGTCCGTGTAACTAGGCAGGTGCCGAGATATCTAGTCTCGACTCGAGAGAAATAGGGAATCCTAGAATTCTGTATGTATAGATAGGCAGATAGTCATAGAAAGTATATCCTCCGTCTACCTCGATACTAAACAAGTTCTCTGTTGAAGTTACCTACAACACATTATGATGCCGCGATGGGAGATCGCGGGGTAGGTGGATGTCCCAGCGCTGAGTGAGTCAGCATTGAGCCGTATACCCGTGCCGTTCTTATGCGTAACCTCAGGTAGCCACAATTGAACCAGGAATCATCTCCATCACAGGACTCGGCTGGAGGCAAACCTTTAATTTAAATATGTAAGCGGACATCTGCAATTAAGGTCTCGACGGAGTTTACGATCCGTACTATGTGGAGTTGTCCCAGCCGCATACCTGGAACCAAATGTGCTCTGTTTGCGCCTTCCGCCCGTCTTTTTGTTGTCATTGAGGAGCTGCTGAAGTATCACCTGACCCGGATTCCTCCGACTCAGGGGAAAGATAGCATTGCAACATGGGGGTTCGTGCTGCAGTTCGGGTTTTTTTATGTGGATGGATTGACATTGAAGGTTCCGCCCACGTCATTCTAAACGTTGCCTTGGGGAACGTGAGCCAGAGTACATAACCCATGGAAACACATGTGAGGGTCGCTTTCAAACCCTCGCAGCTAAAGGAGGTGCGTACAAGGAACTTGCAGAGACCTGCTTCATATCCGGGATGGCTGTCACAGAGATCGCAATCCTTCATTCCACAGCCAGCGCCCTTACAGAGGAGCTGCGCCAGCGCCTCCAACAGGCTCAGTCTGTCCAAGAAGCATGGCACGCGGAGCATTTCCCACATTTACCATCGAGCCGAATTGAACGGGGAGACGCAATGTTTCAGCAGTCGGAGCATCCGGAAAAAATCCTTGTGACTGTTCGGTGGGACTCGGTGCCTGCCCACTGGGACTGGATCGGCAGCGACGAGAACAAACAGATCATGGCGGGCCTGAGCGACCATATCGCTAAGGACAAAGTGGTTCTGTTCCACTTGGACGCAGAGATCTTCTCCAGACCGGCACCCCAGGACGCGATCCCTCTTCTCGACAGCCCCTTGATTAGCCTTACGCGCCTGTTCGTGGACTCCGACAAGAAGGATGCCTTTTCGAAGAAATTCAACGAGGTGAGGGGCATCTTGGAGGACTTCGCAAAACCTCACCTGGCCCGCGGCGGCTGGAGGGTAGACAAGGAGGCCGAGACGAAAGAGGAGTTCGTCCTGGTATGTGGTTGGGAGAGCTTGGAAAGGCACTTCGAGTTCGCCAAGGATCCGAGGTTCAATGAATACAAGGAGATCCCAGAGCTCGTGACGGAAACAGACATCAAGCACTTCAAGAGGTTCTTGTAGAATAAAAGATCAAGCTTGGGGCCGCCTCCAAGGGCTTGCCTCGCCGGACGACCTTGCTGGTGGTGGTTCAATGCAATTTCCATCGTTTCGCAGGAATCTTGTCGACTACATGCCATGGGGCCTGCAAAATTACCAATTCCCCAAGGTATCCGGGACGCCTGATCATGGATTCAACCTCCCCACCCCTGGCCAGGCAAATGCACTTTTGTCCACTCCGGGCCAACCTTGTCATCCCTCACTCCGACCCCCAGCTCATGACGAAGTCTTCTGCTTGTTCTTCTTGGGGATCTCCTTGATTTGCAGGCCTGAGGTAGAGTTTCTTGTCAGCTTATTCGATCCTTTGTATCTCGGAGGGTAGCGGTTCAGATCGTACTGGGCGGCAGGCTCTGCTTCAGCTTCTCGGCCTTGTCCGAGTCCTTGAGGACGAGGGTGTACAGGTACCGCTGGCAGCGGACCTTGAACTTGACCTGCTGTGTCTTCTTGTTCTTCTTGATCCCGGCGGCTGTAAAAGGAAGAAAACTGGTCAGATTTCGCCTTCGCAACGTATTTTCGCCCGCAACTTCAACGTACAAGAGGCATCCTTCCGCCTGCAGATCTCGATGAACTGCGCAAATATGGTCAGTTATGTTTGACAGACACGGAGTATTTATAGCTAACCTTCTTGATATCGCCGATTTCTTGAGGCATTGTGGCAATTGATCTGGGGAATCTTGCTGGAGAATTGATCGGATTTCGGAGTGAAGGTTGAATTTCTCGAATACCTAATTTTTGTGGGTGTCTGGGTTTGGTGGACGGGACAAAGCGGCAGGGGTGGCTGTCGAAATCTTGGCGTTGTGGCGTACGTAGCTAGTCCCTTTTCGTCACGAACTTACGTGGAGGGGTGTGGCGTTGCTAGCATCGTTCATCCTGGCCTCGACCAGGTTGGATGGATGAGATGATGAGATGATGCCAGATCACAGAAAGCAAAGCGACAGCCCAAGCCATATATTTCGATACCATCAGGATTCACTGTTATCATTCAATTTTTTTTCTCCAAGCATCAAACTCCAAGCCATAAGTTTCGCCCTGCCCTCCAACTCATAAATTTAGCAGTGGCGTCACGCGTCGTGTAAGTGGGCAAGATGCCAACGCAACTCGACAAGGCAATGAAGTCAAAGGTGAGCCTTCCCACCATGTGCTAGCAATAAATTTAGAGGTTCTCTACTAACAAACTTCAGAATGCGTTTCTAGGTAAGTCGTGTGTGCTAGCTTCACACGAGTTAGGCTCTTCGCCTGACCGCTTCCCATGTCGATAGCCTTCACGGGTTTAGTGACCGGTGTTGCTGTCTGGGCTATCTATGGAGGGGCCATCTTTCCCAACGAGTCGGATCCAAAAGGCGACCCAGAGACGTGGACAAGAGAGGAGATGAGAAGGTGGCTCGCAGCGGTACGTTTTGCTCAAAGCACCCGGTGTTTCTAAACCAGGCTGACAAAGGAAACGCTGCAGCGAAACCTCCACCCACAGGACTCGGATACTCGAGAGCAGTTGCTTGAACGGGTTCAGGCGAACATGAGGATTGCAAGGAAGTGATCGGATGGTCAAAGTCTCTTTCACCCTGTGGGGCTTCTCAGATCTTAATGACCCAGCTGTCGAAGACGCGTCACGGTTTGTTACCTCGATATGCGATTGATCAACACATATGTATGTCTACGAAGGTAGTTGGTTCGTTTCGCGCAGTGGCTAGGTGGTTGCAAGTCGGTTTCGATGGGTAGTTAAGGCGTTAACTGTCAATGGTCTGTTGTCTTTGAAATTCGTGTGTCGACATGGCTGCACACTCGACTGGCACCCCAAATCCATAAGATGCACCACGGCCAAACCATCCTAGGAAGCTCATCGCGTCTATAGGCAATCTTCCGGAAGGATCCGACCAGGGCACCGATGGGCTCAAGAAGGTCTAGTCAAATCCAGCACCGGCGCAAGGGAGGGAACGTTATCATACCCTGGCCGTCTGCCCTGCTTCGTCGTACTCAACTCCAGGCCGTTGCGCGTCTGTCCGAGTCAATAGGGCGCTCCTCGCGGGCGACGGATGATCGATCTCAGGTGTCGCGTCGAGTCGCCTCTGTGTGGACTACACAGGCGCGTTTTGAGCTCCACTCACCAGAGACTGCTCTCTGTGGCTTGGCGGAAGCTCTGTATCTGATGAGTGAACATGTCATCCTTACTTTCCGGAAACATCGATATGCAAACCTGCACCCGCGACAGCGTCTAGTAGCTGTTCTTGCAAGGCATTGGATAGTTTTGTACGAGAGTAGGCGGGTCCACGCCTTGGAAATTCCGCCATTCATGACGAGAAACGTGCCGGTGTGTGAAATGGGGATGAGTTTCCTATCGGCGCTCAGGCTGGCTGACAGAAAGGCTTGGTGAGAGCCGCAGGGTTGTTCGTTTGGTCGCCAGCAGTCGCAAAGATTTGTTTTGGACGAGGTGATCATTTTGACTTGCAAGTTGGCTCCGAGGTCAGACAAATAATATGGGTCTGAGAATATTTCAGCCAATCAAACTTGGCTTTCCAGACGCTGTGCCGCCATGACAAGGACAGCTTGTCTGAATACTGGTAACCCTTGTTCCTTCTCGCATTTCGATTCTCGTCCAAGAGAGTTGGTAGTAGGCGCTCAGCATTTCCTTACCAACTTTCTTCAAGATGGACTTCCTTCAGGTGAGTATTTAGTGACATGCGCTCGCAAACATATTCAATCACTAACGTTTTATCACGTAGCGCCTGGCGAGGTTCCTGGATCGCCCTCTCTTCCCATGGAAGAAGATGATCATCGGCTTCTCGGTTGCCCAGTACCTATTCGAAGGCTTCCTTGGATTGCGCCAATATCAGGTCCTACAAAAGACAAAGCCGCCGAAGGTGCTGGAACATGAGGTCTCGCAGGAGGTCTATGACAAGAGCCAGGTAAGGGAATCGATGGTATCGCATGTGCGGGGCGAGAGTTAACAGCGAGTCTCAAGGCCTACGGTCGAGCCAAGGCCAAGTTCCAGATGTTCAACGGACTGTACAGCCAAATTCAAAACATCGCGTTCATCCACTACGACATCCTTCCGAAACTCTGGTCATGGGCTGGCAATTTGCTTTTCCGCTTCGCGCCGGCGCGTTTCACGGGCGAGATATCCCAATCGATTGTCTTTGTGCTGGCCTTCATCGTCATCCAACAAGTGCTCTCTCTGCCGTCCAACATCTACAACACATTCGTTCTGGAAGAGAAATTCGGCTTCAACAAACAGACTCCGAAGATCTTCATCACCGATATGATTAAGTCTAACATGCTGGCGGTCGTACTTGCACCTCCCATCCTTTCCGCATTCTTGGCCATTATCCAGAAGACCGGAAATCAGTTCTTCTACTACCTCTGGTTGTTTGGAGCCGGGCTCCAGGTCTTCATGATCACTATATATCCGATTGCCATCCTCCCATTGTTCAACAAGCTTTCCCCGCTGGAAGAAGGTGCCCTGAAGACGGATGTTGAGGGTCTTGCCAAGAAGCTCGAGTTCCCCCTCCACGAGCTATACGTCATTGACGGCAGCAAGCGCAGCGCCCATAGCAATGCTTATTTCTTCGGGTTGCCCTGGAAGAAGCATATCGTCATCTACGATACACTGATCGAGAAGAGCGAGACGCAAGAGGTTGTCGCGGTTCTAGCACACGAGCTGGGTCACTGGAGCCTTGGCCACACCACCCGCTTATTCGGCATCTCGCAGGTATGTTGAGACTGATATACCTCTCTCAAAGCCGCCCACACTGACAGTCATCAGATACACTTCTTCTACATCTTTTCGCTCTTCTCTGTCTTCATTAACAACAAGTCGCTGTACAATGATTTCGGGTTTATCAACGAACACCCCATCATCGTGGGCTTCATTCTATTCTCCGATGTCCTGGGCCCTATGGATACTCTCATCAAGCTGCTGATGAACATTCTGAGCCGTCGCTTCGAGTTCCAGGCCGACGCCTTTGCGCGCGGCTTGGGTTATAGCGCAGACCTGGCGAAGAGCTTGATCAAGCTGCAGATCCAGAACCTTAGCACGATGGATGCCGACTGGATGTTTGCGAGTTACCACTTCTCACATCCGATCCTGTCTGAGAGATTGAAGGCGCTAGATTGGCAGGCCACTGAGAAGGTGGACGCAAAAGTGGATGAGAAGGCTGAAGCTACTGCCACAGGAAGGGATGAGCTGTAAAGATTTGTACTATGGTAGACAGAAAAGAGGGGACTTCGACCCGAACATCGGGGTCTTAAAGGGATAGGGAAGGGCCATGCATCGGCCGATCGATTAGAACTACGCAATCTTGTCATTTTCCTTTTATGTATCCGTATTCCGAATATCTCCGTGACCAGCCTGGCAGCCTGGTTCTAGGTCGTGAATGAAAGGAATTGGTCCACTTGTATTTTTGCCAGGTGCTGCCAGCTGGCACCAATTTCCAAAAGTTGCTCCACGAAATTTGAACTACTGCACCTCGACAACACCCACCTACCTACCTAAATAAAAGCAATTCCTCTGACAACTTCGAGAAGCTCGCCCTTAACCCGCACCAGGATGCCGAGGCTTCAACCACTTTTCTCGCTCCTGCGAGGCGCCTGCCGAGGCCAACCACACCAAACAGCACTCTGCGCTTCTCGGACAGCAAGCGCAACGAGGTAACTAACGCCCCCTCTGCACGAACAAGTCATGCCGCCGAACCTCCCGAACCAACCCCGTCTCTAACCAACCCAACCCGACCAGCAGGTCCTTCTCCTCCCTCCCAAGCCTCCGACCCTCCCTGATCCCCTCAGCGAACACCGCCTTCCGACCGGCCACGAGCCCCCTCGCGCGCCTCCCGCCTTCCGAGTCGGCGGCAGCGGACGTGGTGCCGAGGACGTCGATCACGGCGCACCCCGCGCTCGCAGGGGCGGGCGTGCAGATACGGTGCGGGCCGCGGCCGACGATGGCGAGCGCGAGTAGGCTGATCCAGAAGCGGCGGCACGGGTTCCTCAGTCGGGTTAAGACGAAGAACGGGAGGAAGACGCTGGCGAGGAGGAGGGCGAAGGGGAGGAAGAGGTTGTCTGCCTAGGGGGGTGGGGGTTGTCTTGCCCTCTGAGGAGGGGAGAGATTGAAGTATGGGTGTGTGGGTGCTGATGTACCCATATCGAGACTTGCTTCTCTTTGCACATCGTCTTGGGTGGATCCGATTGTGGAAATAGAGGCCTCGAGCGCCTGCAGGAGGAGAATTGGCTGGGATGATATTGAGCACCGTGTACAATATGTATAAGGAGAAACAACTTGTTCGTTGCTTGACTAGGTTCTCGTCAACTGTAACAACAACTATATCCTACAGTATTCGTTTCGGTTTATTACGACTGTTCTATGTCTCTATAGCTCTTGTGCTGCTATGTACGGATTTGCATACCACTAAGATTCTCACCCACTAACAAATGTCACCATCTCAGACCAACCAGTCTACTCCATCAGATTGACGTCGCCGAAAATCACGAGCATTGATTAGTCTAGGATGATTTCCAGCTTCCTTCCTACTGGATCAAAGCGCGTTCTTGCGTCAGAGGTATCGGATGCCTCATCACTTAATTTGGGCCTGATGGAGTCGAGCTTGATATTCGACGCCATGTACTTCAAGAAGTTGGAAATCTATAACCGGTTAGCCAAGCCAAGTTAGACACGCATCGGTTCTGTCATACCGGGCGCGCATGCCATCGACCCCCTCCCAGCTCAAACCAGGAGAGGTGGCCGCCTATGGATGTCGTGCAGAGGACGGTATAGGGATTCTGCTTGAACTCCTCGTATGGGACGGCCTCATTCACGGCGATCTGCTTGATGGTTAGTCGTCACCTCACGAGCAAAGCAAGTGAACCAACTAACTGGGTCGTCAGCGGCACTGATGGCGAAAAGCGGTATCCGCACTGCCAGAACCGCATCGGCGGAGGAGGCGTCTCGATAGTATGCGTCTTCGGTGGGATAACCCCATGTCGTGCATCTATCAGGAGGACACGGTTAGGTCATTTTCAATAATAGGCCAGTTATGCCAGCGTCTCCAATGTGTGTGAACTTACTGGACTGTCCGGTCAAACTCATATAGATACTTCACATTTCGAATGGTATCCCAGTCCAGCTTGGTAAACTTGAGAATGGACTCTTTGTGGAGGCTTATGAGTTCCCTCATATTGGCTATCCAAGTTTAGAATTAGCTTCTGTATACTCTGAGGTGGCGTGGGTGCTCATACTTCCCATCACTCTCTGGTACACTTGCTTCCCTACCAAGCTTCTCTTGAGTGCTTTGTTACTGGCGTCAAGGTTGAAGGGATTTCCCACGACAACAGCTCCCTTGAGAGGGCACGAAGCGCCCTCTTCCCCAACATACTAAGAGGTGGCTTATTAGCTAGCGATGACTCGGATTGATACCCATGGCGCTTACGTTTGTCAATATGTTTGCGCCGAGAGAGAACCCAAGAGCAAAGAGCGGCCTATTGGGGAATGTCTCGCGGGCCCATTTCACGACCTATGAAGCGTTAGCAACGTCAACGCCAAAAGGATACAGACGATGAAATGGCAGCAACGAACCTGTCGAATATCCCAAGTTGCCCGGGCGTTGAACAACACCCCGCTGGTCACCTCACTATTTGCGCAACCACGGGAGTTCACCACACAGACCTCCCATTCCCCGCCTTTGAGGACCAAAGGCTCGATCGCATACCGCAGGTATATCTCGTGAGAACCACCAGAAAGCCCATGAAGAACTATCAGCATGGGCCGGGAGTCCTCGGAAGCGATTCCAGCAAAGCCCTCTTCAGAGTAATAGGCGGTCCGGGGAGGGAGGGTCTCGTCCACATCCTCATGGGGATCAACCGCGAAATCGACAGCGAATGTCCCAGTGTAGACCTTATGGTCCGCGTGGAAAATCCTCCTCCGGTAGTATATCTGAGGCCCATGTACTTTGGTCACAGTCCACATCGTCTGAAGATGGCCATTGAAGAGGAGGGGGTTGAGTTGGCAGGGAGGTGTGACTTTCTCACAGACCTTGAGAAGGTCAGTTTTCGTCCCATCTTTCTCCTCCAGGATCAGCGGCGAAGTCGAATGAGTGAAACTGATTTTTGCTCGACCAAGCCAATCCATCATTACCACGGACTCCTGGCTGGAGCCGAACGAAGATGAGGGTGAGGCGAACGATTGGAAACTCTGAACCCGAGCTCCGAATGTCTTCCGGGCGTTCTTCGATTTTACCGGACTGTCTTTCGTGTTACTGCGTACACAGGAAGCTGTTGGGTGAAGGACAGAACATCATCTCAGGATATGGATGGCACCGTCATGAGGTTGTACCTTTTAATTCCGGCTCTACTATCCAAAGTGGGTACTAGTCTAGACGCATTAGGCATGTGAAAGCCGTCAATTCCGGTCAATCCCCCAAACACGCCAAGGCCCTAAACTCAATACAGCTCTGACATTTTGTCCGCTGGCCTTACATAAGCTATCCGTTTTGGTCTAACCAGCGCGCGTCGAGCAGGGACCTGCCTTGATAGCCTCATGACCCCTGCTGGACTCTAATCCAACGACGACGTTTTATGCATCAAGCCAGCCTGCGCCCTCCCCAGCCGCGACTCAAAATAAACGGTGTTTCCCCGCCTGACTGGAGAGTAAATCTCTTGGCTAGAGGTGCCTAGGATCCAAGCGACGCACTCCCCTCCCAAATGCCATGACATTTCGAGGCTCGATGCCTTCGGGGCAGGCCTTTAATGGCCAGCAACCGATGCCTTATCCCCCATACCCCCCCCAGTATGGAAGCGGGAACTCGCAAGCAAACGCGCTGTATCAAAACCAACAATTCGTGCCCGCACACCCGCAGCAGCCCGCTCAGTATTACCCACTTGGCGCGCCACAGTTACAGTCCTACGATGGCGCCCACGATCGTCCTCCCCCTCCTTCCGCTGCCAGTCCCGTCCAATACGTCGACCCTTCCTATCTTCAGCAGCCGGTGACCGTGCACCCCATGGAAAATTACCTGCCAGCGCCAGCACCTCCGCCTCAGCCTGCCGCGCATGCTCGGTATCCACAGCCGATCCAGCAACCACTGTCGGCAAACAACAGCCCGAGAATGAGCACGATCCGACCCCCTTCCCAGGGCTCTCATAGGAAGTCAACTCCCTCGGCGGGACCAACAAGATCGAGCTCCTCGGCTGGTGTTACCAAGTCACCTCTTGTATCCCATGCTTCCGTCCAGGTCGAGACCCTTCCTCTGCTTCTCTGCGTCGCTGAAGACTGTTTCTCGAAGGCGCGAGCATCTGTGACAGAGGTTGGGAGATCGGCGGATACTCATGTGGCCAACGAGTACCATAAACTCATCGCGACAGGGCTGGGGTGTCTTGAGGTTGCCATGCAGTCTAATAAACTCCGACCTCGGCTTGAAGCTCGGTTACGGCTGCGATACGCCGGTATTCTTGTCGAGGAAACCGTGAACACTATGGAGGCCGAAACCGCCTTAACGAAAGGCATCGCCCTCTGTGAGAAGGTATTCATAACTCTGTGTCGAATATGAAACCCCTGACTGACGTTCTTAAAGCACCGTTTCATGGATTTGAAGTACTGCATGCAGTTTCTCTTCGCCAAAGTGCTATTCCAACGGAATCCGAAAGCCGCACTGATATCCATTGACAGCAACATTTCGGAAAGCACAACGTATGTTCCTCTTGCCGCGAGGTCGAGCTAGTACTGATCTGCATACAGGTATAAGCAGGTGCATTGGGTCTACGCGTTCCGCTTTCTCAAGGCCGCGTTCTATTTACAGGCAGGGAGTAGTACTGATCCACATGCCTTCGAGAACCTTAAGAAACTGGCCGCCATTGCCACTCAAAGGGGAGACCGAGCAATATGCGTAATGGCGTCACTCCTCGAGGGTCTAGCACACCTCAGCACCATGAAGGACGATGCGATCTTGCGTGTCCAAACCTGCATCGCCCAAGCCTCAAAGTTCCAGCTTGAGGCCTCTGTCCACCTCCCGCAAATCGATGTCTTGCTTTTGCTTCTGGACCTCGCTTGCAGTCTGCACCAGAAAGAACCGGCTATGTACTCGAGGAAGCTCGCGGCTCTCCAGAGCCGTATGGACGAGTTGAAGAATTCCCCACAATGGGACTCTCGCTCGACGGAGCTCTTGCTCCCCATCAAAAGACACTCGGGCACCTCACAGACAATCAGCGATGACACGGCGGCTATTCTGCGTCGAGGCGACGGTGAATCCGATTACCTTGTTCTGCCCTCAATTGCTCGACAACAAGCTTTTGCGTTGGCGTAAGTTTGCTTCCTCCCGTTCTATCATCCCACCTGACGGATCCGATAGATATACTTTCCATGGGTTGTTTGCCTTGTATAAATCAACGACACTTGGGAAGAGTTCCGAGATATGGGCTGAAGCGCTGAAAGTCTTGAAAGGTGAGCCACATCGAGCGCCCCCGGAATGTCTTTGTGTTATTAACTCTCCGCCAGATCCCAAATCAAAGCCATCAAGTACATGTCTTCCCGAGGCCGCCAAGCAGGCGGACTGGGAAACGGAGCTTACATGTTATATTCAAGTTTTGATTGGATTACAGGCTGCGAGTCTTTCTGACTGGACCAAAGTGAAGAGATGCCTGGAAGCGATTGAGACTTCGCCTCCTCGGTCAGACGTCCTCAGCCTCCTTCAGCTCTACCTGTCCGGTGTTTACGAACAAGGGACCGCCAACCTTGACAACGCTCTCCAAATATTTGAGGATCCACGGTTCGACATATCGAACGTACAGCCGAAGGCCAGCCCCGGCAATATTAGCCATCAATTGTCGATCTTGGCAGCCCTGAATCGAGTATGGATCATGCAGGCGCCGTCAAACCGCAACGATGCCAAGACGACGGTGCTGAAGGACTTGCTGGGCCCTCTCTGCATAGAGAGTTCGGATCTTGACATCCGGACAGCGTACAACCTTGTTCTGGCCTCGATCCAAACAAGCCCAACATTATCCATCAACCAGGTCAAGCGCTATATCCAACAGTCGCTGAATGGGGCCCAGCAAACAGCAAATACACAGTGTCTGTCAATAGCCCTGAACATTATGAGATGCCGGCTATTTGAGAATGTTGTGGGCGAACAGGCTCTCAAGAGCGCGAAGGCATGTTCAGCGCAGGCCAAGAAGACTGGAAACCTACTATGGATGAGTGTTGCCGACGGCATGCTTGCGCAGTCCTTGGAGATGCAAGGTGCTGTAGCGGAGGCGAAAGCAACCAAAGAGAATGGGATTCGCCTGGCGAATGAAGCACTCACGAGGACCCAATGCTGAGTGCTCGACGTGCGCGGGAAGTGGGAAGTGAGAAGTGGGAATTTAAGGGTAGGCAGGGTGACCTGGGTCTACACCACTGGCGCAACGGTTAGCTCTGAGAAGGGATGAATAAGCTTGAAGGAGTTATACCCCATTGACGGAAACTTCGGGTCGAATTTGGCGGGATATGGAACAAGGGAAATGTTGATGTCTGGACTGGCACATGGGATGCTCTGTACAAATCGAAGCTGGCACACAAGGCAAACTGGTCACTAATGGCAACCAGAAATGGCTGTCTCGGCCATACGTTCTGTTTACTACAGAGTAATAATAGGCCTTAGATACTGTATAATGGTCCCATGTAGATAGCCTTTAGGTGGGTACGCGGGTAGCTAGGTAGGTAACCGGTTAGGGGCTCGGCGGGATACGGAGTAACAAAGTACCGGTGGAAAAAAAAAAAGAGAGAGAAGGGGTCCGTCCCTACGCGTCCCGCCAGCGCGCGCCTAAAAAGGTTCTGTGCCGCCCATCAAGCTTGCCGTCGTCGTCGAATACAATGCTGCATTTGAGCAGCGGGTCGCGTCGGTTTGCCAGACATACATATGTTTGCGGGCCATGTCTCGCCGCCCTTGCCCACCGCGAGGCGCTGTCCTCCATTGCGCCGACGACGAGTTCATTGCGAATCCAACGGTTTGCGACCACCCCCATTTCCTCGGCACAAGGAAGGAAGCTTGCGCAAAGGAAAGGAGGAAGGGCAGGTAAAAAGGATGTTTCCAAGGCACCAGACCCATCGAGTGCCTCGGAGATTGAGTTGCCGAGTCCAGAGAAAAGTTCCGATGGCGGGCCGAGGAGGCATTTGGGGGCATTGCAGCCCACATCATTGAAAGATGCCCTGAACACTCTGAGGACCGCCCTGGAGAACAGGGGTGAACCTGCGAAGAAGGCGAAAGGGCCCAATCCCAAGAAACAATCACCATTGGACAAGGCGAGCACGAAATCCTCGAAGAAACAAGCGGAAGAAGAGCCAGCTTCGGAAGCACCCTCGGCTTCCTCAGGAGAGACAACGACGAAGAAGAAGCGAGACAAGAAATCGCAGCAGCCGGATACTCTCAAGATATCGAGTATCGAATCAAAGGAATTGGCCCTGACGCCGGTTGTAAAGCAACAGCCTCCTGTGCCCAACCTATCCTATGGCCTAGACCGAGTCCTATTCAACCCCGGGGTCTACCATCTCCAGGATCCCCGGTCGCGAGTCTTCAACTTCGACCCCTACCTCGCTGCGATTATGCCCATCAAAGAATTCGATTTCAATTCCCTGAAGCAATATGTCACCTCTTCCAAGGACACGGCACTGACAGAGATTGCCGCCGAAAACATGAAGAAGTACTCGGGTTCGACCTCCAGCATGACCTCCATGCTTGCACACTTCCATTTCCTCCTCTCTGCATGGCGCCCGGTCAATCCGGCACACATCTCCCGAGGCTTCCAGATCGAGTCGACGAACTTCACCAGGATCAGCCGGTCTCCAGCAGCGATCTTCCTCCACTGGAAGAACGGCACGTATGCCATTGATGCCGACAAGGAATTTGACAGCGCAAACATCCTGAGCATGCTAGGAAAATCGATGGAGAAGCTTTTAACCTTGTCGAAGGAGGACTTTGAGAAGTACCGGCGGACAAACTCAGATCAATTGACAGAGGAGGAACGGAACGGGCCGGAGTCGTACCATTACACGACCATGGGGGACTTCTTGATGAGGTCGCAGCTAGACGCCCACGACAACAGGCTCCCGGGAACCGGCATGTTCGATCTCAAGACAAGGGCAGTCGTCTCGATCCGAATGGATGCCCAGGACTTCTGGAAGGGCCTGGGTTATGAGATCCGTCATCGGATCGGCCAATGGGAGTCCTACGAGCGCGAATACTACGACATGGTCCGCTCCGCCTTCTTGAAGTACTCGCTGCAGGTGCGCATGGGTCGTATGGACGGCATCTTCGTCGCCTTCCACAACACCCAGCGCATCTTTGGCTTCCAATACATCCCACTGCCCGAGATGGATCTGGCCCTCCACGGGACGGAGAACATCACGCTCGGGGACAGGGAATTCAAACTGAGTCTCCACCTCCTGAACAAGGTCCTCGACAAGGCGACTGCAAAGTGGCCGGAGCAGTCTCTACAGATCCACTTTGAGACACGACCGTCAGACCCGCCGTTCATGTACATTTTCGCCAAGCCGGTCACGCAGGAGGAGATCGAAGCGGTACAGACCAAGAACAAAGCGCAAGTGGAGGCATTTGAGAGCGAGATGATGGGCATGATCCACAAGGAAGAGGAGGGGAGGGGCAAAGCCAGCGAGATAATCGAGGAGGAGGACAGCCTCGAGGAAGCTGAAGAAGGTGCTGACCAGGAGGAGACCAGCCTCGACGTGTGGGAAGACATGATGGGCAAAGTCGAAGAGACGCTGGAGAACGACGAGCTCGGCGTCAATTCTGTCCGGGAGGCGATTGAGGATGCCCTTGAGCAGAGCGGTCTCCTCCAGATGGAATCGACCGAGGAGTCGCGCCACTACTTGGATGCTCTGTTGGAGGCACTCACGAGCGAAGCCAAAGAGGGCAACTCCGCCGCCGATGATTCAGACAACAACGGCCTGGACAAGACAGGGAACCATCAAGCCGACTCGCCTCGCACTGATACCGCAACAGAAAACAGGGAACATCGGAACGAGATGTCTTCTGCAGATGAGCAGGATACCTTCGAGGTAACGCGAGGTACTGAGGGACAAGAGGAAAATCGGCCCCTAGAGAACGATCACAGTCCGGAGCCGACGAGCGAGGCTAGCTCGACCGAGGAAGGCGGATCGTCCGACCAGCCGTCACTCAAGGACCTGATAATCAAGCTCGCAGCCAAGTTCCAGGCGAGTCCCGTGGAACGACTGGGCGAGGCAGGAGAAGCAGAGGCCGGCCCTCAAGAAGGCCTCTCCTCAGACTCCATCAAGCTTCGCAAGTTTGAGAAGATCCTCTCCGAGATGATGCGCAAGTCTCCCGAGCTAGGCAGCCAACGAAGCGACGAGCAGTCACGACAGGGCAGCGAGTCAACGACAACACCAACAACCACGGACGATCCAGCCTCCACGCCTCCATCATCGACCCAAGGCGAGGCCTCCACCTCAGAAGATGCGCCGACCACCACCACCACCACCACCCCGGCCCCGGCCCCAGAGGACAAGGTTCTGGGTATGGTTCTGACGATCCGCAACAAGGTCGACGGCAAGTACGTCAAACGGCCGGAGCGCCTCGCCAAGGCCTCGTCGTGGACGGTCGAGTACTCGGTCGAGGACCTCTCGGCGACGCGGGCGAACCGGATCTACGACATGGTCGTGGCGCGGCGGCGCAAGACGCTACGGCAACCCGGCCGCGGCGACGACGAAGAAGACGGTGGTGGCGAGCGCAACACCACCACTACCGCCGCCAGCAGCGGCTCGGACGACTGGGCCCAGAAGTTCCAGGGCCAGCTCGAGGCGTACAGCAAGAAGGGCCGCGCCTTCCGCGAGAGGGAGAACGAGAAGGCTAGGGCGCACCCCGTCCGCGTCTACGGTGCTGAGGGGGAGCTGAGGTGGGAGGATGTCTTTACCGACGAGGGGGGCCCGGCGGTCCCGAAACCGCTTGGGAAGGTGAGGGAGTAAGTTGTTTTGAGGGTCCGAGCTCGCTTGGACCGATGTCTTGTGTGTACCTTGTTTGTTTGGGGTAACAGAGACATGGATACGGTGTATTATTATTATTGCTGTCCTGTATTATATATGTACTTCAGGTTGTATATTCCAGGGATAGAGAGTCACAGTCGAACCTCAATAGATCAACCGGCCGATAGGCGCTGTATATAAATCACGCAGTCTCGTCTGGTCTAGTCATGTAATAATTGTTTCAAATCTCTCTCCTCCAGTGGTCCAAGGCAAGGGCGGCAACAGTGTACTGGACTTGGTACAGTACATGGTCAAGAAAACAGAGAGCGCGTAAGAGAGTCTTCAACCAGACGGCCATGTATCCATTCAGGTCATTACAACCACATGTAAGTAATTCTATGAGCACAATTTCGGTGTCGTCCAACTCGATGTGGTATTGCCGGCCAAGCCGCCGTACAGTCAGCCCCCCGCCGTACAGTCAGCCCCCTTGAACAACGCTGGACCCGTCCTGTGTACCCCGGTTATCCGAACTTTCGCAAGGTTGCCCCGACTCGGGAAACCACGCCATACAGCGCGCATACAGAATCCGTCCTGGGGTCTAGAACGTACGTCTCGTGTCTTGTGTCCCCTTTTCCGGCTTCCTTCCTTCCTTCCTTCCACTCGGTATTTGCCATCGCGGGATATCGTGCCCGCCCCATAACGCCTTGATATTTATGCAGAGGTAGGTGAAGAATGTTCGCAGATCTAATATGCGGTACTCGCGCAATGAAAACAAACAGGGTGCGTCAATGTCGTCTCAGTCGTAATATAGTTTCGCCAGGCCACGGAGCAGGTTACGAGTAGACTTCTCCGTAGTTGTGTTTTTCAGATCGAGGTTACCGATATCGCACCAATTATTAATGGGCTGTCAACCTTGTTAGCCGTGACCGGGATGTGACTTTGGTGCGGGCGTCGAATGAATTGAGGACTTACCAGGCAACTGAGATACTTGCACCAACTGCAGGTCTTGCGGTAGACGTAGAAGTTGTTCAAGAGGAGGATAAAGACAATCAGGGCCAGCACCAGGGCACCGGCTCGAATGAGCCACCATGCCCACCACAGAGGCTTTCGGCCCTTGAAGAAGCCGACGGGGTTCTTCACGAAGGTCGGCGGTACGTCCGAGGGAGTTACACCGACCGAGGCATAGGACGGGTCATCCCCAATCCTGCGTCTGAGCGAGTTCGGCGAATGTAGGAGGCAAATGCCGAGAGCGAGGCCCATCAAGAAACCACCAATATGGGAGTAGTTATCCAGGCCGGGGAGGAGACCAAGGACGAAAGATATCACAACGTCCAGCCCAATGAACATGAGATCCTTCATCGGGCTCCGGCGGTCCTTCCACGAGTAGAGCAGGTCGAGCAGAGTCAGGGCAATGACGCCGAATAGCGAACCGGATGCCCCCGTAGATGAGATGAAGGGGGCTGCAAAGTTCCCGCCAAGGACAAATCCGAAGATACCGGCGCTAACGTATACCAGGAAGAAGCGAATAGAACCAATGGCCTTCTCCATTTCTCTCCCGAGGGTAAGCTGCAGCAGCAGATTGAAGCCAATGTGGATCAATCCGGCATGCAGAAACATGGGGAGGATGAAGCGGAACCACTGGTTCGGCTCCGGGACGTCGCTGCCCTGGCCGAACTCTGGAACACCACCGAACCCACAGAGCTGGGACAGGTTGCACCTATGTGACTGATCACTGAGATCCGAGGTCGTCGTGTTCGGGCACGGCCAGGTAACGTCTGGGGTGATGCCCTTGACACTACGCATACACGGCACGAACCTGGCACCCATATTGATGAGAACGTAGGTCGAGGGACCGATCATGGGGTTAAACTGCGGTTTAATCATGATGGGTGAACCGGTAGTCGTAGCTGAATCTCATGGTTAGCCTCCTGAATTTTCCATACAGATGGTGAGCCGTACCGTTCTTGACGATCTCGCCGATGAACACGGCGACCTGGGCAACTGTGAAGATATAGACAACCCATGGTATCCTCTTCCCGTTGGCGCCGAACATGCCCAGCTCGCCAAACCTCACGGCGCCCTTTTTGGATTTCCGTCGTCGGGGCGCCTCGTACACATGGTCGTTGATTTCCACGTCCTTGGGACGGTTTTGGAGGGGGATGTCATCTGCGGGGTGATTGTAAGCCATCTCGTCCGAAGGAACCCTGGATAGACCGTAGTAACCGGTATCCTGCTGACTTAATTGATGGCGGCTTGAAGACGGTGTTTGATGTGAGTTCGCCGGGTATACGTGGTCGTCGAACGGCGAGTCGAACGGCGAAGGTGATGGTGCGGATAGCGGCGAGACGCTGTTAGGGGGGCGCTGACCGCTGGCGGCGCCCTGGTGCGGTTGGGCGCTATAGGGAGGAGGGATGGAGGGATCGTAGGACGTTGATGACTGCCCGCTGTAGGAGTAGTAGGGTTGCGGCGAGGGAGTCGGCAAGGGCTTGTTGTTGTAGAAGTCGTTGGCCGCCATGGCTCTCGATGTCGAGGTCGACGTGGACCGACGGAAACGCGGCTGACGAGCAAGGGAAGGTGATTCAACCTCGCAGCGCAAAAGAAAGAAAGAAAAGAGCGGACGCAGTTGATGAAAGCGAGAGTGTCCTCCCGTAATTAATGGGCAGGATTAAAGAGAGGAAGACCGAACGGCGGCAAATTGGGAGAGACAAGTACGGGTAGCCGGATTTGGTGTTTCGTTCTCGTCCAGAGCCAAAAGCTGGCACGGGCGTTGAATGGGCGTTGAATGGGCGTTGAAGCGTTGGTAGCGGCGGGTGGGTGCCCGATGCTTTTTGGGGCACTGTGAGGAGCCACAGGTCCGGGAGCGCAGGTGTGTGACCTGAACAAGCGGAAGACTCGATGATCGGTATTACAAGCAGAACGGAGGCTTCAGTAAGGTCTACTTTCCGATAAATGGATAGTTATCCTTGGAAATATTAAAGGAAAAAAGAGGAGGAACCAGATTCGAGGTCGGAGAGGCTGAAATGGGGAGACAGGTTAAGTGGATTGGCCCTGACGTTGTGCACAGGGCTTCATCTCAGCCAAGCCTTACAACACAGGAGGTGAATGGCTGGGGCTCCCTTGGTGGGGTGTCAATCGCAGGCTGAGCCCTCCTTGGTTGTTGAAGACTCGCCTGTGGCTTAGCCAGGGGTGGTGGCTCTGATGGGGCAACTCTTTTTTTATATAATTAGAAGCCAACTCCACCTTCTGCCAATAGTTGATCAACATCCAGAACTTAGTACTTCGGTAACAGAAATGGTAACAAAGCAGTTGCACAGGTGAGTGTACGCCACACGGTTTCAGATATGTACGCATATGGCAAGACTCGACCAGATGACACGAGTCGTTGGAGCCCGCCGAATGTGTTACACAGTGCGTCAAACCATACAACTTTGAGATGCCGAAGGTGGCATTATCTTGCTACATATCATATCATATCCATCCTACATATATCTGTCGCCCCTTTAATTAACCCTGTAGATGATGTCAGTCTGGCCTCTTGATATAAGACATGGAATCCCTAGTCAGATCATGATAGATATCTCGAGGAGCGTATGACTTGGGGCAGATGCTTTTGGCCCGCAGGCGCAAAGCTAGATCGCTCAGCTAGGCGTGGCTGTGGTGCGCATTTACGTCGTTTCTTATTGATCGGGCCGCAGCTACATCCGTACTATTGCGTACGCAACCATGGGACTAAGCAACAAGCTCCACCTTGATTGATAGCCGTGGCTCCCCGATGAACGGCAACGACCAGTGCTGATATGCAGGATATTGGCAGTGCATATGCCTCGTACATAGCAAAGGCGGTATCATTTGTAGAATAGCCCTCAGGGGAGCTTCATGTCATATTTGATACTCGGAGCTTCGGGCAGTTCCTACTGAATGATTCGTGTGGACCCCGCAGGGGACACACTTCACCATCTCCTCGCTCCAACAGGGGACACCATTCTCCAAGACGATACAGCCACCGGCAGCGCTTCGCCCACAGCAGAAGCCATGTCAAAACTCGGGCAAACCATCGTCATAAATATCATTCCAAAACATAATGTCCTGAAGCCTCTCCTCACTCAGGTCAGCATTGGCAAAATGCTCCCTTTGAGGTGTTCTGATCCTACGATGGACTTCGCCAGCTGTCTTCCAGCCAAAGAAGCCAGCCATTTCCCAATCAACAAGCCCTACAATCTTGTCATTGTCAACGATGCAGTTAGACTCGGTAAAGTCGTTGTGCATGAAACTCATGTCTAGGTCAGTGTTGGTGTTTAAGAGAATATCTCCTTCTAGGGGATGGATACGGCCGTTGGTAAGGATGAATGGATCTTGGATGATGTGGGAACAAGCCTGGCGTCCATCGGTAGGCTTAACAGTGTGCAACTGTCGAAGTATCTTGCGTGCCTGCTGCTTGAAGGATTCTTTTGGGTCTCGCGATAGGTATGGCCATGCGACGGTCAAACCAACGCCTAGGAGCCTTTCCTGGATTAGCACCTGGCGACCATTGATCTATAGCACTAAGTGATAGGGACAAAGTAAGCTGCGCGAGAAAGCATATACCTTGCTAGCAAAGGAAATCTCTGGCACTCTACCATCCCTTAGGACACCCTTGGCAATAGCAATAGCTTGGGACTCATTAGCATCGCGTATGAGTAGTCAATCTCTCCATGCTGGCTATCTTCTGTCTTGTAGAGATGGCTTGATTTGACGATGATGCTGCCAAGGGCAAACACATCGCGGCCACCCTCATCAGCTGGGTAGATCCTGACAGATTCGTCGCAGAGGTCAACTACTGACGCCCAGTATTGCAAAGAGTCTGCAGACTGAGGGTTGACGTGCTGAAGATTAACACAAAAGTCGCCTGGTCTGGGAAAGTATCAGCCGTAGAATGGTACGTCGGCATACTTGTCAGTGGCGGGGATGTCGTCTGGGTTCGATACATACGGATTCATGATGAAATTAAGGCAGAGGTTGGACAGAGGTGCATGCTGGGGGATGTCCACCTTATGGGGGATTCCTGTGCAGCCCGACCAGCAAGCCTTATCAGCTAACCGCCCGCCCCTTAGCTGCCTGTACCAACGAGCCAGAGCCTAACGTCCAATCATTAGCATGCAGATTTCTTCACTCCAAGGAAATGATTGTGATGTGGTCCCATTCTCATCTAGGCATCTGCTCAGCCGCCTATAATGGAACCCGTCATGACCCGATTCTACTGATCTTCACACCCACAGAGTGGGACCAACCCTGCTCCGTGGCCGAAGCCGCATCTGCAAGAAACGGCGGGGGTAATTTGGTGCCAGGGCACTCGGGTGCCCTATTCCAACACCTTCCTCTACCTGTCCCACGACAACGGCCAGCTCCTCAACGGGACGACCTCGCCCGCCGACCCGCTTGCCCGCCCCTCCCACCGCTACCGCGCCATCTACCTAGCCAAGCACGCTGGCCTCTTCCAGCACCTCGAACTCGTCGTGGAGGACCACCTCATCGGCCCCGCCTACGGCGCCGCAATGACAACCGCCCCGACCACGCTCGCCAGCGCCGCCGCCCTCCCGGCCTCCCTGGTCATCGAGGTCGAGGAGGGCATACCCGGGAGGGGTCGCGGGCCAAGCGACACCGCTTCTTCTGCGTCAGTCGGGTGCGTGGTAGGTTGCACGCATACATCGCTTACTAAGGATCGGGATGGGAGACTGGGGAGGAAAGGTTTCCGCGTATAACTTGGGGGAGCCACTAGGACGACTGGACACGCTCTCCTGATCTGAGTTTGTCTCTTTTTCCCTTATTTTTTAGCCCGATAGAAGGCGTCTAGATTCGTGAATCATACACTTCGTGAGACGTCGTCTCCTTCGCAGAATCCCAGATACCTCCAAGCCGCTCCCGACCTCTGGACTACTCGCGTGTGTCGGCGCAGTCAACGTGACCTAACTGGGCACCGATATCTTCACCTTGGTCACATCCAAGGTCTCGGTGTCGACCAGAACTATTTCCCTCGTCTCTGAAAAGGACGGCACTGCGATGACTCGGACCGCCTGGCCGTCGGTCCCCTGGATGACCTTCGTCCCGAACTCGGGCTGGCAGCCGACGAAGTAGAGGTGCGGGCACGACGACATGACGAACGGCTCGTCGTCTTGGAAGGGGTACGACCCTGTAGACCAGCGCGTCAGCGGACGGAGACGGGGAAGAGGGGAAATCGGGCAAGCACAAAACTCACATAGCGTATCTGGTGCCGTAGGCGCCGAGCACCGCCACCGACACATGGCCTCCATCATGCCCAGCCTGTCGTCACTATCGACGTACTTGGCCATGTCCTCGACGTTCTGGCCTCCCGTCCCCAGGATCCTCCACCCGTCCACCTCGGCCTCCCACGGGTTTGTGGCCGTGTCAAACCAGCCCGGTTCGGACGAGCCCGGGGCGGCGGTGAACGCCCTGGCCTTGGAGAACATGGCCGTATGTATCGGCTGCTGGGGGTAGCTCGAGTTCGCCGGGTCCATGACGCCGGGCAGGAGCGTGACGGGCATTGCCATGAGGAGCTCGGCCAGGAAGTCGTCAAGGAGCTGGATCGGCACGGGGTTGTACGAGCTGCTATCGTAGCCGTACTTCTTGATCGCTTTATTGTCCGCGCCGCCCTCGACGTCTGGCTTGCCATCCGCCGACACGGAGTTGCCGGCGACGATGAGTCGGCTGATATGCGACAGCTCGTTCTGGGTGGTCGGGTCAAGGGCTTCGCCGAGTAGATACTCGAGTAGGAGGTCCAGCTCCATCGCATACGACGTGTCCGCCCCCGAGAACTCCAGTCCCGACACAATCGCGATCTTGCCTCCGTTGCCGCCCGCGCGGGCCTCGGTCATCTCGACGTCCTCGTCCCGCGATTTGGTCTCCCGTTTCGTGGGCCTGGCACCGGACTCCGTAGAAGGCTTAGACAACTCCCAGCGGCCCGGCTGGGGGGCCAGGTCCGGAAACTTGATGTCAATGACCTCGAGCTCCCCATTGATGTTCTCGACGCCGAGAACAGCAATGATGCACCCCGTCACCAGAAGGACTTTCTTAAAGACGTCCCCAACAAGCCGTATGCGGCCCGAGTCATCCTCCAGCATGACAGCATCCTGGTTCTCTGTAGAGAAGTACCGCTGGGCAGTGGTAGGAGCTGAAATCCAGCGCTGAGTAGACGGGAAGAAAGGGGGACATTGGTCAGCTCCTCAAGACGTAAGGCCTGGCTGACTTGAAATGCGCACTTACATCTTTGGAAATATCCTCCAAGATATTGGGCTTGAGCGGCATGTCCATGTACACCGTCCCTACAACCCAGCAGAGCTCGCCCTGGCGTACGTCCAAGACCCGTTCAACCTTCCTCGCCTCCTCACCGCCAATAACGGTATCATCCCAGGCAGCGGCGGCAACCCCTTCGACAGCAGGCCTTATCTTTGTCAGCCGCAGGAAGTATATGTCTGCATATTGCTGCTGGTATTTCCTGTCCGTGGGCAGGGTAAAGGTGCTGAGTGGCTTGTAGCTCGAATCGATCCGCTCAGGCACATCCGGCGCCTCACGCCTTCCGAATTGGTCAGCAATTGAATCTCATTGTGCTCATAAAGAGGTCCTTACGATGGCTTCTGCAGTAAGCTTCCGCTTACGTCCTCAAGAGACACCATCTTGCTTTATTGTAGTTCCATCCATTCATCGCCGTCGAGGAATTTAGTGATAACTTCGAGACGCGTCTGTTGAACCTGGTTCGTGAATTTTGGCGTAAATGGGTCCCGGTCCTTTGGCAGGCCCACCTGCCCCACTAATGTATGTACCTTTAGCAGCCCCACAGCGGGACCCAGGCGGGACTCTCTGCAAGGCTGAGGGAAGAAAAAAAACCGAAGAAAAAAAGGTCCAGGTTGAAAAAAATTGAGCTTCAGTTGAGCAGCAACTTGGTTCGAGACAGAGCACTTGTCTGGAATTTAATACTGCCAACTAAATGGACGTTACCATGGCCGACTCAACGGCGGCAGATCCTGAGGCTCAGGTGAAGGTCATCTTTACTACAACCGACGAAGATATCCAACTACCAGAGAGCAAACGACAGCTCCTCGTTCCCGCAGGTGAGCTCCCCTCCTCCTCAGCCACTTCCGCGGGCTTCCGTAGCTAACCTCCATGCCCTTTCAGACATCCGAAGATATGGCCTATCCCGGATCATCAATTCCGAGTCCATGCTCGACACTCCGACGCCGATCCCCTTCGACTTCCTCATCAACGGCGCATTCCTCCGCTCGACGCTGCAGGACTACCTGAAGGAGAACGGGCTCTCCTTCGAGACGGCCGTCACCCTCCAGTACGTCCGCAGCCTGATCCCCCCCGTCTACCAGGCCAGTTTCGAGCACGACGACTGGGTGAGCGCCGTCGACGTGCTGTCGCAGACGTCGCCCGCCGGCCGGTGGTCGGGCGACGCGTTCGTCCAGGGGCAAGACCGGATCCTGTCGGCCTCGTACGATGGGCTGCTTCGGATCTGGGACGGGTCCGGCCAGGTCATAGCAACCTCGCCGGCGGGGAGCCTCGGGGGACACAGCTCGAGCATCAAGGCGGCCAAGTTCCTGTTCAATTCCCAGCTTGCGTCGGGGGGTCTGGACCGGACGGTCCGCGTGTGGAAGTACTCCGAGAGCTCAGACCGCTTCTCCGGTGAGCTGAAACCGACGCTAGAATTGTACGGCCACCGAGGGCCGATCGAGTCCCTCGAGGTCGACGGCAATTCCAAGCGCATCCTCACCGCATCCTCGGACGGCTCAGTCGGGTTCTGGACGACGTCCAAGGCGTCGGCCCCCGAGGCACCGGCCGAGCTCCTCCCCAGCACCCACGCCACGAAGCGACGGAGGATATCGTCCTCGGTGTCGACTGCGCAGCGCGGGCCCCTCTCCCTGATGGCCGTCCACAACGCCGCCGCGAGCGCCGCCGTGTTCGACCCGCGGGACCGCACCGTCGCGTACTCGGCGTCGCAAGACCACACTGTCCGGACGCTGGACCTGACCACGGGCCTGGTGGTGAGCACGCTGACGACGTCCCACCCGCTGCTGTCCCTGTGCGCCATCCCGCGGAACTCGGCACCGCTGCTCGCGGCCGGCACCTCGGCGCGGCACGTGACGCTCGTCGACCCGCGCGCCAGCGCCGCCACGACGTCGGTCATGACGCTGCGCGGGCACGCCAACAAGGTCGTCGCCATCGCCGCCTCGCCCGACAACGACCACTCGCTCGTCTCGGGGTCCCACGACGGCACCTGCCGCATCTGGGACCTCCGGAGCGTCCGCCCGGCCGCCAAGGACGAGGGCGGCGTCGGCAGCGTCAGCGAGCCCGTCTACGTCTTCGAGCGCGAGAGCCGCAAGGGCAGGAAGCGGCCCGTCGCTGGCGAGGGCTGCAAGGTGTTCGGAGTGGCGTGGGACAAGACGCTTGGGATCGTGAGCGGCGGCGAGGACAAGAAGGTGCAGGTAAATAAGGGGCGGGACCTCCTCGCCTCGTGAGCTTCTGTTCATGAGATTGTTATACCCCCACAATGATTGAAATATACATTTTTGTTTTTGGCCCTGAAATATATCCGGCTAGCTGGATTGTCCGGCTGGTGTTTGAGTCGACGCGTCTATCGCCCCCTGACATGCCTTCACGAGAGCCTTGTACCGTCTCGCCTGTATGTCCCCCGGGAGTAGGTCCAGGAGCTCGGTTTGGAGCCGGGCGGCATCGTACGGGAGCTTCTCTATCCTGATGGCCTCCAAAACGTAATTCACCACAGTCGCGGTCTGCAGTGGAGGCTGCCGAAGGAGCTTCGCGATCGCTTCGGGATCGAGATCCCTGTTGCAGAACCATATGCGGTACGCGCGAAGCGACGAAGCCGCCGCGCGGACACCGCCCGCGTTGCTTAGGCGATATTGCGCCAGCCAAGTTTCAGCGTCGACGATTCTCGAGTCCTTCGGGCCCTGCTGGGCAGGGCTGGCTGCCTTCCGAGGTCGCGGGGTTTCTTTGAGGATCGGCTCGCTATCCTCGCCGTCCGGTTCGATTTTTATGCTATCGCCCAGCGACTTCAGATATCGAGCCGAGAGAGTTGGGCCATTTTTTGTGTCGTCTTCGCCTTCGGGGGCCTCTAACCCCTCATCCGACGTTGTAATACTGATGCCATCCCCGAGTCGTATGGGTAGGTTAAGTTCCGCGTGGTGCGGCAAAGGGGGCACCGGATCCAGACTTTTCCTCTGGTGATCAAGGGTGAAATATAGTTGCAATGCAGCGTATGCATCGGACGCAGAATCTAGAGTAGGCAGTTAGAGGGCGCCGATTTGGATGTCAGATGGCTCAAGCAAGGCTTACAGATGATCTGATCCATTTGCAATTGTTGAGTCCAGTCACTCGAGCGAACGTCGGAGCCCTTGAATAACGGGAGATGGAGATACTCCTCGACCTGTGTAGCTAGACTGACGAGTCTCTTATTGACATGTTGGAAAGTCCCGCGAGACGAGTGCTTTACCAACTTGTACAGGTGACTCAGCTCCAAGATGCCGCGGGATTCAACCTTCAAGAAATTGCGCAACCTGGTACAATCACCCTTGATGGCGACGCCGATTTTTGTGACTTTTGGATCTTCCATGATCTTCTTCAGTGATGGGGCGACCAAGTCGTCGTTCTTCGGATATAATGCCAGATGGAACAGGGCAATCCGACTCTGGCTCGCAAGCTGGACCAGGCTGACGTTTTGCCTGGCGCTTTGATATCTCGTGGCAGAGGGTGCCCACTCGAGGTCGAAACCTAGGACTTCTTCGTTCATGAAGTACTGTTGGAGAACCCGCTCCGTTGTGTGTTTCGTCTTGCAGTAGTGAACTTTCACCTTTGCATCGGCAGAGCCGTCCTCGCCCGGTCCGCGATACAGGGCGTACGACCAGAAGGACTCCGGGCTGCCCGGGTCTGCGAGTTTTGCCTCCCGAAACGCATCTGGTGGGATCCTATAGTCCAGGATTGCTGGAGGTGGATCGTCACAAGCGACATCGTCAATAGTGGCTGCTTCATCCCCGGCGGCTCCTCTATTCTCAGCCCCTTCGGGATCTCCCACCAGAGTACCAGTCTCGTCTGGTAAGCGGTTCCCTGCATCCTTAGCAGCACTGGCCGAGCCTTCCACAGGTGAGCTCTGATCAACGGTGCGGATACACACGCTGGATAGCGTGACTGTCTCGTCGCCACCCTCAGGTACCGTCGCAGCGCTGTGGAGCTTCGCGCGAGGCAGTCGGGGGTAGAGCACTTCTCTATTGCCAGCGAACACGATTCCATGGCTCAAATGCCAAAGTCGTACATTATCCGACATCTTAGGCAGACAGCTATAAGATCTATAACACCCGGCAGCGCTGTGTCTTCTTGAAAACGTAAGTTGGGTGCGGTGCTCAACACTTAACCGAGTGGTAACATACATAGGATAGGGTAACGAGATGGCCGAGCCGACACCGCGGCTAAGTCTCATTGCTGGCAGTGACTGAGAGGCTCTGGCACCGAGATGTGTGCCATTGGCCCCAAGACTCATTACGCCAGCAGAATGAGAGTCACAGCTTTGATCCCAGAGACCCCTTCGATTGGTAAGTCGGTAGGCTGCCAGGCGCGTTCCAGGCGCGGTAGGTACCTAGGTACCACCAAGACTGTATATTTATGGAATTATCCCAAAATTGAATTATGCAGTATTGTTGTTCCCATGGTCTAGCTACTCAGCCACAAAATCAAGCCACACTTCCAAGCTTCCACATCTTGAACTTCGTCGATTGCAGTCTCTAGTTGAGTCTCGCAAGGTTGATTACAGCTGTCTGCTGAGAAATTGTGATCGGCCGACAAGACGAATTTATCATCATGGCATCCCAACTTCTCCCTCTGGGTGAGTATCTCCGCGATAGACGCAATCCGGCTCATCGACTAACCGGGAGCACAGAACTCATCGACAAATGTGTGGGGTCAAGAATATGGGTCGTCATGAAGGGCGACAAAGGTACGGCCCCCCAGTCGGTGACCTCGGTTTGGATATAGCTGATGCCCGACCTGCAGAATTCAGCGGCACATTGCTTGGATTCGATGACTACGTCAGTATGTATAACCACTTATGGACAAGGTCTTACGAGCGCCTTCGCTAACTGATCATGCAGACATGGTGCTAGAAGATGTCACTGAGTTGTATGATATCCTTTTCCAGGGTTTTACTTTCTATAGACTAACCATGTCATCAGTGACTACTCGGGCAATCACACGAAGCTGTCCAAGATTTTGCTGAATGGCAACAATATCTGCATGGTATGAAGCCTCAGGGGTTGTATTACTTGAGGAGCTAACCAGATTCTCTCAGTTGATCCCCGGTGGCGAAGGGCCTGGGGGAGCATCTCCATGATAGGAGAGCAGAGGATCTTGGGGGTCTTGTCGTTTGACTGGGATATATCCTTGGGACTGCAGAACATGCACCCAGCGATGATGGGCAGGACAGGTCACTGGCGTAGGATTAACCCACGATACCCGGTTTCATGGTGGTAATTGCAGACTAGAGGTGAAATGAAGGCAAATGTCTCTTCTGGTATCAGGCGGTGGCATGTAGCAACCATAGTCAAGCACTTTTCCCGCCCCTAACTACCTGAATTTGACCTGGACGTCAACGTAGAACCGTTCCTTGCAACGCCATGCGCCAAACCCCTCGGAGATCCAGCCCTTTCCTCTCCATGTAGAGACGGCCGTTTCACTTAATTGCCGCTAGCTCCGCCGTTGGCGTTGCCCTGGTTGCCCTGGTCCGCAATCTGGCGGAAGGCGAATTCCTTCTGGAATTCGCGACCAAGCTGGCCCAAGGTGGCAACGAGTTGCTTGCAAACCTCGACCAGAGCCTCACGGGGCGTGATGGTGCCATCGGTCTGGACGCGAAGTAGGACCTCCGGGACGTTCGGGTGGCCAACTATGAGGGGTGAGCTTCGGCTTGATCTACCTTGCGGGGAGCGCATATTGTCACGTACCCTTGTATCCAGCCATCATAACGTGGGGGGCCTTCTTCAGATGCTCGCTCAGGAGATTGCCGAGAGTATGGTCTTCCTTGTGCAAGGTGAAGTCCGAGGTATTGGACATTCCTGCCATGCAGTTCTCAGGTTAGTGCCTTCCAGGTTGCTAGTCTTGGAGATACAGGTGGGTACGTACCAGTAAAGACTTGCTCGGTGATCTTCTTCTCGCCGTCGCCGAGAAGGAAGAGCTCGAACCTGAATCCTATATTAGCTTGGTGTTCTGCCAGACCTGTCATATGATATCGGATCGCAGCCCACGGGTCTTGAAGGTTATCGTGTCTTGGGTTGACGTGGGTCATCGTAGCGATGTCGTAGGGTATCTGGTAGATGGAGCGTGCGATGGTGATGTATGGGGGAAAGTGTCAAGTTGAAGGTTTTTGGCACTTGAAATAGAAGTTTCTTGACGCGTTCAAGATGACCTGTCGCCCTGGTGACCCAGGTGCTCTTTTTATGTGTGGGAAAGGGAGAGTGAAGTAATAGTGGCAGGTGCGACTCCGGAGTACCAGGTCGGTAGGAAGGCAGGACGGGGTACCTAGGTTTGCCGGCCAGTGGAGGGGACCATAAACCTGCCACCAGATCCCATAGTGATTGGGGAGTGTGGTCCCAGTCATTTATTTGGGAGTGTTATGGGGGGCATACAAGCCTCCCTAGATCTCCCTGCTTGCACTGCCCAACCTTCAGAGGTCTCCTGAGCAACTGAGCCAGAGATCTCTGTGTGCACACACAAACACAAACTGGTGTATGGCATGACTGTTCAACTGACAAATAGGATGAAACCTCAGGCTGGATTGAGGCACGAGGGGGGATAACAAGCAAAGCTGGGGAAATCAGCAACTCACCGGTCAGGAGCATTCATCTTGACAACACTCTGCTGTGTTTTCTGTTCAGCGTGGCGTGTTCAGTGTGATGATCAAGATTCCACGCTGGAGATGGATTGAGAGACAGGTGCAGGAAAAAGCAAAGAAAGAAGAAGCAAGAGGACGAGGAAGGCCAGGTATCCAGACAGAGTTCGATTATCAAAGAAACTAGTCGTTGTTGAGTTCAACGAAGAGCGGCGCTGCCTGCTTTAAAGGTTGAAGCCATGATGCCCCGCTTCTGCATTAGCTCTCCCAAGATTCACTGCATGGTACCATCCTATTGTTTTAAACCCCCGGTTAACTCCCGCCACAGGACCTTAAATTCACTCCCTACCTTACCTTTCCTTCACAGATTGCCACTGATAGTAAAAGTCGTCAGTCATTCACCTGTTAGGTTCCGATACCATCCAAAGTCAGTTTTGTGCTGTCCTAGTGACGATGCATCGGTATTGTATCGTTGGAATTTAATTAGGTTCTTAATCTTGAAGAGAGTGAGAGAAAACTGATGGTGAAAGAGAAGGGATGGGAGGGAGTCAGGATGACGCTGTTGGTACTATTCTCTAAAAGCCATCCTCGTCTTCAATCTACAGGGCATACCTTATGTATGGCAAAACCCTGGCACTCTATCATGCTGCTCCAACCCCCCCTTCTGTAATCCCAATGCTGATGCCAAATAATGCTCTGTGTCACTGTCCACATACATACATCTATAAAAGAGAACATATTGTGAACCACGCCTCCAGCCTTACCGTCCCTTCTCGTCACAGTAACCAGGCAACCGTACGCCGCCCGAACTCGCCCAACTCATGACCGTCAGACTAGTCGTGTAGACCATCGCGATGACGCCAAACACGCACAGGGCGATGTCCGATATTCTCCAGAACCTGTTTCTCGCCACGCTCCTGTAGTGTAGCATGGGCTGTGTTACGTCGTTAGGATAAAAGTACGAGCGTATTCGGCGGATAGTAACACCGATTCGCAAATAAGGGGCCGAGGAGGAACTCACGGGATAGATGTATACCAACGGGATGCAGGCAAAGTTGCCTACAAGCGCTACAAACTTGTCCAGGTTGTCGGCGCCGCCCCAGGCAATGGCTGCGGACATGGCCACAACAAAGAAGCGGAAAACGTTCTTCTGCCACTTGATATACGGGTTATATTTGCCGCTCTTGGTGAAGAGAGCATTCTCCATGATGCGGATCGCCGGGAATATCTGGAGAGGGGTGGACAGGAGAATGGCGATCGAGTAGAGGAACTGGACGCCGTTGACGAGCTTGTTGTCCTGCGGCAGGTTCAGGAGGACGACCGTCTCCGTTTTCGATCCGTATGCGGCATATGAGAAGGCGCCCATGGTGACGAAGAGGGTCGTGATTATGACCATCACCAGCAACATCACTTTAGGGAACTTCTCCGGATGCCTCATTGACTCCTGAATGGGTATGATCAAGCCAATTCCTTCGAACGTGAAGATGGCAGTCCCGATGAAAAGGGTCCAATCCTTCTTGTTGAAGAGGATGATGTCGGCCAGACCCTGTGTATTGAGGGTCAGAACGTCGTAGTAGAAGAGGTATGCCAAGCCGACGACAATGAAGGCATCGGCAATGAGTGCCGTGAAGCCAAGTTTGCCGATATCCCTCAGCAAGGAGAAAGGCAGAAAGACGACCATTTGCATGACGATCAGCCATTTGATTTCGATCAGGGTCTTGCAATCTGATACGGCCAGAATGACCGCCTGCAGGTTCTCGGATGTGAAGACGATATAGGCCGCGACGAAGCCGAGCTGACTGATGACGATGGAGGCGAGGATGAGGTTCCTCATCCACTTCCCGTAGAGGATCCCCCCGATATCGCCAAACGAGCCCTCGACCTTCAACCGAGTGGTGACTAGGAGGACGAAGCAGTAATAGCTCAGGGCCGCCACGCCTAACAGGACAACGTTGCTGAAAAGCATCCCACCGTTGAGGTACGCCCGCGGCAGAAAGAGGACGCCGGTGCCAACGAAGGACTTGAGGAGCAAAAGTACGGCATTCGTGGGGCTGTTCTTGCCGCTCCCCCCGCGGGGTTTCCTCCTCCTCCGTCGTCGCGATGGCGTGAGGAGGGTGCTGTCTTCCATCGGTTCGCGATCCTCGTCCGACCCCTCGTCGCTCGAGAGATACTCCTCCTCACTTCCCGAGGTGAAATACTCGCCAGGCTTCAGGACTTCGTCATCCTCCAAAAGTTCCTCGCCGGCGAAGTGGCCATAAATCGTCAAGAATTCCAAAAAGCTCGACGTCAGAAGCCGTGGTTGCGGCGACCTCCGGCTGCTGCCCTCTCCAGAATCTAGGTCGTCTGGATTTGCAGACGGATCCTCAGCAGCCCGCCGAAGGAAATTGCGCCTAAAGCCGCCCGGAACCTTGATTGCGTTTATGTCGAAAACTTCCGTCTCTGCCTCTGGCCTCGACATGATGAAGCTCTTACTCCGTTGCGTGCGATTTCGTGACTCGGCCTCTTCAGTCCATTTGTAGATGGGCCGCGTGATATCTCCACCTTGGAGCCTTAAGCTCGAGAAGCCGTCATCATCACCTCGTCCGATAGTGTCGTGGTCCGCTGTCCCCTTCCCCTTCGAACCGTCGGCCGGCTTGCTGTGCCCCGAATGGTTGGATGCCGTATCGGCGGGCTGGACAAGATGCCTCTTCACAATTTCTGCGTCTTCATAACCGCCTGTTCCCGCGGCCCCTTGCAGGTGCCGGGGCCTACTGTCGAACGATCCATAATTTGTCGGGGTTGCAGAGGAAAGGAGCTGGGTCCCGGCAGTGGATGGGGACACTGGTCGAACGGGAGGCGTTCCGAACCGGGGTGGTGAAGTGCCGAGCGAGTGGGATAATGCCGCAGCTAGAGCGGACACACCGGGCCCCAGAGCATTGGGTCCTGCGCCGGCCAGGGGGGTAAAAGATCCCGAGCTTCCCTCGCCACCGCCTTCCGAGGTGGCAGCCCGTTGTGCGGGAGATATACCAAGTCCGGGTACCGGCGAGGCGAGGCGAGCTGTGGACTCGGCACGTGGGACAGATGCGCTGAGGGACCGGCCAGCTGGAGACGACGGGATCGGAGTCGGTAGAGGCGACGCCCTCCCAGTGTTCGACATGGCTGCTATCGAGGATATCGGTAGGTGGAATGAGGGCTAATATTTCATGCTGCTGGGGCTGTGGGTAGTTGACGATGTCAGTTGCATTGCAGCAAGAGGCGCCGACTGACAGATAGAGTGAGCTAAGCAACCCAATTGGGGGGAGAATAGGATGGTAATTGAACAGGAGATCCGTGAACTCGAGAAGCCAAACCAGGCAGATCCGGGGCAGAAACGACTGATAATGGAGCTGCTTGGGACGGGCCGGGGGGGAAGGGCGGCAGCAGCTCGTGATAAGAACCACGAGTGTAGGGGCTTGTGGGCCCTTGTGATAAGGCGGAGGCAGGTGACCCTGGAATCGTGGAAGATCGGGGGCGTGCAGGCTGTGTTGACCTCAGGACTTTCTCATTGGTGAGACGGGAGCTGATCAGTTTTAATTAGTGGGCTGCAGATGGCAGCAGCTGCTGGCCCCACCTAGAATTCTTGACGCGGAATAACCGCTGCCTGTAATTGAGAAGCCTAGGTCAAGGGTTGTGCCATGAGTCAGTCCTACTTCATCCCCTGCTCTCCTGTCCTAACTCCTGCACTGAGTCTGACTCTCAAATCACAACAGCAATCTCAGCACATCAGGGGTGGAGAGGGCGATCCTGAGCCAACGTTGAGTGCGGTTTGTTGGCGTCTACCTAAATGCCCTAGCTTGGTGAGCGACCTTCCCAACTTACCTTAGGTAGGTCAGTTCCCTAGGTAAGCTAACACATACATACATACCAATGTCTCCACAACAAATCGCTTCCAGGTGCTTGCAGCTGCAACTGCGACAAGAACAGCAAGACTGCAGGCACTTGGGAAGGTTGCCAGCCGGGCTACTAAAGATTCCTAGCACCTCTGAACTTAGCCGGCCCGCAAGCAGAGACATTGCTCGAAATGTAAGGTAGGAGGGAAGAGGCCTGGAGGACATTTCTATCCAGTTCATTCATAGGTTGTACCCACATAATTCACAGCTGGGTACAATGTCTGTGCATACCTACTACGTAGGTGGTTTTAGTGCTTCACCAGCCGTCGCATCCCTGTGGCTCCCCCTGGTTCAAAAATGTACACTAATTTGCTTGGCTACGGCGGGAGGTCGGCACCTAAAACCGTTCTTGCCTGTACCTCCATATGACGTCTGCTCAACTCATGGCAGGCAGTCCACGGACAAGTCATCAGCAAGCATGCCTCGAGGGATGAGCGAGCATGCATATCCGGAACATTCGAAATCGGTGGAGGTCTATAATTGATCTCGAGCTGCTCTCGCTGCTCCCAAGATCCTCTATTTTGAGCTTGTTGGGCGAGCCGCGAGAAGCGTTTCCCTCGCCGAGCTAGCGAGGACTATCTTCTCTCGTCCGAATCTACCTACTCGCTCCCAAGAGGAGTGAATATTACGGCCCAGAAATGCCTCTCACCAAAGAAGAAGAGCGCGCCATGATGATGGGCCAAGAACTACCAGGCAAAAAAGGGAAGCTGGGACTCGTGTCCGGCGTCTACATCCCAGTATGCCTCAACATCCTGAGCATCCTCATGTTCTTGAGGTTCGGCCTCATTCTGGGTCAAGTTGGTCTCCTGGGCATACTAGGTCGGTACCCTCTTCCCTCATCCTTGACATGCCCAGCCGTGACTGACATCGTATTCCCCCCCCCTCCGGGCAGGCCTCCTGATCATTGCCTATCTCATAGACTTTGTCACGACTCTGTCCCTGTCTGCCATTGCATCCAATGGTGAAGTCAAGGGTGGCGGGGCCTACTACTTGATCTCTCGATCTTTGGGACCCGAGTTTGGTGGCTCCATTGGTATTCTGTTCTACCTGGCCCAGGTTCTCAACACGGCACTCAACGTCGTCGGCTTGATCGACTGCCTGAAACTGAACTTGGGCTCGGTGATGCCTCACGGGTACTGGTGGAACTATCTCTTCGAAACTGTGGCCCTGCTTATCTGCACCCTCCTTTGCCTGGCTGGGAGCAGCATCTTTGCCAGGGCGAGCAACGCCCTGCTCGTCATCCTCACCATTTCCATCCTCAGCATCCCATTTTCCGCCTTGTTTATGCGCCCTTTCCAGGACCCCAGCCTCGGGATCGATTTTACGGGCTTCAGCTTGGATACACTACGCTCAAACCTCTTACCGCACTGGTCCGGGGAAGAGTACAAAGGCATGGAGACCTTTCGAGAGCTCTTTGGTATTCTATTCCCTGCAACATCGGGTATTTTTGCCGGAGCCTCCATGTCGGGGGACTTGAAGGATCCCAGCAAGGCCATTCCAGTCGGAACCTTGCGGGCAATGCTGTCAACCTTCATCGCATACCTGCTTGTCATCTTATCGCTGGCCGCCAGTACAACTCACGCATCGCTTCTCGGGGATCAGAATATCATCCAGGATACGAATATCTGGGCACCCCTAATCTTCGCGGGGGAGTGTGCCACGACCTTCTTCTCGGCTCTGATGGGAGTTATTGGCTCCGCCAAACTGCTACAGGCTCTGGCCAGGGACAAGCTCTTTCCGGGCCTGTCTCTCTTTGGAAAGGGGACGAAGAAAGCTGATGAGCCTTTTCTCGCCATATTCCTAACGTACGTGGTCGCTCAGTTTGCCTTGTTTGCCAACCTGAACCAGATCGCCACTTTCATCTCGATGGGCTATCAGGTAAGTCTAGTTCAACCCCTTCCAAGCGGCCTAGAAAAGAAACCCCCCAAGATGAGAAATGGAGAACTGAACCCCTTTAGATGACATTCTTCGTCATGAACCTCGCCTGCTTCCTGCTCAAGATCGGTTCCGCACCGAATTTCAGACCAGCTTTCAAGTTCTTCACGTGGCAGACGGCCTTCGCTGGCAGTGTGCTGTCAGCAGCTGCCATGTTCTTCATCGACGAGACATACGCTACCACTGCCGTGTGCCTTCTTGTCTTCCTCTTCCTTCTCATCCACTATCTGAGCCCACCGAAACACTGGGGCGATGTTTCCCAGAACCTCATCTATCACCAAGTCAGGAAATACCTGTTGCGCCTCAAACCAGAACATATCAAGTTCTGGAGGCCCCAGATAATTCTGCTCATCAACGACCCCAGGCGAAATACCCGACTGATACAGTTTTGCAACTCCATGAAAAAGGGCTCCCTTTATATACTGGGACACGTTATCGTAACGGATGACTTTGCTGCGGGTGTCCACGAGGCAAAGCTTCAGCAGGCTGCCTGGACTCGGTATATTTCCGAGTACTCGAGGATCAAAGCCTTTGTTCAGCTTACCATGTCCCCTTCCATAACTTGGGGGGTCAGAAGTTTGATTCTCTCATCCGGGCTGGGCGGAATGAGGCCGAACATCGCCGTGCTTGGATTTTACAACATGGACGAGCTGAGGGCGTCGATGACGTTTACCGGGATCCCCAACCTGCCCACGTCCCCAGTATCACCAAGGGCCCCCAGAGGCGATGAGAAAACTACTCGCAGGAGACGAGGCGATACATCTGCTCGCTTGTTGGAGGGCTTTCTACCCACCGACGTCATACGGACGGAGGAAATGATGCACGTCACAAGCTACCTGACTATACTGGAGGATCTGGCGTTGAGGTATCGACTCAATGTTGCAGTCGGGAAGGGTTTCGAGACACTGGAGACACCTCGGAGGGATGGCAGCAATTCAAAGAAATACATTGACTTGTGGCCTATCCAAATGTCCGCCGAACTGTCCGCAGAGGGCAAGAGTGTGTTGACCACGAACTTTGACACATGTAAGTTACTGTGTATCTATCAGCTATCCTAGCCCTCTGGTTTCACGAACAACACGCTAATTCCGGACAGATACGCTAATCCTCCAGCTGGGCTACATTCTTCAAACGGTGCCCGGTTGGAAGCGAGTCTATAACCTGCGAGTCCTTGTGTTCGTCGAGTACGAAAGCGAGGTTGAGGAAGAACGCGGTCGAGTCAGGGCTCTCCTTGACAAACTGAGGATCGAAGCCGAAGTGCTCGTCTTCTGGCTGGCGTGCGGTCAGCTTGGGACTTACGAGATGATAGTACACGGCCAGCCCGGCTCGGACGACACGGAGGATGTCGTCAACGAGTGCTTGAAAGACGATGAATGGTGGGGCGATCTACAGAGCTTTCGGGGCTCCTCTCACGACACGATGAGCGTATCACAGGAGTTGGCTTCCATTGCCAACGTCATGGGATCGACAACGGCACGGCCCGGCGTGTATAACCCTCATGCCAGCCAAGGACAAGGGTCAGACCGACGACGGGCCAGTACGGTAATCCTAGCTGACCTCCCAAAGAAATCGACCGTTTCCGAACTGGCAAGGTTGGGTGTAAATATGGGGATACATACCCAGAACCTCCCGTCGAACGTGTTTGACGACTCCGACACCGAGCACGAGAGTGGGAGCGATAGCGATAACGAGTCTTCGGAAGACAGCAATCTAGGCGCTTGTTTCAACGATGCCGGAAGCGTGGCAAGTGAAGGCGACCTCGACGATACGGAACCCGCAAGGCGTCCCTTGCTTTCGCTGGCCAACAGGCGGAAGAGCCTTGGAGATATTCTGGACCGGCCAAGGGGCCCGGAAAGGAGAGAAGAGCGGAAGGGCAAAGGCCGTGGCCTGGGCGTCCCGACAGGGGACTCTTATGGGACCATGTCCAAACCCGCACATAGGAGGGGCGAGGACACCGAGGATCTATTTCCAACTTTAGCGCCACCGTCGAAGACTCAGAGAACCTCGGGAACTGTGTCGACGCGGTCGCTCAGCCCGGAGAAGTTGGCTCGCAGGGGAATGAGGTCCGATACGCCATCTCTCCGACCTGAAAGGCCACCACTTTCTCGACAGGGATCGTCGGCCATGAAATTCTCTAGCATGCTTGTCCCAGAGACAAAAATCACCAACGAGGAAGGCTCAGAGCCCAGGATTATGTTTGCAAACTCGCAGACCACCGGGACACCCCGTGAACGACCTCCCTTTTCCCGCCATTCTTCCACAGGGCGCTTCTCCAGCAAGCCGATACCCGAGGCGAAGATAACCGAGGACCCTGCGGGTGGCGGGCCCTCTGTTTCCTTCGCCGAGCCGGAAGCGAGGTCTCAAAAGGCGTCAGTCTCCAGAAGGCCCGGCGACGGCGATGCGCAGGTCAACATAGCCGACTTGATCTCATCCCGCTCATTCGTGGCAAGGGAAGAAGACGGCGACAGGAGCGGGTCAAGCTATTCTACCCAGGGATTCCCGCTGTCCTTCAACGACCTCCCGAGCCGCGCCCAGCATCTCATTCTCAACGAGCTCCTCCGTCAGAATAGCAATGACACGGCCGTCCTGTTCACCACTCTGCCAATCCCAGAGGAGGGGACCTGCCAAAGCGACGAGGCAAGCGTCCGCTATCTCTCTGACATTGAGGTGCTCTGCAATGGGTTACCCCCTGTTTTGCTCGTCCTGAGCAATAATATGACATTCACGGTAAGCCTGTGATTGCAGCTTGTGGTCGGGGAGGGGAGATCATGCAGCTTTCAAAGAGTATCACGGAATCACTGAGATACCGGGGACTTGATGCCGAGAAACCTTGCCATGCGGGTCATGGTGGTTTTGAACAGAACAAAGGAGAGACTCGAACTTCGGAAGTGGCGAGCGCCATGTACGTTGACGGGTCAAGGGGGTTCTTTATTGTCCTATATGCGAGGAATAAATTGAATAATAGCCACCTTTTAGGGGACCTCTCATACAAAGAGTCTAGCCAAGGAGTCCAACCTTGGTAAGCACTCGGTCTTTGTGATATTTTCCCTCGAGATGCCGTCTGGTTGTGCTAGTTCCCCCCTACCACCGCCGTCCTCGTGCCCACCACCTTACTCCCTCCTCAACCTTGCCCAACTAACTAACTAACTAACCCCCTCCCCCCGGAGCAAATCCATGGCAAGTGACCCCAAACCAGCTACCAGAACCACCTCCCTCTCCCGCAGGCTCCGCCGACTAAGCATCCACCTGCCCGGCCGGGGGGCCGACAGGCAACAACATCAACAGCCACCACCACCACACCGCAGCGACGCAGGCGCCGACGTCGGGTTGTTCAGGATCACGCACACGCCCGACCGGCCGGGCCGGCGGGTCGAGCCGTCCGAGGCGCCGTCCGAGGAGGAGTGCCGGGCCGAGATCGCGGCCTGGCAGCGGCAGGCACAGGCGGAGGGGCGGGCCCTGGCGCTGGTGGGCGATGTCGCTCGTGAGCGGAGGAGGGGGCGTTGGCTGAGTGGAGGGGTGGGCCAGCTGGGGCTCGAGGGTGATGGTGTGGAGGGATCTTCTGGGTCTGAGTATGAGGATGTGGTTGTTGTTGATGATGATGTGGAGGAGGAGGAGGGGGCCGGATATACCTCCTTTTCTTTGCCGCTGACTAGCATTTCCCAAGATCATCGATCCGAGACGCACGGTAGCGGCGGGGGCGGTAGCGTCGGAACCACACGACAATCCAAAGCCTCGTATTCTCCCCCTCGTGGCGGCGGCAGCAGCAGCATGGGCGGGATCCGGTCGCCGCGCCGTGGGACACTGCTAAGTGTACCGAGTGTGGGAGCGAGCGCGGGATACCTCGGCGACGGCGACGAGTCGTATCACGGCGAGGTGGCCGAGGCCGAGGAGGTGGATGTCCAGCGGCTGTATAGGCTGGAGGCGGCGAGGAGGGGTTATTGTCTTGTATGCAAAGCTCACACCGTCGGAAGGGGCGAGATGAGCTGCACGAAATGCGGAACCAACTTTGACTACACATCAGGGGAGGAGGGTCTTAACTCATATGGTGCGAGGGACCGACCTCTCCTGCACGCCGAGCTGCCTGAGTCGTCCCCCCCGAGCCGCCGGTCTCACCACCGCCGGAGTCCAAGACTCGCTCCCCCGCCACTCCCAAGCCCAAGTGACGCGGCATACCCGGAGACGAGACTTGCGACTCCGAAGCCGCAGACTCAGCCCCGTAGGTCGGCGCCGGCGGATCAGAATAATGCCGTCTCCGAAGAAGGAGCCCCTCCTATCAAAGCGGTACTCGTTCCATCCCGCATTTACGACCTCTCATAGCACCGCTAACGATGACACTATATAGCATCCGTCGCAGGACACGCTCCACTTCGCGATGATGCAAATCTCCCCCACGCCGCGGTCGAGAGACAGGCTCGTCAAAAGCGGCCTAGTCACAAAGGTTTTAGGAACACCCATCCCTGCCATGGCTTTTATCCAAGAGCTGAGCAAGACATTATAGAGCAGAGAGATACCCCAGACCGACGATATGGGGTCCTCTCCGCCGAGCATCGTCATCGCCGGCTCCCCGGAGCAAGACCCGCCGGTGCCGGCGCTTGGAACCGTGAAACCTTCGTCGAGGTTCTACCAGCGGATGCCGTCCCGAAAGCCGGGGGATTCCGGGGAAGGGCCGCGGGGCAGCGGGGAGTGGGAACTCGACATTGTGTCGCTGTATGAGGCGGATTCTCCTTCGCAACCCTATGAGAGGTGGATTTAGAGCCCGGGCTGTGGCTCTTATTCTGGGGGGTCACGGTATCGGGGTGGGGGTCTTAGTTAGACCCGCATGAATGATGTGATGGTGTAGATATATAGGCCCATGATGAATCAACAGGCTGGTTATAAACAAAATGCGTTTCTGCATCAAACACCCATGCGCCGTCTATACATGTTGTGTAAGTAGGCTCTATGAAATTCTAGTGACAACGAGGGACCCCTTGTCATCGCCGTCTAGTTCTAATAGGCCGCCGTTTTCTAACTTCTTCTTCCACTTTGTGCTCTCGTAGCGAGCAAGTATCATGGTCATCCTGAGCGTCGATTCGCGGCTCGAATCGTGCTCTTCCAGGCCACCCGACACGGGGGTGGAGGTCCACCGCCCGAATGCCCAATTGAGGATGTACCTGCCGTGCGGATGGGGGGGCGTGGGGTATGACTCGTCCTCTTCCGAGCTCCGTAGGGTGTAGGAGGCTGTCAGCACCGCCTTGATCCGGTAGACCTCGTCTTTGGGTGCGCTCCTGAGGAACGCCTGAAGCTTGTCGGCATTGACAGCCGCACCTTCGGGGCCCTGGAGCACCATCGAAAGAACCTCAACCTCAGACTGGTGGTCGTGGCTGTGGTCGTGGCCATGGCCTTCTGTGCCTGCATGGCTGTCGTCCCCGAAAGCCCGCGTCAGCTCCCCACCAACGCCGAACACGAGCTCCACCGGCAACCGGCCCTTGTCGCTCTGCACGCACGGCGTCTCGAGCTCCAGGTCACCGACGCGGTCCAGGCACTCGTCGAGCCTGCGCTCGTCGCAGGCCTCCCACTTGTTAAGCACAATCAGGTCTGTGTACCGGGCCTGCATGCGGGCCGTATAGCTCGTGTCCTCGTAGCCCTTCCAGTTCTCAACGTCTATGACGTGGACGACGCCGTCGAGGACGTACCTCCCGGGAGTCTCGCGGGCCAGCCTGTTGACCTCGAGGGCCAGCGTGGCCGGGAAGGCGGACCCCGAGGTCTCGACGACGATGCGGTCGGGCCGGACCGTGGTCGCCAGCTCGGCCAGCGCCTCGCCCAGCTGCCCGACCAGGTTGCAGCAGATGCACCCGCCGAGCATCTCCTGCACCCCCGAGATGGCCTCCGAGCCCGCCAGCTGCGAGTCCACCGCCAGGTCACCGAACTCGTTCTTGAGCAGCGCGAGCCGGTACGACGGGTCCGCCGCCCGCAGCTGCGGGATTAGCCCGAGGATCAGCGTCGTCTTGCCCGACCCTAGGAACCCCGTGACTATCGTGATCGGGATTGGCGCCATCGTGGAAAGAGAGGTAGGTGGGTGGGGGTAGCGTCGGTTGGGTTTGGTGCGTTGGCCAATTAGGTTGATTGTGCCTTTCTCTACAGAAAATTCGAGTTTCCAATTTTCACACCACAGAAGAACCCCTCCTTCCGTTGCCCCCACCTGCTGCACGTCATGCTGGGACGATAAGATCGATAAGATAAGATAAGATCGATGCAACGATTCATGGGAAGCACATGGTCACATCGATCACCCGTTCAAACACGTTTGTTGAGCGGCCAAACCCTTCTCCATGACCGGGCTACAGTCGGGCCCCCAGGATAGGGAGTGGCCGCTAATCATGTTGAATTGGTGCCGGCCGTATGATTGTTTGGCCAAAACTCTAAAGACAGTGCCCAGAAGCTATTTGGCGGCTTGCTGGAGCCTATGATGTCATCACATTCCACCAGTTCACTCCAGCTCGACTGCCGAGTTGCCCAGACTCTGCGATCTTCAACCACAACTCTTCTCTTCAGCAGACCCAGTCCCCATCCGTCTGTCATTGTCTAATATCTTGATATTTAAAGTTTTACTCTGGAACACGCAAAAGCAAGATTCCCGCACTTGACCACCTCCTCTCTCGTCTCCTCCCCGCAGACCCACTAGCCGAAGAAAATGCCAGGGCCAGAGAATAGCAGCAACAGCCTAAAGGCCAGCGACCAGGACGCCAGCAAGCCAGGAGTGGACTACAAGGCCCAGCTGGACGCTGCGGCGGAACGGGTAAACGATCCCGACAGCGGACGGAACGGGAATGGCGGTGTCTTAGAGAGAGGTGGGTTTTTTGGACCTGCGCCCGTCCAAGCGAGGGAAATCTCGCGTTGCATGCATTCCCTGGCGCGGGGGCTGTCTCACTAACCGGCACGCAAACCAAAAAAAAAGTATCGCACTATGTGCCCGCGATCGGGCGCATGCTGGGCAACGAGGACGAGCCGCCTCCCGCCAAGCCGGCTGCTGAAGTCCCTGGGCCGCCACAGCGGCCTGAGCATGACCCCCAGATCCAGGAGTTTGTGCGAGCCCAACACATGAGCAAGAACATCAGCGAGGGGTCGGAGTAGAGGCGGGGACAGAGTCTTAGGGCCCACAGCTCGACAAAGAGGGACGACTTCGACATTGCCATTGGGAGGTGGAAAGGACCAGGACACGGCGAAATCAAGACGATGTGGAAACTCGAGATTTAGAACCACTCGATTATTATTATGATTACGAAGAGAAATCCAATCTGAAGCTCCAGCGGTGATTACCGCCCCCCGAAAACCACCCCCCCAAGAATGGAAAGAAAACACCTCCAATCTTGAATGGAACAAACAGCATCTCGCCCCCTCCTCATGAATGGTGATCAGACTCTGTACAAACTACAAAGCGACTAATCAAGAGAAACAAAAGACAACCCCGTAAACAACATCCCATCTAGAGGACCAAGAACTGTCCCACCGCGAGCGCGAGGCCAGCCATGAGGGCGAGGCCCTTCTTGAGCGACGGCGGCGAGCCAGCAGTGACGACGGGCGAATCATCGCCTCCGTTGTCCGGGTTTGCCGCGCCGGTCTCCTGTGGCGGCGGGACGAAGTTTCCGGGCGGGCCTGGAGCGGGGTTCTGGGTGGGCTGCGGGAAGCCGGGGTGGTCTGGGGCGGTGACGGTGATGCCGTCGCCGCCGATGACGGTGGGGCCCGTGGGGGCGGCGGCGTTGGGGCAGGTGATGACCTGGGTCTTCTCGTGGCAGACGTCGCAGAAGACAGTGGTGGTGCCGAAGTTGGGGGGGATGGCGGGCGGGGTCCAGTGGTCCCTTTCACCGGTGCATATCTCAAGGAGCGTGTAGGTGGCTATCCATTCGCTGGTCGGGCAAGCGGCAGGCAGGGTGACACAGTACGTGGTTGTGAAGGTCGAAGTCACCGTATTAGTGACTGTCGTTGTGGGAAGCGGCGTGCACTCCAGGAAGGAGGAGGTAAGTGTGACGGCGGCGCTGTGATCCAAGTTAGCTTGGATGGAAAGGGGACCATGCTTTGGCTGGGGATGACATACCTCATCTTGGGCAATGGTGGTGGTGTTGGGTGTGTATAATGACTGGATCAAAAGACACTTGGGGAACGGTTTCACTGAAGATGCGAGTGGGTTGTTCTGGATCTCTGTCCGGAGCAATCTTGTGACCTTTATAGTCAAGAACGAGGGACTGAGTTAAGTGTTGAGCGAGTGGATGAGTGGATAGAGAACAAGACTCTCGACCGGAAACAGCACACCCAACTGCCTCTATATATGGACGAAGGCGGACTCGATGACAACATGATGCTGATCAGTGTTCGGTCGCGCTCGACCGGAACATTCGCTAGACGGCTCGGCGAGTAGTGCTGAGAGAGGAATGGTTACGCGTGGAACTTACATTCCACAAGCGTGTCGCCTAGGAAGCAAGATTGCCGCCGTCGCAGTCCGTCGCCATGGCACGAGAGGAGAGACACCGCTAGAGCCAGATTCCAAAGACGGCTGTCTAGACTGAGACTTGACTCGAACTGCAACTCGTGGGTGTTCGGACGGACGAGTCTCGTTGGCCATGAGAAGCACCCCGAGAATCCCCCCCACCAGCCCGTAATTTCCCCGTGGCACCTCGCCAGGCCGGAAGCATTCGTCACGGAGATTCACACGAGACATTGATTGATCGACCCATGAATGTTATGAATCTATGATGATGATTGATAGGTACGGACCGCTGGCACTCCCGGCGAGCCCAAGGCCTGAGGCACGCAACTGCGGCGGGCAACAGTTTCCTCCCACCTTGAGGCCATGGCAGTGCCATCCGCAGTCCGGCTAAGATCGTGGAGATTGTCTCAGAGTCAGGTCAGCCTAGTGCAATCTAGTGTCATATCAAATACATCATCACATCACAGTAGAAGTTTAGTCTAGCAAGACCCAAAGCCGAAGCAGTGGTATGTACCCAATCTATCAGCATCTCATGCCCACGGGATATCCAAGGCACAAGACTTCCTATCAAGGGAGATTTCAATATCCGGAATCAAGATCTCAGAGAGATACTAGCAACTCGACACTGTAGGGCAACTTAGTGACGGTCGTGGCGTATTCCGTTGCTTTTTGATGAAGAAGAGAAGAGGAAAGGAAAAAAATTGCGAGGAGCGCGTCGAAGAAAAGGGCATCTGGCACCCCTGTCGATAGGTCGACGCTAGTCCCCTTCCGGCAAACTTGGCGGTGAATTTCTTCCTCCCCCACCCACCGACTCCACACACAACCTGCCTCGGTCCGTAACCGCCGCGATTCTGCAGATGAAACCTTGCCGCTTTCATTTCGACAACACAAAATGGCATCTGGCGAGTACTCGACCTACGGCGGCGGCGCGCTAAGGCTCAAGGGTACGAAGGTGAAGAAGCACGGCAAGAAGAAGAAGGATAAGGAGTCTAGCCTCGAGAAGGCGCTCTCGACCGGCGAGTCGCCGTCCCGACCGGATGACGACAGACTCGAAGAGGCACGACAGGACAAGGCGGACGGAGACAGCAAGGAAACCAGGAGCCGGGGCAGGGGCTACGGCGGAGAGAAGAGCGAGGGTGAGGGCGGCGATGCGCCGGTGACTTACAAGACTGAATCCGAACGGCGCTTCGCCGAGGCCAGGAGGAAGAAGGTGAGACCCCCTGCTCGGAAGAAGTTCCCATGTCCGTTTCCATGCTGCTAAACACCACTAACTCGTCGAAAATAGCTCTTGGAAATGCCTGAGTCGGCATCAGGGCGGCCTGAACTACTGAAAACCCACAAGCAGCGTGTCGAGGAGCTGAACACCTATCTGTCCAAGTTGAGCGAGCATCACGACATGCCCAAGATCGGCCCTGGCTAGAACCAACTTACTGAACGTGTGGATCACACACACACAATGATCTACATACAGGAGTTTGGCGTCTTTGTGAATATACCCTCATAGGATGTTTTTCGAGCCAATGTTCCGTGGAAACGGCGGGGGAGAGCATGGGTAATGAAGCAAGATCCTTGCAAGGATAAAGCTTTGTGAGAAAAACATTGCCCGAAATTGGAAATTCGTCTCTTGAGACAAAACAAAAACCAAAACCAAAACAATTTGGGAATGCCTATTTGCGTGAATATATTCTATTTGTGTGCTGAATTCATCACAGCTGTCATGGAGCCCCCTGTTCCTAGCTGCCTTGGCCAGATTGCCCGTTTTTCTCTTCCTGGACCCGTTTGATGCCGGGCACCTTGCAGTCTGATTCATCGTCTAAGCCTTCCCCTTTTCTGTGAGACCGATGGAATGAGAGATGCGGTGCCGTGGCGTATCGCCTGGCTCGTGTATATGTACATGCCAGTTCCCGTTCCCGTTCCTGTTTCCTGTTTCCTGTTCCTGCATGAAATAAGACAAAACCCAAGACACCGTGGTGCAAGGAATGTATGTAGTTAAACCCGGGCCCTTGGTGATGTACAGAATTGATCGCCGCCGTGTGGTCTTTATGTAATGTTGTTATGTCCCCGACGCGGTCCTAAACCAGCAAAATCCCCCCAGCAACAACCACCCCAGCCGCCATGGCCCCGAGGACCTCATTCCGGCCGTGACGGAGCGGCGCCGCATTCGTTTGCAGACTGCCCGATGGCCTGGTCGAGCTGGCGGCCCCTGTTTCGGCGGGATCCGCGTCAACGTACGATGTCGCCGTTACGATAACCAGCCCGCCATCCGAGTTGGTCGACGTGAATGTTGCCGTTGTCGGTCTCGAGTGGTGAGATGACGTGCTCGAAGTTTTCGAGGATGTCGAAGTCGGCTCTGAGAAACCAATGTCAGTCACAATGATGCGCACATGCACACACGCGCACAACCAACGACATCATGTCGGGCACCGTCTCACTGACAGCAACTACCGAGTCAAGTGACACGCAGGGGAGTTGACGGTGTGAAAGCAAAGAGGAAGGCAAAGAAGACCCGGAACGAGGGTCGGCTCGAACCACAAGACGTACCTCCATGAGAAGTCACGGAGTCCGAGGAGGACGGAGCGGCGACGGAGGACGTCGGTTCGGAGGAAATGGAGACAGATGAAACTGACGAGGAAGATGTTGGTTGGGAGGTAATGGAGAGGGATGAAGATGAAGCGGGAGAAGATGAAGACGAGGAGGAAGAAGGGGGACCGCTAGTGGACGTACCGGGAGAGGTGCTAGGGGGATCAGAAGTAGGAGCATTAGAAGTAGGGGGATCAGAAGTAGGAGGATCAGAATTGGGAGGCGGAGAGCTTGAGGAAGGCGGCGGTGTACTGCTATCACCGGAGCTTGTTGGAGGGTCTGAGTCTCCTGTAGATGTGGTAGGAGGGTTGCTCTCGGCCGCTGTGTCGTCACCAGACGAGGAAGTGGGAGCCGTCGTCGGGTCACTGCTCGGAGGCGAGGTCGACGGAGGTGGAGTGGCCGTGGTGTTGGTGTCATCACGCTTCGCCAGCTGAGCGATTGATGTTGCCAGCACGGCATCGTTACGATGGACGGCTTCTATGGCCGAGTGCTCGGACGGCCAGATGCCATGCTTGAAGCGGTCTGGGAAGTACTTGTGTAGGAGATCATGGAGGGACTCCGGCGAGGCGTGCTCGACCAGCAGGCGGAATGAGGGTGCTCCTTTCGGGGCCGACCCGCCATCTTCGCCTCCTTCCACCCCTTCATGTTGGCCTGATCGTTGAGCCCATTCTCCCGGGGACACGGCGGTTGCGACCCCAAAAATTACCAGCAACGACAGCGACAGAACCAGCAAAAGACGGCGTGCGGAAGGCATGTTTTCTCTCAGGGCTTGATGCTGCCGGGTGCTTGATTGAGAGTTGCTGTCACCTCGGCTGACGAGTTCCTTCTCAGAGACAAATTCCGAATGTCCAACCTCTAGCTCGGAGGCATCTTTGTATGCCGGGGATGCCATGGTTTAAGGGTGTGTATGCTCAGCGACTAAGGGATGTGTGGATAAGCTGAGGGGGTTGAGTCCAAGCCAAGGGCGGCCAATACGGCTTCGGAGGGAGCAGTGGCACGGAAGTGACACTAGATTGAATCGAAATCTAGGTAGTTGTCCGAAGTGCGCACCTGCATCATAGGGTAATCATTGAGGAAGGGCGCCTTGATTCCCTTGTATCGACGAAACGATGGGTCTACTGCGCTACTGTGGTAGACGTAATGGCTCCGGCGGAGACTGGAGGTTGTTCTCAATCAACTCTTGGTTCTCGCCTGATTGATGTTGGCCGCCGGGATAGAAGTGGCGAACACGGCAGTGGGTTCACTGGGATGGGTCGCACTGCGCTTGAAATCAGGATGCGATTACGGATTACAGATTACGGATTTGTATTGTACAATAGGGAAAGAAAGAACGGAACGCTGGTGGTTGAGGTGGAGCTATCCGGGAGAAGGAGGTTGCTGACCGGAGCTGCTCAGCTTCCAACTTCAGCTCGGACAGGGGTTATGACGCTGTGGGCCGCCCGAAAACTTGCTTTACTGGCTGACGGGAGTTGATGGACAGGGTTTGCGCTGGCAAGCAAGGATTGTGGCCGCTGATAGTGTGGACCCGAACATCAAGTTCAGGGCCACACAAGGGCCACACAAGGAGAGGCAATGTGGAATACCATTTTTTTTTCGGCTACTCGTTTTCCGTGTCTCTCCACCACGACGTAAGGCAAACGACGTCAATGGGTGGGTGGGTTCTCGTATTCCCATCGGAACTGAGCCTGGGCTCGATCACAAGTAGGTTTCAACTACCATGTACGATGTCAGTGCTCTCACACGGCATCGAATGCTCGTACCCTTTACGACACTAGTGTCGGGCCAGCAATGCGCAGTAAGCCGCCCCAATTCTCAGTCTTGGCAGCTTTGTTTACTTGCTACTAAATACGCAGCAGGAGGCAAGCTACGGATGCTGCGGCTGGCCTTGTCTGCCAAGGACCGCCCATCAGCTCATCAGGCCAGAAAGACATCATAACTTTCAGCATGTGCCAGGTTTTCGGATTCTGCTCATGAGCAGCTCAAGCAAAGCGCCTTGTTCAGCACACTTTCTATCTGAAGGTCGAGTTTTCGCTCCTTCTCTTCATTCTATCACGGTGCACAGTTGTTAAGATTGCCAGATCGACAGACCCCGGAACCAGGTTGCAGACTGGAGGCTTCCAAAGCAATGGCAATCATAAACAAATGCGAAACAATACCTCCTCTCCTGTGCCGCCCAAGGGCTAGAGTCTTGATGTCGAGACTTGACTCTTGTACAACTGTCCGTAGATGGATTTTTACTACCACAGCTTTAATCCGGTTTGCCTTATACTCAGATGTAGCAAATGCGCATCTTCAAGAATTGATAGAGCAAAGTCAAACTCAAAGACCACTACGTACCTAAGGCACCTAACTAATAATCTGCAATCATCGCTCTTGGTGTTCTCTACAACATCTCAATCTACCCTTGGTACAGTACAGTAGGCAGCTAGGCAAGCTAGGTTATCTGCAGAACCCCGTTAGTGGCTGCCACAGGATGTCTTCAGCCACAGGTGGCGCGTCTTGTTGCCAAGGTGGAGTAACGGCACGGCACGCGGCTCAAATCCCCTATGGATCATGCCCTGGTTCTTCATGTGATGATGGAGCGTAGGTAGTCATGTTATTTTTGGCAAGAGCCTCCTCCATAAGCATTCGGTCGTCCCTTTCCCACAAAACAATGCAAACTGCCACAACTGCAGAGCGATTAGTGGACAGGTGATACCCGAAGAACCTTGTGCTTTGCCCGCAATTGCACTGCGGATGCAGCTCAGCAATTCGAGTCCCATGTTGCGCCAGGTGGCCTGTCGAGACTCGATATGCCCGAGCACCTTCAACCGCCGCCGCCTCCTCCGACCTCGATCAGCAACATCGATGACATCGGTGACGAGGGCAAAAGACTGAGAATCCCCTCACGATCTCCACATCCTTACCACAGACGGAACTTTGAGCTTCTAGAGCCCTCCGACACGCTTGGCTGCCACACAGCGCACACAACACCTGTCCTTGCTCACAAGCCAGGCAGTGCCCTCTCGTCTCTCACCCGGGAGTCCACGCCTGCGAGTGATAGTGGCACTGAGGCAGATGATGAACATTTCTTAAAGCGCCTCCCAGCACCAAAAACCAGGCTACACAAAGGGCTGCGTGGGAAGGACGAGCCGCTCTCCGGATCATCAACCCCGCTGCTATCCCCTGCAGTGCTAGAGGATGAGGGTCGAGTAACACTGCATCGACCAAAACGAGACACGTTAGCCAGAACCAAGTCTCTCCTCGGTGGGGAGAAGGCTCGAAGTCGGAAAGAACTCATCCGGCGCCTTACCGAGCTCCTCTTGCTTGCCTGCCTGGGTTACCTTGTCCAAGCAAACCGACTTGTGCAACCATTCTTGAAACTATGGCAGAGAGGTACTTTTGTCTATCCGATGTCTCCTCTCCGATCCATCTAATTAACTCGTCCCAGAACTCACAGCGCAATTCCGATTAATCGTTGCGCTACTATGTCTCTATCCTTTGAGACTCGTCATATGGGCCTATAGGCGGGGGAAGCCGTCAAGGACGATTCCGATCTCCGTTCCCTCGTCATTTGACCCGGCGCCGATATTTTATCCTCCGGTGGTACCAATACTTGTTGCACTGCTCATTGCAGTGAACGTTAGAGCTGTCATCCTGCCGAACTTGGTTCTGAGCCTCTGCGCAGTCCCCAGGAGTCTGATTCCTGGTGCGCGATACCATGAGCCATACAGCACCCTGCATTGGGTCCTCTCCTGCATTCCAATTTTCTTGTCAGACCAGAATCCGGCCCATGTTGACACAAACACGGTGTCAAACGAGGCTCTGACGTTGCTATATCCCCTCCACCAGCAATTATGCATCATTTTACAGTACCTCACCACTACAAGCCTCTTGGCCGCTGAGCTGCAGCTTCTGTCGGTCGCACTAATTAATATTCTTATTTTGGCTTACTCGCCCCAAGCCGTTATCCTCAAGGCGATGCTATGGGGAGGGGGTCTAGCCATCCTCATTATCTGTGGCCCGGTGATCAGGTGGGGGATCACATTAGCAAGGGTTCCCAAATGGCGATTCATGCGGGTTCCTGCCTCGTCAAAAGGGGCCTTCGGCTTTCGAGCCCTCAGGGGCATGATGCTGTCTTGCCAGCGTGGCAGATACGACGTTCCCGGACTGGACCTTGACTACTCGACTGGTGAATCTTGCAATACGTCCGATGATGATTACGAACTAAATCACGATTCCCCAGCTTCTATAAAGAACCTGCGGCGCACAGGGACTATTAGCGGCGCCGAAACCCTCATCGCCCCTTCGCGGACAGGTTCGCTCCATGCCCGATCCATGTTTCCGGACGAGACCATGTTCCGGACTTCGTCGAGGCGCCACACTCTGCCATCTCTTGGCAGGTCCGGACTCCCACCCAAAACACATACCCCTTCGGGCCGCCGGAAACGCTCGGCGTCCTCCACCATGCGGTACTTCTTCTCCCTAACCCAGGCACAGGCCGCAACACGAAAGTGGATTTACGCTGGCTACGTCTATCTCTGCGTACTGGCCATCGTTCTCTTTGGGGTCAGGGAGTACGTGAAAAGATACGCGCTATCCGGCGACGAACCAATCGGTTGGGCGCTCGGCTATCTCTTTGGCAACCTGCCATGGTTTCGATTCCAGGTCGTGAAGGCGAATCTGGAACGGTGGATCCGTCTCCCTCTACGGACTGGGGAAGAACACGTGGAATCGTGCTACCAGGGCTGGGTGCAGCACCTTCGACATGCCTCCTTCGGCGAGGCAAATACCCGCCTGATTATCAGTGGCTACTGGCTCGGCATCATAATCACGGGTCTGGCCGTAGTCTTCCAGCTGTCCCCGATCTACGAGGTCGACACTCGCCGCAAGGTGTTCCACTTCATGATGGTCGCCATGCTCCTCCCGGCCACCTACGTCGACCCAACCTACGCGGCCCTGTCCCTGTCACTCGTTCTCGCCATCTTCCTCCTGCTGGACCTCCTGCGAGCCAGCCAGCTCCCTCCGCTGTCGAAGCCCATCGCCATGTTCCTGACTCCCTACGTCGACGGCCGCGACCTCCGCGGGCCCGTCGTCATCTCCCACATCTTCCTCCTCATCGGCTGCGCCATCCCCCTGTGGCTGAGCCTGGCGGCCCTGCCGCGCTCCGGCTCCGGCGGCCTCCTGGCCGGGTGGGAGGTACCCACCAGGGACGTGAGCATGGTCTCGGGCGTCGTGTGCGTCGGTCTCGGCGACTCGGCGGCATCCCTGATCGGGCGCCGGTGGGGCCACCGCAAGTGGGTCTGGGGCGGTGGGAAGAGCCTTGAGGGCAGCGCGGCGTTTGCCGTCGCCGTCTTCGCCGGCCTGATGGCTGCCAGTGCCTGGCTGAGGATCGGCGGCTGGCCGTCCGCCTTGGCGGGGCCTGGTGGGCCGGGCCCGTGGTCGCTGTGGTCATGGGGCTCGGTGGTGCGGAATACGGGCGTGTGCGCATCCGTGGCGTCGCTGACAGAGGCTGTCCTGACGGGCGGTAACGATAATGTGGTCGTTCCGGTGGTTCTCTGGACCTGTGTGAAAAGTTTGGGACTTTAGACGGCGCTTGGCATCTTTGTTCGTCTTTTTTCTCTGTGTATGGACGGGCGTTATTCGGAGAAGGCGTTCCCATCTCCCTTTGGAATGGATGAGTAGGGGTGCCGTTTACTCTTCCAGGATAGACAAGGGGAGTTCGGGTGTTGCTTCGAGAGATTCGTTGCAGGCTTTACGACTCCGTGATAGGGTGATAGAAAGCCGGCCATAACGGAGAGGCTCTTGTCGGAATAGAATCTATATGCGTATTTTACAGATATATATTGGAGTATTTTCCCCTTTAGCTACCCGCAGAGGGGGATGCCACAATTTGAACTTGGATAAAGCCTGTTGGTCTCTCCTCGTCGTCTTTGACTTTTCATCAAATTGCAGAACCCCTCCCTTGGGTAACACGTACTCTCTCTTGGAGACAACCGTATCTATATCCATCCATCCATTGCCAAGTGGTATTCCAATATCCCACTCACAAAAACCGGTCTTCTTTTCTCTCCTTTTGCTTTAAAAGGGCATGATCTGCCCCGCGCTAGGGGGTGTTTGTATTCACAACTCACAGTGCCGTGCCATTAGACAGACACTAAGGCAACGATTCTTGAACACAGACCTATGATGTGGGCGCAAGGCGTTTCTAGGCAAATTCAGGGGATCAAGATTGAAAGAATGGGTGTTGAGTTAAGGTTGGTGTTAATTATGCAATACAGCTGACTCGGGGTTAAGCAACTACAAAAGAAAATTGGGGCTGGGGGCTGGAGGCAGGCTGGAGGCTGGAGGCTGGGGGTGTGTGTGAGCAAGTGAGAAGAAGAAAAGGGCCATCCTTCACACCCAAAGGGTTAGACTGTCTCTGGACCGTCGAATTCCAGGCCCCTAAATTCCCATCAGGTGCAGCGTTTTGGCTTGCGCACCCCCCCAGCCTTGCTCGCCTTCCAGTCATACACTCTTGGGTCACACCGGCTAACCCGACCCTCCAAGTCGTGTCGGCTCTTTGGGGCAGCAGTCTTGTCGCTTCTGAGCCTCTTTGAGTACTGCCAGCTAAGAAGGGCACGGTGCCATATCAAGCCCTGCGTCTGGCCTTCCTCCTCATTCCAGTCGTCTATTATACTGTCGAAACACCGAAAGTCGTCGTACTGCACATAAAGGCCTCTTCAGCGACCTGGCGGTCACATATACCTGGCACCATTCCAGGCGTGAGGGTCGGATGCGGGGTGGTCCTGGAGTGGCTCAAATCCACAAGGATTCCGTTGACGTATTGGTTTGATCTCAGGTCCCCAGCAGTAATACCGAGATTCTGGAGGCTGATGAGGTTGTGAAGCATTTGAGGTATCTGTCGTGGGTGAAAGTCCACGCCACCAGGGATGAAGTCCTTGACGATGGCGCGAATAGGTCGGTACAGGCCATCCTTGCTAGTGGCATCCTTGCGCCCATCCTCGATATCCCAGTCGGCTGGAACGATTTTGTACTTCTCCTCAATCATCTTCTCATGCTCTTCCTTGAGGAGAAAGTAGCCGTGGCACTTGACAGCCAGATCCTCACGGCCAGCCTCTTTCAGGCGGCCAAAGGCACGGCATTCAGCACTGAAGAACTCGTAATGATGATAAAGATCCTCTTCATCTGGCCAAGTTCTTTACTGTAAGGCCAATGACCCCACCCGTCTGAATGGTGGAACTTGAACTAACAACAGTCAATTTGGTTGACTTGGTTGGCAGCAAAGATAGGATAGAATGCAAAGCAGGCTCACCAGTTTCAGCGCATATATATGCCCGCCAATAGAGGCTTGGACTACATACAAGGTCAAGGGACCGTCCCCTTCAGCTGCAATAGGGTCCAGGAGCCCGATGTCATTGTCAATGTCAAAGACAAATGGCTGGATCTTAGGTCCCTCGACTTCTGGCATTGGAGACAATTTGGCCGGTGGTAAGTATGTGGGAAACATTGTGAAAAAACTGGGGGATTGAAGACTGCGAGATTGGAAGACTGCGAGGCTGCGAGGCTGCGAGGCTGGGAGACTGGAGACTGGGAGACTGAGAGACTGAGAGACCGGGAGACTGCTGGGAGACTGGGAGACTGAGAGACTGGGAGGCTGCGAGACTGGGAGTTTGAAGACAGAATGGTGTGATGGGGAAGCGAGACCAAAGGGGTTTGGGCAGACAAGCTCAATCTAGATAGCCCATCACAGAGGGTTGTCACAAAGCCCAGGAAAGGTCTCTCTTTGTCCTGCTGCACTTGTCGGCGGGTATTCTCCCCCTTTCCTCAAGCCATCCCCTCGCCTCCCCCCCCCCTCCTTCTCAACAACAACAAAGAAAAAAGAAAGGAAATGAAAGAATAATTGTGTGCAAGACATCAGGGGCCCAACCTTGAGGATATCGACGCATCCGGACACTGAACAGGATGGAGCCCGTGGAGTAAGACGAAAGCTCTTTGTCCTCATGCTTCGATTCAAACGAAGTCTGCCGAGAGTCACAGCAAACGGAGCTCTCCAGAGCCTGCTTCACCTGCCTTGTCTGCATTACTTTTCCTCCAAGGTGGAGGAGTCTATGACTTTTTAATGCAGGAAACAGGGCAACCAGCTAGGCAAAACAATAGGGAAATCAGAATTTATTCTCAAATCTGTTGAAAACACCAAAGTTGATATCGTGAATGCTCGTGTTGGCTTCACCTTGAGAAAGGCTACTAGACCCAGCAATCACAGTGAGGTACGAGCTCTGCTGAGGCCCTCGACCACCCACCCCCGGTAATATTTTAAAGCCTATACCGGAATGGCTCGCGCTGGTGAAAAATACCGAAAAAAAACTAAACAAAACGCTGCCCACGGAGGTACGCCTCCATCCTCACCAGCCTCATCTCGTTCCCCCCCACCCTCCCCTCGAGCCGCTCAATCCTCCCCTCGACCCCCTCAATCCTCCCCTCCAGCCCAACGATTCTCCTGTCCACACCATCCTTCCACACTTTAAGCTCTTCCTCCTTGGCGCGTTGAGTAGTCGACTCCGAATCGACCGGTTCATCAGCCGCAGATCGTGGCTGTCCTCCCCACCATCGAAACCGCCTTCGAACACAACCCATCTTCTCTAAAAAGGTGGCTATTGCGACGGTGGCTGCGATGACGCCGCTGATCGCGGTCACCTAGTCAGCGACAGACATGATGGGGCAGTTGGACAACCAAGAGTAAAGAGTGGATGGGAGGAAAAGAGGGAAAAGGGGGGAAGAGAACAGAGGGGAGAAGGGAATTTATAGGCATAGGATCTAGGGCGACCCAGCTCGGAAAAAGCATACGTCTTGACAAACCTAAATTTCTTCTAACCAAGACTGGAATCTGCTTGCCACGCAACATGCCTGGAGAACGTACTGATCGTCGTCTCTTCACCGTCTTCTCTCCGGCGCTGCCTGGGGCAACAACTGAACCCCTATTCGCTCGGCCCCGGAATTCCAAAAGGAGGCTCGCCGCCTTCTCTCCGGCGCTGCCTGGGGCAACAACTGAAACTCGTATTCGAAGGACTCACCGGAGGTCGTATTTGAGTTATCGGTCATGAACCTTTTGCCACAAGCCTCTTGAAGTTTAAATGGTGAAGGTTCTCATGCACGGGACGTTAGTTACCCCAGGTACAAAAATGATCTCGGTCTCCAAGTTTCAACTCAGCCATCTACTTGCTGAGACACCAAAAATCATGGACCTCTTCAAAGCAATGCGCCATCTACTTGGGCTGTCCCTCAAGGAGCAGAAGCCCGACTGTGCCATCCTCCGGCTGCCGGTTGAATTGCTCCTTCTCATATCGGCAAGCCTTCCCCTGCACAGCCAAGTGCTCCTCTCCCAGACATGCCGCTGGCTGCGGACCGTCCTCCCCCTTGCCGACTCTTCATCGCGCCTTCCCCGGGAGCAGTACTTGGAGTACCTCGCCGGCCTGGCCTACGACATGCCGGAGCGGTGGGTGTGCGAGAAATGCATGGCCCTCCACAGCGTCGTCGAGTTCGACACCCCGAAACGCCCATGTCGTACCCTTTGCCCTCTAGCATGGCGACATGGTTGCTACCAGTACAGTTTCAACTGCTTCTGGCCTCACCACCGCCACATCCAGCTCACGCTCAAATACACACGCATGCTCGGCAACAAGAAACACCAGAGACATCTCCAGAATTTGCTGGCGCCGAGTCACTCTAGGTTCGTCATCTACCCGCTCGAGAGAAACGTGCTTGCAGCCCAGTGTTCTACATACCCCAAGGTCGAGATCTCCAACGGCAACAGCGACGGAGGAAGGAGGCGGTACTTGCTACTCTCCGTCCGCCGCTACAAAGCAGCACGAGAGATCGTGTCCCCGGATAGTATGGGCATCGTCGTGGTCTGCCCGCACATGCACATGTACTCCGGGCCCCAGCCACCCGGACCGGCCACCCTTTCCGCATACATCCACGCGGCGTTCAAGGAGGAAGATGGCGTCGAGGTGCGCGGCGCCTGCGCCCGTTGTCCGACCGACTTTGCGGTGCGGGCCTCTCCCTGGCGCGCGACGGTGCGGGCCTGGAAGGATCTAGGATCCGAGGGCTCCCCGCTGGACCCAGCCTGGAGGGTACATCTCGACGATTATCACCAGGACCCTGTGTATGGGATCCAGGAAGACCTGACCATCGCTCACGAACCTGGAAGCGTTCGGAAGCTATACGAATCGGGGGGTGGAGAAGTCGAAGGGATACAGTGGGAGCGTCTAGAACCTGCACCGAATGATCTGAGGCGCGCGTCGTGAGGGTGCTAAACCTAGGCTTCTTTGACGGTTGCCCAGCCAATTCGCCACTAGCAACAACAAAGAAGACGTGCGATTATAGAAAACATGCAACGACTTCATCATATCACTGGAGACCAGCAGCGATGTAAGGTATCGCGTAGGAACAGAACCCTACCCCTGAGTCGGCCGTCTAGCGACGGTGACTTAGGGGGGACATGTCACATGATTAGGATACTGCCGCCTTTATAGTGATAGAAAAAGAAAAAGGGGTTACTCATCGGGCGCTCCGCCCCTGATAGAGGACAAACGGTGCTAAATCTTACATTTCTTGCAGCTTTTTTCCTTTTTATCACAGGCGGTTAAATTAATGTTACGGTCATTTCAATATTGCTTAGCCTGTCTACCAGCAATAACTGGCGAGAATAGGACCTCTTTCCTTGTGGGATGATGGGATGGGCGAAAGAGGAACGCTGGCCTGCAGTCGTCAGCGCCATTGATGCTCTCGCCTCGGGAGACTATCAGTGACCGACATGGCGTAAGGCTGGCTTGGCGAACCCATTGGGACACGAGCCAAGCCCAGGTTTCCATGACGAAACCCCTCCCCTCGCTGGCTGAGCAGGCTACATATCACAGATGGAAGTCGGTGAAAGACGGCATTCGCTGATTGGAGCCACACTCTGCGTCTCTCTGTTCGCTGCCAAAGCTGGGCTGCCCATCATTCCCCCTGCACGACTAGCTTGGTTCCTGAATAACGCAAGCAGGTCTTACTTGGAACCATCGTTCTGCCATGGCAGAGAACTGGGAAGAGCGGGCCTAGATTCGTGGCCAGTTACCAAGGCCCCGCAGCGAGGAACGGAGCGAGTGGCTGCAACGTCTAGGACTTGCAGATGTGAGGCATGTAGGGATAGGAAGGATTAAGAACTACTGCGTGTCCAGTCAGAGCCACCTTTCTGCACATATTCCCCAAACTACTGACTTGACAGAGCCAATCACAGTCAAGAATAGCCTGCTCCACAATGAAGTCACACTTGGATCGGTCTGGCGAACTACTGTGTATGTATGCGTAGCTGCAGACGGTTGAGTCTAGACCCCACGGATGTCGAACATAGACACTGGAGAGTCCAAGCTGGGACGTCGTTTCTGTGCTCTTTCCGAGACCGTTGAAAACCAACTGGAGGCGGTGCGTATCATCCGCATCAAAGGCAGAGGGATAGACCCCCTTTTCCTGAGCCGGCCATGAAACATATCATCCTTGTCGGAGCGTGTTACTTGGACACGATCCTAAGGTAAGTAAGGACGCATGACTGGGCTTGGAATTCCCACACCCCTTCCTGGGATCTACCTACCTACCTAGATTACGGCTTACGACCTACATGTAGCGTGCCTCACTTCCCCGAGGAGGACTCCAAGCTTCGGGCGAACAGTCTCCAGCTTCGCCGGGGTGGGAACTGTCCGAACACGCTCGAGGTGCTCCTGCAGCTCCTCCGGCGCGAGCCCGGACAGTCCCCAGTCACCCCACACCTTATATCCTGCCTGCCATCATCCGAATCGCCTGCCACGTCGAAGATCTTGTCGTCGTTTGGGCCGGGCCCGGCCCTCGACTTCAGCCACTGTCTCTATCGGCGGGGCTACACGGAGCCAGCGAGTAGTTACATCGTCCGAAGCCAGGAGACGGGAAGCCGCACTATTGTCAACTTCAATGACCTCCCAGAGATGACGCTGGAGGAGTTCGTGGCGATCGCTGACGACTTCAGGGACAAGGGGGAGTGTCTCTGGCATTTCGAGGCAAGTCTTTTTGCAACCACCTACGTTGGGTCCTGATTTACATCTTTGTTCCGTCTCGTTCCGAGGGAATGACACACAGTCAAGGGCCGGATTCCCGAGACGGTACTTGGTTGCATCCGCTATCTGCGCCGTGCGCTCCCAGACTCGAAAATTAGCGTCGAGGTGGAGAAGCCTGGTCGAGAAGGTTTACGGGAGCTGGCCGCGGAGGCGAACATTGTCTTCTACTCGCGACCATGGGCCGAGGTGAGTTGGCTTCCAAGTCCCTGTCGAACGATCGGCCTGGGGTGGGACAGGTTGTGGTAATCGTAGCATAGAACCAGGGCTACGACACAGCCGAATCATGCCTACGAGGCGAGTCACCACCAAGAGCGTAGGTACCCATCGAAGGCAGATCAGACACACGGACCTGCTGCAGGCAAACTGACTTGATACGTGGATTCAAGGTCTCTCGTCCTCTGTACATGGGGTGCACAGGGAGCGTCTGCATTGTCACTTCCAGCCGGGAAGTATATCCAGTATCCCGCCACGACGTTAGGGCGGGAAAGAATAAGGGTGGTCGAGTAAGTGGGGCTTCTCGCGTTGATGACCAGAGCGACAGCGCAATGTTTATCAGGCAGTCATGAGTTGTGGCTTTTGAGGGGTCAAGCGGCTGACGAGTCATATCCCCATGTGCCACAGTACTATTGGAGCGGGTGATACATTTATCGCGGCACTCTTGTTCGGGGTGGCATGTCACGGCAGCGACTGGGACTCGGAGCGAAAATTGCGCTTTGCCGTCGACCTTGCAACCAAGAAGGTCCAGATGGACGGCTTTGCGGGGTTGGTAGGTTGGTAATGCAGACTGAGAAGAATAAGAAGAGCGGTGGGCATGGATGATGACGTGGTCGATTGTTGTGGAAAAGTAGCAGAGTTCACCCGAAAATACCCCGTCGCCTAGGGGCAGGTAGTTGAACCATTCATTTCTGCGATGCGGGAGCCGGGAATCGCCAACAATTCAGAGGATCGGTGGCGAAACGATTGGACCTCGCTAGGAACCTAGGCAATAATCAGGTGGAGGTGGAGGGTGAGGTGAGGGGGATGCCGCTGCTGTGAGGTCTGTGGGCTGGCTGGTGGCAGTTGGATTTACTGGTTGTAATTAACACACTAGAGTGCTGCTGGTCAACTGTAAGCCAACGAGCTGCCTCACTCGTCGCTCGGTGGAAGAGGAGAGAGCGAAATATTGTCTCAACTGCAGCAAGGAGCCGAAGCACACCACGAGGCGGCGGGGTTGTAGGAGACGGACCCGTGCAGGCTGCTGGAGAGCGAATCCCGTCTCCAAAGTGTCTGCCTCATATGCCTCAGGGCTCGCGTGAGCGCTTGGAAAAGGGGCGGCCAAATCCTCGTTCACCCAAATTGGATCAAGATGAGATGAGACCAGGATGCATCCGCGTCCCGCGAAGGGCATGCCGCGAGAGCCCTGTTGCTAGCGAATAGGACCGGATGCAGCTGCCAGTGGCATCAGGTCACCTTGTGTGTCGGACTGGAAAGTTTCGTCTGCGGAAGTGGTTTCCAAGATCCTTTCCGACGCTGTAGCGATCCACACGTGGCTCAGGCAGAACGGAATGGTGCGAAACGCAAAGAGGAGGGTGGGGACAAGGATTTTCTGCCGCCAGGCGGGAGGCAGGAGTCAAGGAAAGCACGGAGCTCCCGACCAAGCAGTAGGTCTTTAGGTAGGTATATAGTTTGTGGCTGAGTCATAGGTCCGTCCCACTCACTGCGGGCGGGTAAAAAAGACCAGCAACAGCGCTGGATGATGAACCTGGGGAATTGAGCAGTGCTTGTGGCAGGTACATTGTCCGGAATACGCCCGGGTATGCATAGCAAACTACTCATACGCTCGCAACGGGTCAGCCTCCTGCGGGATACCTCTTCTCTCGGTCGGAAAGGGCACAATTGCCACAATGTCACCCACCAGTTGGATTGCTTCTTTAAGATCGGAGGAGAGAATGATCGGCCTGCGCTATATGAGTGGGTAGTAGTGTACATAAGCCGCCGCGGACGAGTTTAATAGTACACCATACATACAAGTGCAGCGGACATTTGTGGGCATTGACGGGATGGGCGCATTGCAAGCGAGTTCGTGATGTGTGGTGGGTGTGTCACCTGAGCATTGACAGGGAATCGCCCGGCATACCCAAGTTTGGTGAGTCCCGTCGTTGCTTCGAGGAGATTTGGAGTGTGTGTGACTTGCCGCTACAGTGTCGAACCAGGAAATAAATGCCTTTGGGCTGAGCTCGCTACGAACAAGGGGCTGGAATGAGAGCACAGTGTAGTCATCTCTAAGGGACAAGGACTAGTACACATTCAGTAAGGGCAGATTACCAACTGGTTCAGTGCAACGCAACGCTAAAAAAAGCAAACCTTGAAGTTCTGCTGGTGTTGGGTTACTTTCCAGTACGGTCGGCATGCATCCCATAGTTTCAACCTGACATGGGAGGCAGCATCTCAGGTCAGCCTGACTTGCGGCCAATCACGGGTGAGCCAGAGGCTGTGATGTCCATACGCTAGCGTGTGCTTGCTCGCATCCGGAACAGGGATTGTGGAAGGCCCAAGGACGCCGCTGAAACGGTCTGTGGTCCTCGAGGAGGAACCGGAGGAGTCGAAACATCTTATTCTGCATACCTTGTAGTATGTAAGCCGCGGGCCCGTGATCCCTCTTTGCGGCTTGCCTCTTTGCCCAGAAGTGGATCTTCGCCCGCCCCCTAGTCGAGGAGAAGGCCATGACATGGGCTTGTGGCATGTGGCCGGGAACGACCCTTTTGGATCTTTTCCTTTTCCTTTCTCCTTTTTTTTGTTCTCCCCTTTGTACTTTTCTTTTACCGGACTATCAAAATTTCGCAGAAGCAAGGGTACCTGCCCCAGGAGAACAAAGCCTTGGCCTTCCTTGGCAAACTCGCCCAGGATGCTGGAAGATCCGTCATGCTCTGCCGTCGGATTGGGGGGCTGTCAGAATGACAATCGTAGACTTGTCGGGCTGCGTCCGGAACACCAACACCAACACCAGGGGTTTCCAAGGTTCTATCGGATGAGCGGACCTACGCTTTTAACTTGACATCACCTTTCGGACTGCAAGCCAATTCTGGCCGCACTGCAGAGTTGACGGCATTTTCCTTGAACTAATCGATAGGGCGGGTACATGGGAGACAATCAATGGAGTCCGAATGAAAGTTTTTCGAGACAACGAGGCGGAGGTATCATTCAGCTCAGAGAAATGAGCCGAGAGACCCGAGACAATTAGGATGACCGTCTCCCCTCCCCTCCCTGCCTCGGATATCGACATGGTTACCTAGGAAGACAAAAGGCTCCAGTCGATAAAAAGTTTGCTTGATGCGCCCCATTCCATTCCCGGTGTGGATTCCAGTTTCCACTGCACTTCGGCCTCTTCGGTTTGGGGACTGAGATGCTAATGCAGCGGGCTGCACCAATTTGGCATTAGCTTTTGCCGTGGATCAACCATCATCGACACCAGCAAACTTTGGCGAGTTGAGGGTTCCGTGCTGCGAGGTGCCACGGGTGACGGTCCCAAGCGCGTCAGCCTGGGTAATGAGAAATGCTTGCCTCACCCGACCAGGTCACAGTAAAGGTGTGGACAGCCACCACTCATCACTGCACCAGTAACCAGCCAGCAATCCGCATGCATCGTTGATATGGAAGGCTCGCATTGCATGGCTCCATGGATGCTGGTTGGCCCTTTTGGCCCGAAACATGGTGACGCTTTGGGAATTGGGATTGCTGGCGCGTGCTGTAGCAGCATGGTTCCATTTACACAGGTTCTTATTGCTATGCGTACATCCTTCACACCGTAGTTGTACATACACTAAAATAATGCGTGCCAGTATTTGTTTTCCTCCCCCCTGGCGCTGCGAGGTGGTGGCGTGGTGTCATTTCATCCGTGGAGGGCTTGGGCCTGAGTTCCGAGAAATACCCAAATCAGGTCCTTGCATGTCCCCCGTTAATCAAAGCCTGGCGTGTGGGTCTGACGAGCAGGGATTGCGGGTGGGGGAGCCTCAACCAAAATCAGATTGGCTCAAGCTAGGTGGAGGTACTTGCGCACTCATATCAGTCATCCTTAAGCAGTACCGCCTCCATTGCTATTGGATACGATGTCAGCTCTTCCTCGATCCACCGCGATCCACCACCTACTATGGAATTGTATGTATGCGTATGTATTTTGCAATCCGTACAGGCGCGGGCCTCGCATCGTCGGGACGTGCCAACTTGAGGGTTTCAGGCCTCCAGGTTAACGAGAAGGGTGTCAATGTTGGGCCGCCCATATATCGGGACAAGGCTCCTGGGGCGGATCCTCCCCCATGGCTAAGTTTTGCCCCCGTTTGCCCCCAACTAGGTGTAGTAGGCGGATTACAGTGAAATTAATGTAGATAGCTCGACGGACCAGCACAGACTTTGACTTTGAAGTGGGAACAATTCCGCTGGGGATCTCAGGTATGTCAAGAATAGATGATCAACTGTGAGACACTGTGTCACCACGATCTGCGCAACTACCACACTAGGTAGGCGGATACTTGTGGATATACACATGTATGTCAGTAGGTATGAGATCAACAACCAGAACCAAACAAGCCACGCAGTGTGTGGTCCTGCAAAAGGGCCTAGCCTGGGCCTACACAGTCAGGAGGGGAAAAGGGAGGGGGAAGGGGGGCAATAGTAGGTGTTGCTCAGCGAGAAACGCGTGCGATCGACGCTCTTGTTGATGCAGCCTTCAACATGTTGCCTCATCCACAGGCCGAAACGGGTGAGGAGATGGTACCAGTTGCCGCTGGCCAACAACAGGCCGGCAGGAACAGCGCGGTACGGTATGGATGCAACTACACCACTTTGCACGTCTGGTTGGCTAGTCCGAAACGAAGACATGCCATCATTGATTCATTGGTGGTCGTTCTTCAAATCAATGCGTCCGGAGGTACGGGATACATCGGTACCTATTAGTGCAGGGGCTGGTACCTAGCAGTACTACCTTAGTCCCATTCAAACTCCTGGAATTCGCCGTAATCCCCCCATACCGACAGTTAGGGAAGGTATCGGTCGTTTGGGTAATGTACACGGGTAAGGTACCTTAGCCTGGTCCCACCATTCCAACCCAAGTGTTCACCGCAGGTATTCCGCTCACACCGGGGGCCAATTTCGCACTGGCATCCGTTCGGCCACATTGGTTTCTTGGCGCCGCGAGCCCTTTCGACGCCTGGGAAGATTTCCCGTAATCTCACCCCACGCATCGAGGTCACTCACCGCCCCCGGCCCTCGCCCTGTTAGTGACTCGTAAGTCACAAGCCGCCAACTCGCGAGGGAAACCAGGTGCGAAGAGCCTTGCTAGTTAAAGAACCAGGCATTCTCTTAGTTAAAAAGCCAACGCTACGGGCTTTACTAGTTTACCCCCCAATCAGGCAGGCGATTGACAGGATTTTGAGAGTTCCCATTGTTGTCTACCCATGTCCGACTCTCTGCTGATTATTCGTAGGTATTACTGTACTTACTATGCAGGGAGGTGTCGTCAAGCAAACTTGTTGCCAATGCCGGGATGCGAGTGTTTACTACGCGCATGTACTGCGTAGTGCGTAGGCCATGGGAGGCCTGGTGGACCTTGGTTGTCCACAAATTGGGAGGTTATCTTGGCATTTAGGGCGAGATACACAGTACAAGCAGGACGCATGACTTCGTGGCCAGGTACGGATACCTAACGTGCGAGAGACGTGGTAGCGAATAATCACTATTATCCCGTCGTCAGCACTTAATAGCAAGCTGCCTTTTTGGCGCGTTTAGCCGGCGCCCCTGGCACCCCGCCCTGCTTGCTGCCTCTCCCTCATCCCCCGTCCCAAACCTCCAAGTGAGACGATCCGTGGCGCCTAGCAACCCCTGTCGAGAACAGGTTAAGGGAAGTTAAGTTCGGGAAAGTTACAGTGACTTGCCCATCACACCCCCCCTTTCCCAATAAGTTAAATCCGCCCCTCTGCCTCGTACCCCAGGCCTGGACCAGTTTCCCTCGGCCGCCTTCTTCCATGGCCCACGCCACCCTGCTCCAGGGGACCGACGGCAGGAAACCGACTTGCACGGCAAGGGTCCATTCCCACTGTCGTCGTCTCTTTGACCCACGGCCACGGCGGATCCAGACGTGTTACCTGTGTAATCCGTACTTGGTAGCGTACCTTTTGATACTCCCAAGTCACGGATATTGCTCTCTTTAGGTCCAGCTCTCTGCCCCCCCCCCCCCTCCTGCAGCCTGCTCGATGCTCCGCTCCGCTTGACCTGCCGCCTCCTTCATCCCTCGTTTCCCAACCACCTTGGCACCTTGCAAAGTGCTCTACAATCATCTACATACCATCACCCGGCGAATTACTAGTTTTACAACCTGGTCTGATCCACCTGCTTCTTACACCAACGCTATTTGCTTGTCCACCACCCCATCTCCGGCCCTGCGTCTAAGACGCCGAACCCTTGATGGCAAGGTATTTTTACAACCCCTGCGAGAGCGTAATGACGCAGGCCACCCACAGTCCAAAGTTCGTCGAGGGATCCCATGGAGACGCAGTCTCACGCACGATGGCCACACACTCTCACTCCCTCTCACACTGACACATTAACACGCACATGCCAAACCGCCCCATATACACTACTCTTATTATCACTCCTGTCCCTCTCTCCTGTCCCGAGTGATACGTCCATCTTCAAGGTTTGATGTCTCTCCCGTTCCGCCCTTCCAAGGGATAATAACTATCCCACTAGTTTCTCTCTCTTCTCTCTCTCTCTCTTCTCACTTCTCTTATTCTCTTGCCTCCCTCGCAAACCTAGTTTACTTGATGATACTTAACCAAGCTGGGACCCCCAGCTGGCCTCGACTCTCCCCCATCTCTTCTTGGTTGTCAACCACGACATCCCGTTGTCCTCCTGTCCCATATACCGCCTGTCCTCTCCACTCTCTGTCGAAATGATACCCGTTGCCATGGTCGGCAGCCACATGCCTGGCATGTCAGCTGCTGGGTATAACATGACCGACGCCCTGTTCGAGGAGCTCTCGCGACAGCTGTCCACTGTCACAAGCCGGAGGTTCTCAAGAGGGTCAAATGGTCAACTGTCAGGCAACTCCATGCGGGTCATGAAACCGAGGAGCGCGAACAACAGCCCGAGGTCGACTACATTGCAGGACCGGAGGAAAGCGATCTTGAATGACGGCCAGCTCCATCAGCACAGGGCCCGACCAGCTATCGACAACGCCTACATGCCTACTTCTGGCTACCAGATGTCCTCGGAGAATATGCCGGGTCCTAGTCAACTCCCAACGCGCCCACTCAGCTGGCATCCTTCGTCTCAACAGGCGCAGCCACATCCCCACGCGTCTCAACAACAACAACAACAAACGGAACTGCAGCAGCCGCACCAGCAGGAATACCAGCATCAACAGCCATTGATGCACTATCCCTTCCCGTCTTACACCGAACCCGACCTCGCGAGCCTTCGCAACCTACCTCCCACGCCAGCCGTATATTCCGGCTACACTTCACCCGCATCCGCCTTTTCACCGCTGTCACTACCCTACTCAGGGTATGAGCAGCAACAGCAGTCCTACTTCTCACCGACAGGCTGGACAGTACCTGCTCAACAACAGTCCTCCGTACTGCCCCTGTCGCAACATCCTCGGGAGCCCGACTTCAACCAACGAAGCCCGCCTGAACAGCCTTCGTCCCACCTAGAATGGAACTCCTTCGTCGCGCATGGTTTTGATCGGTGCACGGCGCCACCCACGCCCCAAGATTTTATTCAAGCCCAACAACCAGAACCGAGGCTACAGTCGGAAGAATCTATTCCGTACGAGCCGCTTGAAGAGGAGTCGGACGGCGAAATCCTCTACGGGCTTGGGCTCTATGACACACCGGAGAAGGCGGCGGATCCACAAATAGACTACCACCGATCGGTGGTGTCGTCCCTGCTCGGAAGCGCCTACACGTACCCAGAACCGACGGGCAAAGGCTTGAAGCTGGAAGATGCTTGGGAACCTCCAGCGGACTCGGATGAAGATTCCCAAGACGGCTCCGATGACGCCGAAGGAGAGGAGCAAGACGACTAAGCGCAACTTAGACGACGAAACAATGGACGAATAGACATGGCCCATTAGCGGCCCGCCTGCCTGGGCGTCACGATTGGGAGGAGTTACGAACATCATTTTCAGCGGCGTCTTTCTCGAGCTTGTGTTTTCTAATCACACGAGACATGCTTAGAGGAACTGGGAAAACGGTTGGCGCCTTCGGTTGAAGCGAGGCGATACCCCTTGATGTTTTATTATTATCATTATTGTACTGTATACATCACGGACTCGAGTCCAGAATAAATCTCAAATTTCTGTATGTTGTCAAAATGAACTGGTTCCACGGAGCAGGTGCAGTACTTTCGTGCTGACCATTCCCATATCAACTCTGGACCCAAATCTCGGAGTTCAAATGTCCCTCTGGAGCAAAGTGGAGCCCCAGTGGTGCAGAGCCGCCAAATACCCCTGTCATTCTCCATTTTTCCCATGTGTTTATGTCCCCACAAGGTTTGGTGGGACTCCTCCTGTACTTTTGAGTATCCTTTCACCAATTTCCGTGGTTAGGTACCTCTGGATACACTTTCCCCCTCCCCTCCTGGTTGCCCCTCATCCTCGAATTTTTACCTGCCGCTGCCGGAATCTGCTAGACTGCCCCGCCATGAGTGGAAAGCAAAAACCCAATAACCAATTCTATTGACAAAACCACAAGGAGCTGTCAGTACGGCCTCGGAACCCCTGCCCGGCTTCGTTCAATTTCGAACTGTATTATCCAAAGCGAAAGTTCTCTCGACGGAAAAATCCAATTCCCAACAGGAAGCTAGCTTGGCACCACTGGAGAGACGACTTGGCGGTGCTAGCAAGGATGCTTATGCCTAGAGCTTGTTTCGTCACCAGACCAACTCTCGACATATTGATCGATGCAGGCATCCCCGTGACCGTCTGTATTGACGGCATTTATGTACGGCTTCGGCCAACTAACAATAGTGCCAATCAAGGTGCCAGTAGACATTGGCTTCCTGGAGGAGAGCCATCAATGCTCTGACTCGGGCAGTGTGCCGTCCCCTGCGCCGTGGCCGTCAAGCAGGTGCTGAGCGGGCGGCTCTCGGACAAGGGCGTCCTGGCACCCATGAGCCCCAAGATCAAAGGGCCCATCATGAAGGATGAAGGAGCTCGAGGGGCAGTATGGCATCGCGATGGTTGAGAAGACTGTCTCATGAGATGGTGAAAGGTGACCCATGACCACCTTGCTTTGACTTGTAGGCTGCTCAAGGGGGGGGGGGGGGGGGGTGGGTTTGCGGGTTATGGACTTCGCAGGATCATGACCACTTCTTCGTCAGGGTTTGAATGGGCGCGGTATACAGCTATATGAATATTAGACGCCAGAAACAACCAAGACAAGATTTTTGCAACCTTGGTTCCTTCACTCGGGCTTCGAGCTTTGTCGCCGTCCGACGAGGGTAACTCGCACGATCTCTGGGTGAAGAGTGTCTACAAAATAAAATATAGGCAGCATTTGAGTTGAAAGATCTTGCACTCGGGGTGGGATTATGACCCAGCTTGAGTTCCATGCCTGCCTTCGTTCTCAATTTAGGTGTTCGCTCGAAACCACCATTCATTCTACCTAGGTAGTCCCGCGAATGGTGGAAACTCTGAAATGGCATTAAAGCATCTTAATGAAGAATACAATACCTTCAGAGCGGTAAATTTAATCTCCGGTTCTTCAACGTTGATTGTAGACAATTTACATCATTTGCCTTGGTAAGTCGTTGGCTGATAAAGTTTTCGCAACTCATCCGAAAAAAATTAGCAGCCAAGCATGCTGGCAACACATAATCTTTCACAACACATAAACCTCCCCCCCCGCAAATAGCCACTCCACCATGGTCCAGTACGTCTTCACACCATGGCGTGACCGTCAGGAGTTATTGACAGTCCGGCGGCAACTCTACCCCCAGCACCACAACGACGACGACGACGGCGGCGGCGACAACCACCACACAGCCGCCCCGACGGCGACGGCCCGTGCTGCGGCCCGTGTGGGCGAGCAGCAGCACGCCGTGGCGCGGGTGTCGATGTGGATGCAGCGCGGCGGCTGCCCGCACCTGGTCGAGTCGACGGCCCTGCTGAGGGCCGCCATCCTGAGCGACCCCGATGCCGAGGCCGGCGCGGGTTCGGCTTCGGGCCCGGACTGCGGCGCTGCGCGGTCGAGCGGCTCGTACGCTGCGCGCGCGGCCTACTCGGCTGCTTTTAGTCGGTATGTATTACGGGGAAGGAGGAGATGGAAGTTTACGCGTCGGAAGAGCTAGATGGTCGTTTTGTTTCCTTGATTGTTTGTTCTATGGAGCTCCCTGGTTTGGGGGCCGGCGGCGATGACCTATCGGTGTCGCCGGACCGGGCCTGGGCTGGAAGTCTATGCCCTCCTGCCCTTCACAATGTTCCTTCCAATCTCTAATTACATCTTGTTTTTGAGCCCCAATTCCAACTTCCAAGCCCCCTAGTCCACGCTACAGTGTAGCAGGACGGCGGGACAAGTGACACTCCCCCAACAATCACCGCCTCGCCACGTCGGGGGACCAAAGTCCGCTAACGCGTGCCCGCGCCGGCAGGTTCGTGACGGGCCTCCTCGACAGCAACCAGGACAAGCAGCGTAAGATGAGCATGTACGCCGTGGCCAAAAGTGTCGGCCTCCCTGCCACGTTCGTCGAACTGCGCCACCAGGCTACGCACGAGCAGCTCCCCTCGCTGACGCGCCTGCGCGCCGCCGCCCAGAGCGCCCTCGACTGGATCTGGGAGTACTACTGGCGGCACCTGGTCGACGACGCGGTCGAGGCCGCCGCGCCCGGTGGTGGTGGGGGGGGGGGAGTCTCCGGCGTGTGCCGGGACCTCGTGAAGGCGTGTCTGGCGGCGGAGGAGGAGGGGGAGGATGATGCCGAGGCGAGGCGGGGGCTGGTGAGGGAGCTCCGGAGGTACGGGGAGGCCGAGGTGCTGCGCGCGGTGGGGGAGGTCAGCGAGCAGGCTAGGGACCTTGGGACGCTCCGGAGGGCTCTGTCCCTGTCTAGAGAGATATTCCAGGCCTATGCAGGTTCGGAACTTATGGACGAGGACGCCGAAGTAGAGCGGGGCCCCAAGGACATCAATACTGTACGTTCCGAGATTTCAGGTTGGCGGGGCGAGCTGCAGGAAGCGGAAGAGGCAAAGTCAGGCAAGACCATGGCCGACAAGCCTCAGGGGCAGGAGGGCGAGGAGGAAGGGCCGAGCTGGTCGCGGTATGATAGCAGTTGGGTATCCAAACCCATTGGTGTTGTCTGAGCATTGTAATAGAAACGAGATACCCAATTTAGAAAGGCTCATTCCGGACAAGTCTCCTTCCCGGAAGCAATCCCTCTCCATATCGCGGATGGTATGTCTAGAGGTACTCATGTGCTTGATCATGTGATAACCCCACACTTAACTCCGGGGAATCCGGCCATCCAATGATAGCGTCATTGTTTCTAAGAGCCGGAGCTCTGGAAGTCAATAGAGCAGTGAGTTCCCCGCAACTTGAGAACCTTCTTCAAAACGTTGTGTCTATGAATCCCCTCGTTTTCCGCCGACCTCTACTCAAGCAGAGTTTTCGAACCTTAGCCGCGGGTGTAAGTTCTGCCTCTACAGTGCACGCAGGCATGCCCCGTGTTCTAACCTCTCTCACCTAGCTTGCGCTTACTCGAAAAATGCATATTCAATCAATCCCCATGTGTATGTAATAATCGCGTTCCCTCGGCGTGGCGTTTATTTTCTATTCGAAAGAACCTTTCTGACTCGAAAACCGGCCTGAAGGGGTGGGCAGTAGCAACAACTACGCCTATCTGGTTGTCGATGACAAATCCAAGGACGCCGTCATCATCGACCCGGCCAACCCTCCCGAGTGAGTACTGGAAATGAGGGAGGCGTGGGCCTGAAGCTTACCCGTTGATGCTAGGGTTGCCCCGGTCTTGAAGAAAGCCATACAAGAGGGCAAAATCAACCTCACGGCCATTGTTAATACGCATCAGTATGTCACAAGCTACCACAGTAATCTGGGATAGCCCTTCTGATCCAAATATCGGGCTAACCCGGACACCACTACAGCCACTGGGATCATGCCGGCGGTAACAAGAAACTGGTGAGGATTTTTTCTCTTCCCTAGCCACCTATTTCGCTGGCAAGGTTTGCTAATGGCCCAACAGCTCGCTGAGCTTGGGCTGCCAAACCTCGCGATCATCGGGGGGAAGGATTGCGAGGCTGTGACGAAAACGCCCAGTCACGGGCAGGGCTTCAGTCTCGGCAGTATCGCGGTCAAGGGGCTGCACACACCCTGCCATACGCAAGACAGCATCTGCTGGTTCATGGAGGATGGTGGCGATAAAGTGGTCTTCACAGGAGACACTCTTTTCCATGGCGGTGAGAACTGGGCCTGACCCCGGTGGAATGAACGAGGCTTATCGTGAGACAGGTTGTGGCAGGTTCTTCGAGGGCACGGCAGCAGAGATGGACAAGGCTCTGAACAAAACTCTTGGGTCGTTGCCCGACGATACCCGGGTCTTTGTAAGTGATGCTGGGGGTTTGGTCTTGTGGGGATGGCAAACTAAACGCGCTTTTGCAGCCCGGCCATGAATACACGAAGGCTAATGTCAAGTTCGCCGCGTCTGTCTCGCAAAGCAAGGCGGTCAAGGCTCTTCAAGCCTTCGCCGATGCAAACGAGGAGACACAGGGGAAGTTCACCATCGGCGACGAGAAAGTAAGCTGCGTACAGAGTTCCGGGCACCGGCAAGGAAAGAGCTAATATAAGTGTATCCAGGAGCATAATGTCTTCATGCGGCCACAGGTAGGTTTATTCGTTCACAGGAGACTCGAGTGGCCGAGGCTAACAGACGCCCACCAGGATCCGGAAATCCAAAAGGCCACGGGCCAGACAGACCCGATTGAGATCATGGCCAAGTTGAGGGAGATGAAGAACAATTTCAAGTGAGTACTGGGGAAAGTTTTTGCAGCGTGGAGTGCGAATCAACCTAATTGCCCAGGCCGCCGGCGGAGTCTAAAATGTAGAGAGCTGGCAAAGGGAGAACACACATGCGAATACAATTGCAGCGATTGAGATTGTTTATTTGGTTGTGCCTTAGCAAGCAGATAGTCAAGAAATATTATTGGATAGAGAGTGTAGAATACAGGGTAGAATGTCTTCAGCCCGTGGAAGTAGACTCATCCGTAGGACAGATGAATCAATTGCCACGGGAGGAAAGCCAAATAACAGAAGAGGTCAAATGACATTTGCTTGATCTTGCTTCACTGTCCACACTTGCGCGTCCTGGGTTTGTTTGGTGACGACAAGCTCTAGCATTTTTAGAAGCTGGTGAATTGCACGGATGAGAAAACCACCCTGCAGGGCTGGGGAAAGAGTTTGTGCCGCACCAAGAGGCCGTCTCGGCGATGTAGCTGGACCTACCTCTGGAGCGAGAAAATATGTTTCTACAGCTCCGATCCGTATCATGTATAGAAATTTTGGAGGCCTGGGGATGCACAGCAACCAACTCTTGTTGGAGGATGTACGGAATACAAATTTTCCAGCGACTTGAAGTTTTAAATAGTCAGTGGGTTACGCACGTGCCAGCGTGTGATTCCCCTTCCTCGCACGTGCAGGCCGACATTTAGGTACCCCTCCAAGAATTACATGACCCCGGTCCCGCAAATGAAACCGCGTCTGGCCACACCAGCAGCGAGGATCCGTGAACAGCATCGCGAAAAAATGGTAAGCAACCAGCATGCCATGAATGGGTGCGCCGATCGCAAGAGGTGCGCATGCTTACCTATAAATCGCAGCCCGCAAAGCGCCGGCCCGCGGCGGCAGCCAAGCCCGGCGCAAAGGCATGGCGATCGAAGCTCGCCAAGGAGCACAACATCACGGCGGCGGAGGAGGCCGAGATCAGCGAGGCCTTCGGGCTGTTCTCGGACGAGGCGCACAGCGAGCAGGACAGAGTCATCCCCATCGGCGACGTCCGACGTGCAATGATGTAAGCCCGTGCCCATCCCCCGGCGCCGGCCTTCTCGAACCTCCCATCTCCCGACCCACCAGACGCTAACGGCTTCTCCCCCAATATAGAGCCCTAGGAATCCCCCCTCGCGACAAGACCGAACTCGCCGAGTTCACGTCCATCCTCGACCCCGACGACGAGGGCTACGCGCCCTACCCGGCGTTCGTGGCCATCTGCGCGCTCAAGATGCACGCGCGCGACCAGGGCAGCGAGGCGCACGTGCGGGAGGTCGACGAGGCGTTCTCGCTCTTCTCTGGGTCGGGCGCTCTCGGTGGTAGTGGTGGGGGAGGAGGGCCGGCCATCACAATGGCGCAGCTGCGGCGCGTGGCGGCCACGCTCAAAGAGGAGGTCGGCGACGACGTGCTGAGGGATATGATTCTTGAGGCGAATGGTGGGGCGGGCGTGGGGAAGGGCGTCAATAAGGATGAGTTCGAGAGCGTCATGAGGAGGGCCGGGGTGTGGAGGTGATTGGGGAGGGGTTGTGCACGACCGAACTCGATCGATCCGGGGATGGCCCCCGCTGGGGAGGACAGCTCTGAGAGTAGATTAAGGGCGCGCACAACGGTACCTTGACGACGCGGAAATGAGGTCATTAGGCAAGGGAAAAGAGGGTGACTTGGGCGTTATGGAAATTGGGTGATACCCGGAAGGACTCCGAGCGCCAATCCGCTAGCCACGAGCTGAACCGAGCGGTTTACATGGACTCACGCCATGGCTGTCGACGGAAGAGGACTATTAAGATGAAGCTTGTATGATATGGCGGAGGCAGGCCTCATGCCTCGGGAACCTTGATACCGGCGCTCATTATGATAGGTAGTTTTGGCGTCAGCGTACTGGCGCCTTGCATTGTCTCTGGACGAGATAATATCTATGGAAAGTGATTCATTTGGAGGATGTTGTAATCCCCTTCGACCTAGACATCGTGATGCCTCTGTGGGACTGGTAGCTTCCTACCAGATGCTTAAAATTTCAACGCCATGAATGCCGATGCTAAATCCCGAGGCTCAAGTGTTCTCTGATCTCTGAAAACATGTGTTTCCTCGGTCTATTTCGACCACTGATCCTAAATCCTTTCGGAACGAAATACCCCTTACAAGCGCTTCACAACTCTCCCGTCGCCGGAATCTCTACAATCTCGGGGGCGGGACCTTGAGGTGCCTGGCCTCCGGCAGTAGCGGCGGCGGCGTCCCTCGCCTTCTGCGAATCCAGCACGGCCTGTAGCTCTGGCGGCGCCTTGAATCCTGCGTGATCGGCGTGTTTCTTGTAGAAGTAGTTGTCTGCCTTCGGGGCCAGCTCGGGGGGTAGCTCTTCGAGGACGCACTCGAGAATGGCGTCGATCGACTTCTTCTTGGACGACTCGCGGTGCCAGATGGAGATGAGGTGCGAGTTGAAGCGGACCGACAGTCCGACGCCGCAGATCTGGTCGCCTGGGGGCGAATTAGCCTGTCTGGTCTCAACAGGGCGGACAAGATCGGGGGACACGGCTTACCTTCGTCCAGGACGCTCTGCAGCTTCTCCCCAATTGCCAACAGCTGCACCCGGGTCCAGACGTCGGGCCCGATGCTCTTGGGAACACGGAAGGTCCAGCTGCCACCGTTGATGTTGCGCCGGTCCTCCCAGATGGGCTTGAAGCCGGCCTTGAAGAGGTAAATGGACTCGCGCATCTTTATCTGGTCGACCGGGGTGTTGTTGTTGTAGCGCCAGAAATCCTGCACGCTCTCGATCTGCGTCCCCAGCTGCTCCAGCTGCGCCTGGTAGGCGCCGTCGTCGCCCGTCTGCTTCTGGTCTTTGGCTTGTCTGTACGCAGTTGCGGATAAACCCAGGGGTCAGCGCTCAATGTTCGTGCCAGATGCCTCTTCTATCTCTGAATGACTTCTCCTGGGGGGACGGGGTGGAGGGGGGAGGAGGGGGCTGACATACCGGTCGAAGTAGACATTCCAGTAGTGCTGGGTTGGCAGCGGGCGCATGGCCTTGAGGAAGTTGCGCTTAGCATCGTCGCGTTGCTCTGCTGGCGACGCCGCGCTGATGGAATTGGGGTCGGAGCTCTGGGACAGCGACGACAGGCCGCGGGTGAAGAGGGCTGGTCTTCCGGCCATGGTTGCAGGCTGGCGGAAGGTAGGCGGGCGGATGGGCGAGTGGGAAAGGGGATGGGGGAAGAGGGGAAAGTTGGAGCTCTTGAAGGGAGCTTGCAGTTGCAGTAGCTCGCCAGTCAGCAAACAAACGTCGGTGGCTGAGAAACCAGGCCTTTCAACGACTCTTGATGTTTCAGCTTCTTCTTCGAATAGGGGAGTTTACTTTGCAAAGTGAGCAACAGGCTGAGAGGCGGTGGGCTGGTGGCTAGGCAAGGGAGCCAACACACTTTCACAGATTGGGCAGGTCTACTGAACAAAGAACAGACTGCGGGAAGCAGTGGTTTGGTTGGAGAGGAGAATGGCGAGGGCAAAGGAAAGAGAGGAGAGGAGAGCTTTAAGATACCTATATGCAGTATCCGTATAGTATTACCGTCTTGTGATAGTGCTAATGAAACGGCGAACAACGAGGATTGGATGTCCAACCGCGACCTGAAACAAGCCGACCGGTTTTAAGGCTGCATCTCACCTGGTCGACCAGATCGCCAGGTTACATGAAATGGCAAGCGGTCGGTTGCGTACTGCCAAATGGTTGTACCTGCATTTCGTCTGAACTTTCGCATTGGAATTGAATTCTTCAAACGAAAACCTTGGTAGGTTATGCCGGGAATACTATGCAGGAACATGCGTACCTAGGGAACCAGGCACGCCAGCCAGTTAGCTCTAGGTTTATTTATTAGAGTTTGAAGGCACCCCAATCAGATTGATCAGCACTCCATATTTCCGGCGGTAGTTGGCTACCAAATCTTGCATGCAAACACAATATTTTATAGATAGTGAATGACATGGACCAGCCTCCAACCGCACGTCAACCACAAAGTCGATTGTTCGATATCGCCGTTGCAGTCTCTGTATCGCTCGACTGTATTAATTCCTTGAAGCAAACTCGAAAATATCTAAACATTCAACACATATATATAATATCTTTTTATGTAACGTCCCATCCGACTGGCAGAATCCTGTTCTGACTTCGAGTAGCTCTGACATTGTGAGCTTCTCCGAACCTTGTCGTGGGAATCACCTCCCCGAATCATCTAGTTATTTTCTGGCATTGCAACAATCATCGAGGTTCATTCTGATTTGTCTCCTATTGTCTCTTCAGAAAAAAATCACCTTCCCTATTGTGCTATTGTGCACATTGAACAATAGCGAACCTTAACTGCAAATCCCTTGCTGAGGCCACCAATACCTATTGTTTGCAGACACCCCTATTTAGAGAATAGGATTCCGGAGAAAGGTATGCCTCAAAATATTTCGTCGCCTCCCCCCTTACCTTCCAGTATGCTTTCCATCTTCGTCCCGAACAAACCTTCCGTCCATAGAGGCAAGGTTAAATATCTGCTCTCGCCCTCCCAAACCTCGTCGTCTCGCCCTCCCAAACCTCGTCGTCTCTTCCCCAACAACATCGTCTTCTCTTCATCCAACTCTTCATCCAACTCTTCATCCAAATCTTCATCCAAATCTTCATCCAAATCTTCATCCAAATCTTCATCCAAATCTTCATCCAAATCTTCATCCAAATCTTCATCCAAATCTTCATCATCGCACCCTTTCTTCACTACCTCCATCATGTCTTCTTCCTCTTCTACTTCCAAGGACATGTGGCCGTGTAGACACGTCCCACGCCGTAGGAGAGACGAGATTGTTCTTCTCCGCGAGGCAGTCGATATCGCCGTCCAATATTTCAACTACGGCACCCGTGAAGAAACCAAGCAGCTGACCAGAAAGGCGAAGAGCTGGTCTGAGAGATACTACAAGAAACGATACAATCGATACGGTCAGAAGCGAGCCGTGGGTCTGATCAGGGACTTCCCTTCCCTCTTCAACCTATCTGTTTCCCGTAAGTTGGACTAGTCAGAAGGAGGGTCCATGTATCGTAACTGACAGTATTACAGCATCAGACCGTCTCGCCAAAGCCGTCATGGTCACCCCTAAGCCTGACGGAGACTCCGCAAAGTCGGAGAAATTTCCGGAATGGGTAGAGCCAACCCTGGCCTCCGACGAGGAGATCGACGAGATTGTCGACCTCCGCCCCCGGCAACCAAGAGGCAAGCCCAAGATGCGGGTCAACGCTGCCCAGCTCCGGGACTCAGGGCTACTCAAATCCCTGCCCGAGTTCATCAACCAGCTCGCCCAGGCCAACCTGGAGACTGAGACCAGGCTGGCCAACAGCACCAAGCAAGGGGCCGGCTTCGAGCTCGACGAGGACGAGGCCGCCACGCAGCCCCACATCGAGATGAACCTCCTCGCAGGACTGCTGGAGAAGCGGGAGGTTGGTGGGCTGGAGAAGCTGAAGATGCCCGGCCAAGAGTCTTCCGCCTCCTCTTCGTCTTCCTCATCGACCGAAACCTCCGACAGCGATGTCAATTCTCCGGCTTCCGCGTCTGAAAAGCCTTCCCAGAAGCGGAAGGCAGATAGTAGATCCGACTCCGAGTCGTCCTCCTCAACTAGGAACTCCGGGTCGCCTTCAGCGACAAAGATCAGAATCGTGACTAAGAAGCGAGCACGGTCGAGCGCAGTATCCATCTCTCCTCCTCGACCTGCACCTTCCTCCGAGAGCAACTCAGATGACTCATCAGCGTCGCCATCGACCACCTCCAGCGGCGACGAGAGCAAGGCGGGTGTGAAAAGTGAGGGCCCGAGCCCCACGCGCATTAAGATTAAAGTTGTGAACTGGCAAAGTTTCGGCAACTGAGTGTGGCAAAAAGGAACAGACCGGTCTTTCAAGGGGGGAAATGGTTCTGGTTCAGCGACGGCGTTAAGAATACATCCGAACGACTAGAGGCGTTCAAAGCGGAGTTCACAGGGGTAAATACCCGGCTGGCATGCAAATATGCATTATATCTCGAGTTTCGAGAGAGAGTTAAAGCGGTTTCGATTCGACAGCATAGGTAAATAGACAAAGACCAAAAAAAATAAAGGATGTATCGCCCAAGTCGGTCCCTGTATCCCACAATGCTCTGCCCTCCCTTGCTGGCCATCCCTCAAACTCCAGTCGCTCCTTTACCGTGATACGTGATATGATACTACACTAGTAGCAAGCCTCCTACCCAGCCTCTATCTCCTATTTTCAAACGTTGAACTTGACGCCCAGTGGCTTCCGACCACTCCCCCCCCTCTCACCTCTCGCATCTTTCACATCACCCAAGAATCTCAGCCGATCGTCACCAATCTTCCTCTTGAACATTCCCAGGTCTTTGAGCAGGCCCTGCATGTAGTCGTGCATATCCTCGGCCTGGTTCTCGTACCCGCCGGACGCATAGCCGTCGTCCTCATCCTCGTAGCACGTCTCATCAGCCATGATGCCGCGGTTCTCTTTATCATCCCCCTCGCCGTCCTCCGACCCGGCCCCGACCTCCTTTTCGCCAACCACCACCCCGCCCTTGCCACCGCCTCCCCCGACCTCCCGCACCGTCACGGGCGGGATGGGGTTCTTCAGGCTCTCGAGCGCCAGCTTCAGGTGCAGCCTGAGGGCCTCGTTCTCGGTCTGCAGGCTGCGGATCTTGCCCTCTGCCACGAGGCCCCTCTCCTCCATCATGCGCTGCATGGCGGCGACGCGGGCCTGGTACTCCTCGAGACGCTCCTCCTGGTCCTTTGCGTCCTTCTCGCGGCGGCGGCTGTCGCCGACGACGAGCTGCAGCTGCCGGATCTCCTCGGACATGGCGGCGATCTGGGCGTCGCGCTCCGCCGCGCTGACGCTGTCCTGGTTGACCACGGCGCGCGTGCGGATCCGCTTGGCCTGGTCCGCGTACCGCAGTGTCGAGAGCGTCTCCTCGTAGTCCGACGGCGCGATGCACGCGATCATGGCCGTCTTGCTGTTGCCCCCCAGCGAGTCCTTGAGCAGCCACGTCAGGATGCTGTCGCGGTACGGGACCACCGCGTCCCTGCCACCGCCGCCCACGCCGCCGCGGCGCCGCCTGCCGCCCCGCGACTGGCTCTGCTTGGGGTCGGCCAGAGCCGCAATGACCCGCCCCAGTGTCGTCAGGGACTTGTTGATGTTGCTGCCCTCGCGGAGGCGCGCGCCGGTCGCCTCGGTCGACTTGGCCCTCTCGCTGCCCGCGAGGTCGACCAGCCGGATGCGGCTGCTGCGCTCCGTCGTCTCGTCCGTCTCCATGTCGTGGTGGATCTGCTTCAGCATGATTGTGAACACGGCGTGGCTGCGGCTGCTGGTGTCGTTCATCTTGGTGCTGGCGGTCGTGCGGCTCGCGTCGCCCGTCCGCATGTGCCGCAGGATCTCTTGGATGTTCCGCACCGGGACCTCGGTCAGGTCCTTCACGTACGGGCCCTCGGTTGGTGACTCTCTGATCTTGAGATAATACGGCGGCTGATTTGGCACTACGGGGACGAGGAGGTCCCGCACGTGCTCGTTGTACACCTCGAAGTAGCTGACCCGCACGTTGTAGCTGATGTTTGGAGTCTCGCTCTGTGCGTGCGCGATGCGCTCAAACAGGTCCTCGCACGTCCTCGGGATGAGCCCCGGCTGGTCGGGTGTGCCCATCATGGTGTATGACTTGCCCGATCCTGTTTGGCCGTACGCGAAAATGCACGTGTGGTAGCCCTCAAAGTTGTGGTCGAGGAATTCCTCGCCCAGGCTGTTGTAGACGTCTTCCTGTGTCGCATAATGGTGGTCATCTGTGTTGTGACTCCAGAACGAGTTGTCGAATGTGAAGGCTTTCTCTTCGATTACCCGGCGTGACTTTGCCCGGCTGTTGGCTGGATCGGAGTCGTTTGGTATAAGGAGCGTTGTTACCTGTCTTATGGGGTCCATCGTGATGAGGCATTCGGCATTGCGCTGGATTTCTGTCCGTGAACCTCAAAGTCAACATGCCATTTCAATACCCCAAACGCGCAGATTGAAGGCCGCATAAGACTTACCTCGAGGCAGAAACGCCCGAACCCTCACCACAACTCTGACATTTCCTCCCGGGTCCATTCTCGCGTGTGGCGGAACGGTGCCATCGCGAGATCGAAGGGAGGGCGTCGATGCAGACGAGCGGACAGTCCGCAGGGCTAATTCGTTTGTCGCAACGTTTGGCATGAGTCGCGGATCAAGTGACATTCCAATCAAAGTCTCGCTGATATCCGTGATGATATCATGGAAGCGTTGTTCAAGAAGGTTGAACATCCGATTTCTTTTCGTCTTAGAGGGCGACCGATAGGACTTGAGTTAGCTTGTTTACATGGGTGAGCTGTTGCCAGGGCAAAGCGCTATGCCAGGGGGAGGGGTTGTATGTATCCTTGTCAGCCGTCCTAGCCAATCTGGGATCTGTGCATCTAGATCTGTGCATCTAAAGGAATATGCAAATAGAATGTGATATTGATTTGAGTAGATATGCACTAACCGATATCAGCAACTCGGTCCGTTACGCGTTACCTGGGTTGCCTTCCAGCATTGCCTTCCAACATCGCCTTCCAGCTTCGTAGACATTCTGCTGCCTCCTGTATCACCAGACTCATTGGATCTATAATAGGAGTCCAAGAGTCGTTGTACGGCTCTCGAAGGCAAGTTCGCCATCTCTCTTCCTCTCATCGACTAGGTTCTCAACTCCGACTGGCATTCTCAGCTGGTGTATTATCCTATTATCCTGCTTTATCTTTATCTTTCTTTATCTAGCCAACGTCTCAACTCCATCTTTGAGCCCCTGGTGAGAGATATGGATGTCCATTTGCTTGTTTACGACCTCTCTGGGGGCCTGGCCAGGCAGATGTCCGCACAGCTGCTCGGCTTCCAGCTCGAGGCGATATATCATACATCTATCAAACTGAACAGCCTAGAATATGTCTATGATGGCGCTGTGGTCTCCATTATCCCTGGTTCCTCCCATCTTGGTCGACCTTTGGAGGAAATCCACCTCGGTCGGACCGAGCTGCCCATGGATGTTATCGAGGAGTTCTTGGACTCGTTGAGGGAGATCTACACGGTCGAGGTAAGGAGGGCGAAGTGCGCATAACAAAAAAGTCGTTACTAAGACAGAGGCCAGGCATATGACCTCTGGAAGCATAACTGCAATAACTTCTCGAACGACTTGGCCACCTTCCTGCTTGGCAGGGGAATACCGGATCATATCGTCAACATGCCTCAAGCAGTTCTCGACTCGCCGATGGGCAGAATGCTCCTTCCAGCCCTTAACCAGCAAATAAACGCCAAAAAACGTGGCGGCGGTATTCTCGGCATCCAAGAGAGCTCAGCCGGTAGCTCTAGCAAGCCGACGGCGGAGTTCCACCATCATCAGGCAGTAGTGAGAAACATTGCCGATAACGGGGCTCTTGAATCGCACCTGTTGACCGCAAAGAATTCCTGTGCTGTCATTTTCTTCACGTCAGCTACCTGCGCTCCGTGCAGGACGCTCTATCCCGTCTATGATGAGTTGGCAGCCGAGGTTGGCAACAAAGGCGTTCTCATCAAGGTCGATATCTCGCAAGCATATGATGTTGGCAGTAAATACTCGGTTTCGGCCACACCAACGTTCATCACCTTCCTTCGGGGCCAACAAGAGAACCGGTGGACTGGTGCTGATCCCAGTGCCCTGAGGGGCAATGTACAGCTCCTAGTGCAGATGGCCTGGCCTCCACATCCACACCAGTCGTTGAACCTGCCTACCTTGTCGAACCCGAACGCAAAACCCGTCATTTTCACCAAAATACCTCCCCTGCCAAAGCTGCTCGCCAAGATGGGCTCGGCGGCCGAGGATCCTTCGGTCCAGGGTATCAAAAAGTTTATCGAGCTCCGGTCGAGTGAAGGCCCCGCTGAGGCAAGCCTTCCGGATATGGGCGGATTCACGGCCTTCGTGCGCGATTCTATCCAGAGGCTTCCTACTGAGCTCATGTTTACTGTTATCGACCTCCTCAGATGCGGCCTCGTCGATCCCCGGTTCAGCGGATATATGGCCGAGGAGAAGGGGCATCAAACAGTGTTATCGGTCCTGGAGTACGTTAACGGGCTCGGAGAATGCCCATACGCTCTGCGACTAGTGGCCTTGCAGATGACCTGCAATCTCTTCACCAGCCCGCTATATCCGGACCAGATACTCGGCTACGACAAACTCAGAACAGCTATAACAATGTTGATCTCAACGAGCTTCCTTGACGATAACCACAGTAGTGTGAGGGTGGCTGCCGCTTCATTGCTGTTCGATGTTTCTTTATACAACAGCTTGAAGCGCAGGGACGGCCCAGGAGACGTCTTGGCAGAAGGAGATCAAATCGAGCTGGCAGCTTCCACGCTGGAAGCCATCTCGCAGGAGGAATCATCTTCGGAAGCACTAGAAGGGATGCTTCGGGCCCTGGGTTATCTCGTGTACCGCTTACCACTGGATGGCGAGCTTTCGGATTTACTGAGGACGATGGATGCGGAAGACACTGTCCTGTCCAAGAGGAAGCACTTCCCGAATATGGCACTGGTCTCTGAAATAGGGTTGGAGTTGCTTGGCAAGGGATTGAAGAGGACTTAGAGAATCCATAAGCAAGGGTGTCCAGATAGAGTTGCCGCGCGCATTGGACTGCATGAGCTGCTGCTCAACAGTGGCGGCATCATGATATCATCCTCGCGCAGCATTAGATCACGATAACTATAAACTATAAACCATGGAACCCGACGCAATGCCGCTTACCGCAATTATTTTTCGGGGTTGGGCAGATCGGGAGGAGCTTAACCTCCACTATTCTCCTTTCCTCCAAAATCCTTAATGGAAGAGGAGCTCCACTAGGTGTACGCCTGTCTGCCAACAAAGCAACATCCAAGGTTCCATGATATTAACCATGATATTACCTTGGACTTGGCAAGTCCAGGTGCAAGATAAAGGGGGTCTTCCAGGTACCTTGTACTGTGTAGACCATGGAATGCTGGGGATGTGGAGCATGCATGACAGGGGTGCTTTGTCAGCACAGGGATTGTCCAGATTGTAGATTTCGAGGCCAAATGTGAAGCCAGAGATTTCGAACCCAGAACAAAAAGACCAGGGATTTCTTCAGGTCGTTCAGCATCAAGCCATCAAGGCCTGATTGCCATTCTCTTCAGAAGGTCACTCATACTGCAGACCCTGCATTTAATACAGGAAAGAGGCGGTTGCCATAATTCCTGCTTTCTCATTCAGTCCCTCCTTTGGCCCCTTTTTTCCAAATCTTGGCATGTGCTCCTGATCTTGTTTCTCCCTCCATTTCAGCCTCTGCTTTCGAAATTCCAACTACCTACCCATTCCTATGCGGCGCACTTCGGTATCTCTGCCAACGAAGCACGTTGCCCACGACCCTCACGAGAAACGCGGCCGCTACCAAGTCGACCAGAGGGAGCCTGGATTTCTGGCTAATATGCATTCCGCCTGGATGTCGCAGTCGCAGAGGGCGCGTTGGATCAAGACTGGCGCAATAGTGTTCGCCATCTTCTTCCTCTTCTACTATCTGTCGCCTTCGGGAGTCGATATTTACAATGGCGGTATGAACCACTTGTGAACCGCGACTCGTTCCCTACTGACATTCCTGGTAGAATCGCCGTCAGGCAATATTGGCCAGGGCCAATCACCGTCGGACTCGTCATACGGCACCGAACGGTGCACGCGATCCAGCTCGAGCGACAAGCCCATCGTTCAATATGTCTTGATGATCGATGCCGGCAGCACGGGATCCAGAATCCACGTCTACAAGTTCAACAACTGTGGCCCAACCCCCGAGCTGGAGAGCGAACTCTTCAAGCAGACCAAGAAGATTGAAGGCAAGAGCAGTGGCCTTAGCGCATATGCCGACGACCCCGAGGCCGCGGCCAAGAGCCTGGACATTCTGATGGAGGAGGCGATGAAGGCTGTGCCTGATAAGCTGAAGGCCTGCAGTCCCGTTTCCGTCAAAGCGACGGCTGGCCTGCGTCTTATCGGTCCCGCGAAGAGCGACAAGATCCTGGATGCTGTTCGACACCACCTCGAGACCAACTATCCATTCCCGGTCGTCTCTAAGGAGGAGCATGGCATCGATATCATGGATGGCTCCGACGAGGGTGTCTACGCCTGGATCACAACCAACTATCTCCTGGGCAATATCGGCGGGCCTGAAGAGAGCGAGACCGCCGCCGTCCTCGACCTTGGTGGAGGATCCACGCAGATCGTCTTCGAGCCGAGGCTCAAGGGACTTGCATCTGGCGGTATGCCTGAGAAGTTGGCTGACGGCGACCACAAGTACGAGCTTGACTTTGGCGGCAGAAAGTTCACGTTGTACCAGCACTCTCATCTTAACTACGGCCTGATGAGTGCCCGTGATGCCATCTTCTCCACCCTCGTCGATGAGCTTCATAAGGCGAAGGAGTCTGACCGGGCATGGCTGGACGCAGCTGTCACAAACCCTTGCTTTTCGTCCGGCATGACCAAGAAGGTGTCGGTGCGGATGCCGGAGGACCACCCACTGGGGAAAATCGTGGAGCTTAACATGACGGGTCCTGCGACCCCTGCTCCAGCTCAATGTCGGGCCCTCGCAGAGCGGATTCTGAAGAAGGAGGCCGAGTGCAAGTTGGCGCCATGCTCTTTCAACGGCATCCATCAGCCTTCCATCGCTAAGACCTTTGCGAAGGAAGATATCTACTTCCTGTCTTACTTCTACGACCGGACGCAGCCCCTCGGCATGCCGGAGTCGTTCACGCTCAGGGAGATGCACGACCTGACGAGCACAGTCTGCAGCGGCGAGGCGGCTTGGGACGTCTTCAGCCACGTTCCCGGAGCTCTCGAGGAGCTGCGTGATCGGCCTGAGCATTGCATGGATCTCAACTTCATGCTGGCTCTGACCCACACTGGATATGAGATGCCGATTGAGCGTGAAATCAAGATCGCGAAGCAGATCAAGGACAACGAACTCGGCTGGTGCTTGGGTGCTAGGTAAGAACATGACCCTTTGACCCCTCCATACGGCCCTCATACACACAGTCTTTCTAACCGTTCCATAGCTTGCCGTTGTTGGCGAAGGGATCCGGCTGGCAATGCAAGATCAGCGAGGTGCACTAAGTTGGAGAAGAAGAAGCATGAAGATTAGCGAGATTCGGTTTGGGTTGTCCTTAATCGGCGCTAGGTCTGGGACATTGTGAGCTGCTGGTACGGTCATCGGTGCTAAAAAGGCAGGCGAACTTATAATGAAGAGTCACGGGAAAGTGTATGAATATTAGAATATTAGCATATTAACCCAGTAATTAAAGCTTTTTCAGCTTGTCTTGTATCTAGACGATAAAGCGTCGCTTCACTCTCAAAGTAGTCCGTTATGCTAGGGAGTCAACCAGCATCGCCACAGCTGCCCGCCCAGTTGCAGCTATTCCTCTCGAGCCTCAGACAGGTGCGGCAACCATGCTGAGGACATCCTCAATGACTTCCGCAGGGCCAACTCCCTCCAAAACAGCCTCGATCGCCGCCAAATCGCTGCCCCACTGCATACTCCTCTCGTGCGCCGGCGAGACCAGCCGCACACGGTGCAGGTAGACCTTCCTCGCCGCCAGAGCCACCAGCGACGGGGTGACGTAGTCGAGGCCGTGCAGCGGCGCGAGGCAACCGGCCAGCCGCTCGAGGTGCTTGGTGGCCGCCGGCGAGACGCCCCCGGCCACGGCGCGGTGCATGCGCAGGAACGACACCACGTTCATCCGGTACCGCACCACGTCCACGTCGACGCGCGCCCGCGCCCCGAGCGAGGCCAGCAGCGACAGGTCCGCCTCCGTGATGATCGGCTGCCCGCCACCGCTGCCGCTGCCGCTCCCGTTGTCCCGGTCGTTGTCGGCCTGGAAGACGAGGCTCGCCGACCGCGGGCCCGAGCCGTGCGTCTTGACGACGCTCTCGCTCGACGCCGTCGACGCGCTATCCACATCCACATCCACATCCACACCTGCGTCTGCGTCCCAGCCCGGCTGATGCGGCGCCGGCGGCTCCCCGTCCAGGTTCGCGAAGCCGTCCTCGGGGTCATGCCAGTGTGCCAGGTACAGGAGGTCGTTCAGGTGGGGCGTCAGCTCCCCGCGTGCGCCGCCGCCACCGCTGCGGCCATGGCCGGGGCCGGGGTCCGCGACGGCGGCGACAAACAGGAACTGCCTCGGCGCCGCCTGTACGGCCGAGCGGGTGAAGACGCGGCGGGTGCGCAGCAGCTCTAGGGCTTGGATCTGCACGGCTTTTGGGGCGCGGTCAAGGTTCTTGGCTATCACCACGTTGGCGATATGGGCGGGGGCTAGGGGGGAGAATGGTTTCTGCTGCTGCTGCTGCTGCTGCTGCTGTTGCTGCTGGTAAGCGCGGGGGCGGTGGTGGTGGTTGTGGTGGCGGCGGCCGGAGCCAGGATGGGAGGGGAAGTACGAGGCTGGCGGGTCATGGGGAGGGCGAGCAAGACGGTTGGGGGACGTGGGCCGTTGGGGAGAGTGGGGTAGGAGGAGGGCGGTCGCGAAGTCGTCGAGGGTGGTGTGCGGGTGGCACGAGATGACGGCGGGGGCGAGGCCGAAGGTCTTGATCGAGATCAGGCGCAGCTCTTCGACGAGCTCATCGACGGCCGGGGCCGGAGTGCTGACCAGGCAGTGCTCCTTCGCGACAAGGGAGAGGAGGACGGCGAGCTCGAGGTCGCTGAGACTGTGGATCTTGCGGAGCAGATGTTCATCCGCCATCGAGCCGGCCCTCGCTCTTCAGCTCCAGTTCCATCGGGGTGTGGCAGACAAGCAGGGGTTGTCTTGTTGCTGGATATTTAGGTAGCTCTATAGTCGGAGGTCGCGTGGCGGTGGGATTATCCATATCAGGAGGTAGCTGCTGATGTAACTACTGTTAGACTAGTCTAAAACCTGCCTAGTTTCCGCATGGGCCAACAATATTTGGGCAATATGATTGGTCTGCCACCATATTCCCCATCTGAGCTCCAAGGACTACCTCCTCCTCCGTACCTGCCTACCTCATGTGCCTGGGCTTCTTACAATCAAGTCCAGATCACATCTCTATGCGCCAGCTGCAGCATCGATTCACAGGCCAGGAACCTGAGTAAACTAGCAAGCGACATCCGACCCGAGCACTCCTCCTTGCTTTTGCCTTGATTTTGATCCAACAACCTCATCGTCGCAATCTCTCGAGATTGCCGCCTCCCCAGCCTCTAACGTCATCGATAAACGCCGCCGGCCCTCACAAGAGCTGAGCCAACATGGCTTCCAGGAAGAAGGTCCTCCTGAAGGTAGGCCTGATGAGGGTTACAACTCAGCGCTTGTTGCAGCCTGCTGATTAATGATGGGAATAGGTCATTATCTTGGGCGATAGCGGTGTGGGAAAGACAAGCTTGATGAACCAATATGTAAGTCCGAAACAGAGAGACCTGGCACTTTACCCCATCTTACAAAGACAAGGCCCATTTTCTAACTGCATCCGTCATTCCAGGTGAACAAGAAGTTCAGCGCCAGCTACAAAGCTACCATCGGGGCCGATTTCCTCACGCGAGAGGTGTTGGTGGATGACCGCCAGGTTACAATGCAGGTGCGAGAGATGTGCAATAGAAGACCTCTGGCATGGCATCAGATGCTAACCTGACAACGGGATAGCTGTGGGACACTGCAGGCCAGGAACGTTTCCAGTCATTAGGGGTCGCCTTCTACCGAGGAGCTGACTGCTGCGTGCTGGTGTTCGACGTTAACAACTCCAAGAGCTTTGATGCGCTGGACAGCTGGCGGGATGAGTTCCTGATCCAAGCATCGCCCAGAGACCCAGACAACTTCCCCTTTGTTGTCCTAGGGAATAAGATTGATGTCGAGGACAGCAAGAGAGTTGTATGTGGCATAGCTTTCTTCCCCTCTCGCTTATCTTGTGGCGAAATGCTGATTTGGTCTAGATCTCGACCAAGCGGGCAATGACCTTCTGTCAATCAAAGGGAGGCATACCCTACTTCGAGACCAGTGCCAAGGAGGCAATCAACGTTGAGCAGGCATTTGAAGGTACTACAATCCACTCCATACCCCTTTGGCGCATCCGGGCCCGGAGCCTTGCTAACAGTGAGACAGTTATTGCCCGGAATGCTCTGCTTCAAGAGGAATCCGAAGAGTTCAGTGGAGACTTCCAGGATCCCATCAACATCCACATTGAGAACGACCGGGATGGATGTGCTTGTTAAGTTGAGCGGCCTCAAACCACCTACCCACAGGCACCTAATGTATGATATCGTGTCACTCGGTTGGGATGATGCATTTGAAACGCCCCATTGATTTGCCCTTTCTTTTGGAGATCATATCAGATCATCAAGGGCCGGTGCTTCCTTTGTCGTCTTTGCGTTGTCTTCCTCTGTGCCCCGGGCTATTTTGACCCTAGCCCTAGTTGCTCCTTTGTTTCCGAGGTGATCCATAGAGGGCATTTGTGTATACGGTGTGCATTCAAGACGAAGAAGAATACCATGCAAAATTACAGTTTTCAATCCCAGTCCTGGTTCCATTTTTTTGGGGGTTCAGGCATGTGTCGTATTTATAGCCGAGCCGTATTTCCCTCGCCGCCCCTGGGGGAGAAAATGATGGAACCGCCGTGCTCGGTCAAATTGCCGGCCGCGGCTCGGGGATGAGAGAGCCGTCAGACGGAGCAGCGGCAGGCTTTCTTTCTCCCAGCCCGGGCTGACATGAAATCTCTTGCATGGAGCTGCACATAGTATGTAGGTACCTTGGTCCTGGTTCTGCGGGAGGAAGCCAAGAAGGCTAGAGTTGCTCCCCCCCTCCCCCGGTAGCATCCATCAAACAGGAGCAAGGAGTCCTCACATGTTGACTGCTGGCCGGGCAGGGTTGAGTGTGCCCTTTAATCAATCAGCATCTTAGGCTGTAGGCGACGGGAGCTAGGCGCCAGGTTAGTGTTCCCAAGGTGCAGTTTCAATTCCAAGGCAGCCGCAGCCCGACGAAGCAAGCAGTTAATAAACGTTTCCGGTTACACTTCAGACTGGTGGCATTGCACGGATCCCTACCACCCATCCACCCCTCCAAAACGCAATAGGGTCCGCCCGCATGAACGGGGGCGGTGGGAGGCGCCCAGGCGAGGCGCAGGATGATCAGTATGATCAGGATGATCAGCGCCAAGATCCTCATCCTTGCATTCGCACGACGACCACTGCACACTCTTCCAGTGTGTGCCCCGAGATTAACCCGCCGAGAAGAAAACATCTGACGCCGGCGGGGACCAACAGCAGGGTTGGGGGGTGTCTTCGGGCAACAAAGATGGGATGGTCTAGACAAGCCGAAAACAGACTTGACGACCTTGCTGTTGCCGTTTGCTCGGAAGTCCTGCCAGGGACTTTTTTGGGTGTGCAGGAACTTAGGAAGAAAGTACGGATTATTACTGAATACGCATACGCATGCAGGTATTCGTAGTATTAGTGGCTGCTGTCAGACCCTGGCAGGGCCAATGCAGGGATTCGGGGGAGGGTGTGGTTGTGTGACCGGGGGCGCGGTTAGGCGTGTGCAAGTGTGATGGAATGGCCCTCTCAAGGGCTCAGGCTGCCAAGTTCTAAGTGTAAGCCACGCGCCCAGAAGTGTTGATCTGTCCACGTAGGTATATCCGGAGGCTGGCTGGCTCGCTGGCTGTTGCCCTTCTCCGCTCGATCAAGGGGCCGTGACTGGAGTGAGGATTGGCTGTAGTAAAGATTGGCTGGATTGCGGGTTGGGTTCCAAACATGTCTCCCAGAGAGGAATGCTTGATCGCTTAAAGTGCGGTGCGCTGAGGTGCGGGGATGAGCCCTCTCTGCCTTTATTAGCGGGTGGATGTTCCAGTTAATTATTCGTATGGATGCCAGCCAGGGGTACCCAGAGTGGAGGCCGGAGGGCACGAAAACAGATGGAAATCACAAAAGACGTGCCGCGCAACCCGCTGAGACCGGTTTATAGATCTGATCTTCTTCTTACTCGTTAGAGTGTATCACTGCAGAGTGCAGAGAAAAAAGGAAAATAGAACGAGAGGAGTCCCTACCTACGTAAAGTATTATGTAGGTAGGTAGGTACCTAGTGCTTAATGTATGTACAATACCTGCCGGAAGTAACTGGCAACGGCCATGTAATAGCCCGTAACGCCGTAACGCAACCTCTTCACAGGCGGTCAAGGAAAATGAGGCCGGGCTCCACTGGCGGTGCAGGTCTCCCGAGCAGCAGCCCATAATGGCACAACCGCCTTACCGCCGCCCGCCTAACGACGTAGCTGGTACTTGTTACCTTCCTAAAAAAGCGCCATTCCACTTTTTGGCTTTAGACTCCCGCCCACGCCTCCCCCCATCGAACTAACAACCAATTTAACAACTATCACCGCCTTCAGTCCAGCTCGCCTACGAATCCACCCCTCACTTCCCCCGCCAAACTCCTTCTCGCTCTCCCCCTCTCTCCTTCTCGTGCCCGCCTTCTTTGCGAAGGTCTGGCGGGCAGAGGCATTAGGAGACACCGTTCTGCTTAATCGAGGTTCCGTCGTAGGCGCTGGCTCCCGCCCGCCGCGCGCCCCTCCGCTCAGATGCCGGAGTAGCAACCACTGCCATGCTCTGAACGGCAGGCAATGACGCATCGATCAGGCGGTCGCTCTTTTGCACTCCTCGCTCCTCCCATCCGAACTTCGCTTCATTTTCTAAATTGCCCGTTGATTCTTGACGAGGACATCCGCCCCTCATGCTTCCCCTACTCCAGATGCACCCCCAGATGGTGCAGGGCCCTCCCCATTTCGACCACCTCCCATCCTTCCAGTCGCACCTCGAACCCGGCTTCTTCTCCATCCATCACCAATCTCCGCCCTCGAGACCCTCGAATCCGTATCATAATGCCGACCAGTCGCAGCGTGCGTTTCCCATCCGTGCCTCCCAGCCGTCTGCCGCCCCTGCTCTCCACCGCATCACGACCTCCTTTATCCACGCCCGCGCCTCCAACAACAATGAGCACTCGCTCCGACGGAAGACCCCCAACGGGACAATCGACAACGGGTACGATGGATCCATGGCCCATCTTGCTTCAGGCCCTCCGCCCTTGAAGCATATGATTGTGTCGGCAAACTCAAAGATCTACCCCACCGCCGTTGTCCAGCGGCCTTCGAACCCGTCTTCAACTGGCCGGCCGCGGCCTCCCCCCAACCCGGGATGGCCGTACTCGGCCGCCACGGTGACAAATAGCCCCGACCAGGCAATCGAAAATCTGAATTCGGCGCTTGCGTCGTTTGGTGGATGGGCCGGCGCGGGACAAACACCGGCTCGACAGGACCACTCTCCCGGAGACCATGCGCATGCACCCCTTTTGCAGTCTATGGCCCACCATAACTACCCGCCTGCCCCGGCCATGCAGCCCATTCTTGGGCCTGGCTATCATCAAAACCTGAGCCCCGCCGTGTTCAGCCCTGCAGGATTCCAGCAATCTCCAGTTTGGAGAGACGGGGGCCTGTCCGACTACCGCCCGTCTGCTCCCCTTGCTGCGGGCTTCATCCCCCAGAATGCGGCCGTCGACAGTGCATTCATGCCTTCGCAACCGATGATTCACCCCGGACATGCTAACGGCCCGCTGCTAGGGCATACCCAACCGTTCAGAACGCACCTCTCCAGCCATCCTCTCGACGACGGATTCTCCCGCTACGGGCAGGGCCATCCCGTGGTGAACACCACCCATCACAGACTAGAGGCACTCTCTTTAGGCTCAGGTAACCCCCGGGCCCCGCAGAGCACGATACGCGAGGGTTCGTCAAATGCCCGGTTTAAGGAACGGGCGCTTGCGCAGGCCCACCAGACATATGCCGATCTTCTGGTCTATCTTAGCCACTCCAGGAAGACTCACAGCAAGCCAGGATTGGGGTCACGATCTTCGTCCAAGATGGTAGTCTTTCCTAGGCCACCCAAGCAGCTGAGCTCAAGTTTGAGCCAGGCCCGACCTCGGCCGTCCCATACCCTTACGGACCCTGCGGCCATAAACCCTCAGAACCTCGTTCGAAAGCCGCCCCATCCGGCCCGGGCCTTCACCTTTGGTGGACGTCCGACTGACCCTCGTTCGATGGGGGTTCCCGATGGTGTTGTGGGTCAGCATGCGGGCGTCCATACCGCCGTTCCGGCCGAGATATTAGGCAACCCACGCATGCATAACCGTGTTGACAGTCTTTACGCAAACGTTGGCCATCGAGCTCATTCCCACGGTGTGAGCTCGCCCCTCGTTAGTGCTAGAGCTTCGCTTGAGGTGCTGTCGAATCTTTGCGAGCACAGCGGCTGGAAATGGGCCGATGGGATGTTACTCGGTGGCTGTCTGCATTACGGACTTGAACACTACGAGGAGGCACTTGAGTGGTTCAAGCGCATCATCAGTTTAGATGAGAGGTACTGCTACTCCCCGTGGTCCCCCTTGGGCCCCCTTTCTTTCTTTTCCTTCCCCGCAGATTGCTAACCTTGGCCAGTCACGTCGAGGCTATCTCGAATATTGCAGCAACGCTGTACTGCCTGAATCGGCAGGAAGAGGCCGAAAAACATTGGGCACGGGCAGTCAAGATACGCCCGAGCTATTTGGAGGCAGTTGAGCACCTTGTCGGACTCCTTTGTTCGAACCAGCGAAGCCAAGAAGCGGTGAACATTGTCAACTTCGTTCAGCGAGTTCTAAGGATACCGCGGCCAGGGGTGGCCCGTGACCAGGCCAGCGAAACTGCCAGTGAGACGGACATGTCATCAACTGCCTCAGCAGCCGACCATGCATCCGATTCCTTCGCTCTAGATACCGACAAGGACAGTCCAGAAATTCCCTTCTCCAGCCTTGACACGGGCAACAACCAGCCCGGTTTTGGCTCCAGTGGCTATGCGATCCCAGGGAGCGAGAATGGCCGGATGCTCCTTCTTATCCACGCCAAGGGCAACATGCTTTATGCGCTGAAGGATGTTGATCGGGCGTCTGAAGCTTTCGAGGAAGCGGTTCTGATCAGTACCGGACGAAAAATACGACGAGTGCAGTCCCTCATTCACATGATACAAATGGTACTAGCCCCGAAAGATGCTCAGGGATTGCCGTCACGGAACTATGCACAAAAGGCGCTCGCAGATCCGCTATTGCTACCTCCTGAGAAAGCCAAGCACACAGCCCAGCTGGTCTTCTCGTCCAACAATGGTCAACTTCCCGGTCTTCGGTACATTCCGGGCGGCAGTCACAAGAAGGCGGCGGTTTCCACGACGAGCAATTCTCTACTCTCTCTCGCCAAGATTTTCCAGGACGCCATGTCTACTGGAGGCTCAACCCCTGGACTCATGAGACAGCCGACAGGGATTGGGGATATCCTAGCTCTGTATTACTTGTCACTGTCTCTGCAAGAAAGCCCGTCTACCGCCAATAACGTCGGCATTCTTTTGGCCAGCGTTCAGCAGCCCGTCTCGCAACCTCCGGCGGCTACCGAGGCCGCCCTATGCCAGAATATCCCCGGCATTGTCCCAGGCAGTGGGCTTGCGCTCGCCCTGGCTTATTATCACTATGGATTGTCGCTTGACCCTAAGCACGTGCATCTCCATACGAACCTGGGGAGCCTTCTGAAGGACATCGGGCAGCTCGATTCCGCGATTCACATGTACGAGAAGGCCGTCCAGTGTGACGGCAACTTTGACATTGCCCTCACGAACCTTGCAAACGCGGTCAAAGACCGAGGTCGCATCAACGATGCGATCATGTACTATAGGCGAGCCGTCAACTCGAACCCGGACTTTGCCGAAGCTGTTTGTGGCCTCTCGACTGCTCTCAACTCGGTCTGCGATTGGAGGGATCGCGGTGGCGTGGTTCTGTATGGTGGAAAGTACGATCGCTGGCATGTCGACGGAACGGGGATGCTCACAGATGTCCGGACCCAGAGACAGGGGAGCGGCCTGATGAAGCGAGTCGTCGACATGGTTGGCAGACAACTGAAGGATGCCTCGTCCTGGGGTTGCGGGTCCCTCCAGGAAGACACGCTATTGCAGCTAGCCTCGCAACTCAACGACGTCAGGTTTAGCTTTGGTGACGGCTCTGTCGATGTCGTTTCGGAGCTGCGCCGATGGGCTGGCCGGCCATGGGAAGGTTCCCGAATCCTTCGCCTGATCGAACGTTTCTGTCGGGTTGCCATGCGAGATTGGTACCTTGACAAATACGTACGGGGTGTCCAGTCTTCAGCCGGCTACCTCCGGCCGAGACTTCCTGCCAGCTTGTCAATCCCATCCGCCCCCACGGTCCTCCCCTTCCATACATTCACCTGCCCCTTGAGGGCCAAAGACATCAGGATGATCTCCCAGCGGAACGCGCTTAGGATATCGTGCTCCACGCTCCGGTCACCCTGGCTCCCGGCATCGGTATATGAGCCACCTAGGCCACCCAGTCCTCAGTTGAACATTGGCTACGTGTCATCCGATTTCAACAACCACCCCTTGGCACATCTGTAAGTTTCGCAAGCCTTGGAACTCGATCGTCCCACCAACAAGAGTGGTAGCTAACATGGATGCGTAGGATGCAATCTGTCTTTGGTTTTCATGACCAAAAGCGAGCCAAAGCGTTCTGCTATGCCACCACATCCAGCGACAGATCAATACACCGCCAGCAGATCGAGCAGGAGGCCCCTGTGTTCCGAGATGTGAGCAACTGGTCATCCGACAGGCTGATTGGCCAAATCGTCGAGGATGAAATCCACATCCTGGTCAACCTCAACGGCTATACGCGCGGCGCTCGCAATGAGATATTTGCAGCTCGCCCTGCTCCCATCCAGATGTCATTTATGGGCTTTGCGGGCACTCTTGGTGCGGAGTGGTGCGATTATCTTCTAGCCGATGAGACCGCCATCCCGCCCTCGACGTTGCGGCCCCATCGCAGTAACCTGAGTCTCAAGGACGTGTTCCGCGACGAAGAAGCCTCTGAGACTGACGGCTGGATTTATTCGGAGAATATCATCTTCTGCAGAGACACGTTCTTCTGTTGTGATCACGCCCAATCCGCTGACGGGTCTGGCGACAGGGCCATGTCGTGGGAAGAAGAACAGCGAAGGCGGTGGAAAATGCGAAAGGAGTTGTTCCCAAGCCTTCCGGATGACAAAATCATCATGGGTAATTTCAACCAGCTCTACAAGGTACGTTGTTTTTCCATTGCTCCTCTCCCGCCCGCCTTCCCATGGGATTTCGGGCTAACATGCATGGCTCAAGATTGATCCCACCACATTTCGGACTTGGCTTCGCATCCTTGACGCCGTTCCTAATGCTGTTCTCTGGCTCCTTCGATTCCCCGAACTTGGCGAGAACAACTTGAAGCGGACTGCAAAGCAATGGGCGGGAGAGGAGGTTGCGAACCGCATCGTCTTCACCGATGTTGCTCCGAAGCAGCAGCACATCTCGCGAGCAAGGGTCTGCGATATCTTCCTCGATACCCCCGAGTGTAACGCGCACACCACCGCAGCCGATGTTCTATGGTCTAGCACGCCCCTTCTCACCCTCTCCAGATACCAATATAAGATGTGCTCGCGCATGGCTGCATCGATCCTGAAGGGCGCCCTCCCCAAGGGGCCCGAGGGCGACCGGGCGGCCGAGGAACTCATTGCGACCGACGAGGCCGAGTACGAGGATCTCGCTATCAAGTTGGCCTCGAGCCTGTCATACAGCACCGCTAAGGGCTACGGCGAGGGCTCTGGGAGGTTGTCCGAGTTGAGGCGACTACTCTGGAGAAGCAAGTGGAGCTGCGCCCTCTTCGACACTCGGAGATGGGTTCGTGATTTGGAGGATGCTTACGAAGAAGCATGGCGCCGCTGGGTTGCCGGCAAGGGAGGCGACATATACCTATAGATCTTGTGTCGCTCGGCGTTGGCCAAATCGGTGCGCAAGCAGCCGATTCCGCGTTTTATCTGCTTCTTCCCTCCGGCGCTTTCATCGATCTCTGGAATGAGACTCTTGCTTGGTCGGATGCGGGCGGGGACGAGACACTTGGGAATGTCTGGCTCACAAGATGTGCAGCTTGGGATTGGTTTTCGGCATCGTCTGCGACCCTGGGCAAGACAACGGGAAAGGAGTATTTGTATGGGACCTGGTTAGGGACGAAAGGGATGACACCTACCTCAGCAGGCAGTTTATTTTCTTCCCCAGCATACGGTCGGAGGCGTGCGGTTTCATTATCTTTCTTTGTTTATGACTAACTTACCACCCGGTTCAACTGGGATTCGATCGAGATGCTGATGGAAGGATACCACTCTTGTTATGGTCGTTAATTTTGTCGAAAGGTTGTGTGTGTTGGAAAGACCAACCAAGGGCGATAGAACGCTGGGGGCTCTCTTTCACAGAGGGGGGATGACCCGTGATACAATTCCGTGTTGTTTCGGACAGCCATTGCAGTTCTTGGTCTATAGACAACGATGCGTTCGGTCTTCCCCGTCTTGAGCCATCTCATGTCAAGACGAGGGGGAACCAAACCCCACCCGCTTGTCTCTTGCCGCTTTCGTTGGCGATCGTCTTTTCTTGCTTTTCTTGCTTATTACGTCCGTACTTCGCCCTTCTCTCCCGGGCTTGCTTACCTGCCTAGATACAGGAACCCCCGTCGCTCAACCCCGAGTGAGTGGCTTACCTTGCCATCTTCCTTTGGGCGTTAGCCGGCCTACCATCGCTCCGGCCAAGGCTGCCGAAACGAGGAGCAGCAATGATCATCCCCAAAAGACTGACGGTGCACTCTCGAGAGCCTTCCTCCTCGACACACTACGGAACGCCCCCTTTTCTGGGTCCATATTTCCTCCCCCCCCCAAGCCGTCAACTCTTCTTTGTCAGTCTCAGGTAGGGACCGGGATAAGGGTTGGAGGGCCGGACCTGGTGCAAACACATGGGCAGAGAAAAAGGGGGCGGGAGAGTATCTGGCCAGTGAGACAACCGGGTGGCCTATCTACTTGCCGCGCTCTCGGCGGTAGTCTGTACAGCTCACAATGGCCCTGCTTCGCAACCCCACCCTTCTTATTGCTTTTTTTTTTTTTTTGTTTTTTTTTTTGGGAAGGGGGGGTAAGGGGGAGAGGAAAAGCAAAATGGTCCCCTCACTTTGGGACACAACATACGGCCCGTCCTGCAACGACCTGGCCTCTAATGTCGGACCCTGATATTTTGCACCAGCTGCGTACGTCAATTTCAGTTCGGGACGACCGATGAATGGGCGTTGTATGGACCCCAGCTGCACCTCTGCTGCACTTCCTATATGCTACCAAAAGGGGGGAAGGTCCTCATTAACGTTCGTTTTGTTGGCGAGAAAAAACTGAATTCTACCCGATCGGATAGCAGATAGGCGGGAGCAGTGACAGACGAGCAAAGTTTGACAACTCATACCCACGCGAGAGTTGATGTTTGGGACATGGGCCTATCAACGCACTGTCGTGGCTATTCATGCGGGAATTTCGGCACACCATCGTCAGCACCGGCAGCCCAATGACTTGATCATGACAAGGGGCGGTGTGGACGGTCAATTGGGCGACAGTAGAGAAGAACCCCGAGCCGATGGCTGCTTAGCAACGAACGAACCCGCTCACAAAAACAACGAACTGACAAGCAGGCAGACTCAGGCATCCGTAGGAGGCAGAGGTTGGGATCTCGTTGGCAAGTATCGACGCATTTGATGCAAAGGCAATCTCTCCTGTCAGCCAATTCCGATCTTGGATCTACCCTGTCTAAATTCAAGCGAGTGTGCCCCGGTTGGCTCAGCATGATGTGTGTGCTGCCCCTGTCCCATCTGTCACCGCCCTGCCGCAGCCCTGTCGCAACATATATGCACCATGTTCCCACCCTCATCCCTAGCTCGCTTTAGGTGCGGCAGCAAGGGGAGAAAGGGCCCTTCTTTCATCGGCAAGGTACAGAGAGGAAATGGGCCGGTAAGGGACGAGAGAGAGAGAGAGGGGGGGAGAGAGAGAGAGACCCGGGGCAGCTATTCGGTGACGAAGCCCTGAAAGGGCCGATAGCGAGCTGCCTCCAGGGGAACCAACTGGCCTGTAGGGCTGGGATGGGTTTGTGGTGCCTTCCCTGTCGGTACCTGGGCGGAATCGCTGATTTGCGGTATTCATGTACACTTATACGTCAACACCTGCTTGCCGCAGGTAGTGAGTAAGCTACGGACAAGGCGCACACCAGTGGTACTTTGACCTTGGGGTGGCACACTTGTAGGCACACGCGGCAACCCCGTCTACATGGATGGGGCAAGCTTACATGGCCGAATTCGAACCGAGGGGGGCGGGAAGGGAAAAGAAAAGAAACTGTGAAAGGAAAAAGAAAATAATAACAAAAGGGGGGATCGGTATGAGGCTGAGAGGCTCATCAGGGAACGTTTTCGCCACAGGGCTCATTCCCGGACGCCGCGTTGAATTTCGTTGGGAGCTGAGACAGGCCAACGGGCAGCAGGATTGTGGTCCGCCGCAAGGGCAACGTGAGATTTGTCGTATCGCGGCCAATCGAAAATGCGGGAGACTGGTCGCTAGTAACCCACTGGGCCAGATGGGCGGGTACTGTAGATATTACATATTTAATGACAAGATAGCCTCGACGATCGTTCCTTTTTTCTTTTTTACTTTTTCTGTGGCCCAAAACCAGATGAGGGCTGATCTTGGTATGTGCCGCTGACGCAGGGAAGCGAGGACCCCAATCAAAGGATCGCCGAGGGATTCTCCAGGGATCGACATTGAGGCTGGAAAGGGCAGCCAGGCAAGCCAGGCAAGGCTGGGGAGGGAGGCTGTTTGGTCGCTGACACAGGGTCTGGGTCTGACAGGCGGTGGATGTGACCTTGAGGAAAAGCAGGGCGAGAGATAGAACTTGGTTTTGTTGTTTACATGCCATACTCTACCTAGGTATCTATCATGGTAGTTCCTGCAATGGAAAGGAGTCGTGTCTCACTTTAGACGTACTATGTTAGGATCATGGATGGGCGTTGTCAATTCCTAACCTGTCGTCAATTCAGGTACTGTGTAGCATCCGTAGGAGGCAGCTAATCCGGATTGGGAAATTCGATGGCCGATGGAGCCCATCGAGAGTAGATCTGTGCGGGCCACACGGGGTCTTGACTTGGTAGCGGGCGAGGGCCCGAGCCACCTTGTACTCCATACGGCCGTTGGGCGCTATGGGCAGAGAGTGGTTTCTTCACTTCTTTGACGATGATCACGGACGGCGCCGTTGGGTTGCCGCCGGGATCTACAAAGAAGGCCCACGGGGAGGTAATAAACGAATGAAATGGATGCGGCCAATCGCGTTTGGACAGGGCCCAGACAGGGAGTGTTTTGTGTGTTTATCTTTTGGGATGACGAGGACTACGGAGAAGTAGGTATGTAGTATCGCACTCGCACTCGCTCACTGAATGTCGTGCTTGAAATTGCGTCGCCCAAAACACCCACCTGAAGTGCAGCTATGCAGGTCAACCATCCGTATCATCCGCGCTGTAACTGAAAAACTTTCGCCACCGAGAGTTGCTTCACGACCTCCCGGGTTGTCCTCCTCGATTAAACTGCCTCCTACCTCGCTCTGTCATCGGGCAGCACTCGGGTGCGAGTGCTTCCTTCACCCCAGCCTATCCTCCACACGCCGTGGCGGGCTCGGGGATAGCCCTGTGCATCGGAAACGAACCTCAAGCAGGAGGAAGCAAAGGTAGTGGTCACTCGTGTTTCAAAATACAACTGTGGCATTAAAAAAAAAATGGAAATGCTGCATTAGAACATGGTGTACATGGTATTGTTTTTTTCTTCCGAGGTCTCGCCAGGATAATTGATTGCGGGGTGCCTGGGGTCGTCGTCGCTCATATGGACATGGCAACGTTTTTGTTGACTTGCATCCTAGGTCCCGATGGGCATGGGGAGCTCCATCCCATGTCCATCGTCATGTCTCGGTAAGGGAAATGGGGCGTCGAGGGGAACAGCTGAAATACTCGCTACTTTTCACCCGGAAGGGCTTAAGGGTGCATTTGGGTTCAATCAGATGGCCCAAGGCGACGAGGGCACAAGAAACGCCACTGAAGATCATCCCCGTCTGATTGGGCGCCTCTGACCCAGCGCTGTGTGACAACGGTTTTTTGCGTCAACGCTAGCCGCTTGGCATCTGTCGGCGGGGCAGATCGCTCCTTTCTTTGGGATTTTGGTCGCCGATTCGGGCTTTAGCCACACCTCGAAGCAGGGGTGTTTGGCGGTCCCAGTGGCTCGGCATACCCTGGTTGAGGCTGGAATCTGTGCCTTGAGGCTTGCCGGGGCCGCCGCATCCCTGTCTGGTGTGGCCGTCCGAGCTGACTCTTGCAGATTGTCTCACACGGTGGATGGGAATACTTCGCTACCCTGGCGCCTGTGGTGAGACGTGTGGGTCACTCATTTGCTGCTGCACCCAGGAAGCTGGAGATTGCCGATTCCTCTGTCACCTGGCCCTGCAACCAGCAGGACCAATCGTCGAGCCCATCGTCCTTGGGTCAACATCACCAAGCGAAAATACTCACGGCAACGAAAACAATAGGAGAGGGTCCATGCTGAGCCAATTCGAACTTGGAACATCCCGCAAGGTCCCAATGTCAGGGTACCTACATAGTTCCCACATCGCATCCTCTTTTCCATTTATTTATTTTCGGTTTGTCTCCAATTCGGCATGCTCCATCTGTTTGTCATTTCCTTTTTTTTTATACAAGGATGGGACCAAGAAGCCGAACAAAGATTATTAATAGAAAAATGCAAATATGCCAAGTCGCAGTGTCTTTGGATGAAAGAATGCAACTTAATATCGAATATCTCGACCGGGTCCAGCCGTTCTGTGCAGCCGTTGAGGGAAACAAGTTGGGATTAAAGGGGATTGGCTGGAGGGAGGCCCAGGCGCCCCTCGTAGTGTAATTAGCCGGGAGCATCCCAAGTGAACGGATCGCCCTGAAGCCACCCCCGTCGGATGAGCACGGGCCAACCATGGTTGGGACGGACGGTTGAAGCCTTAATTACCAAGTACGGGTGACGGAGGACGGACCCGTACTTTAGACGAACAGTGTAGCACTGGAGAAGTGTAAATATTAATAACTCCCTCCAGCTCATGCCCTGTAGTCATATGGATATTGCCACCTCGACGGTCATGCCAGGGAGAGAGGGAAGGAAGCGAGAGTAACACTCCGCGAGGTCCGGAAGATGTCTCCACTTTGCAGCACTTCGATTCCGCACGTGGTGAAGAGGAAAGTATCCATAAAATAAAATAAAACCCCACAGAAACCGTTTTCGTTCAGCGAGCTGTGAGCCTGATCCTGGTACGACAATGAATGCAGTTGGGAATAGTCAGTCCCGCCTGCGTTTCAATAATAGCCTTATCCTGGTCTCTTGGTGTCTACTTCCCCCCATATGATTGTGGTTTCACGTAAGTAGAGTAGGTAGCCGAGGTAACTTTGACTAGGGGTCCTTCGCATGGGGTTTAGGAATTAGGACGGTGGAAATCTCCGTAAATCGTGGCTAAGATGGCAACCACGGGACGAGGCTGGTAGTCAACCTCGGGCTCAATATGTGGATGCGTTGACAGCATGAGATTGCACTCAAGACTCTACACGACATTGGAAGGTAGGTAGGCTGCCTATCATCATATTATTTACCACTACTACTACAAGGGCACGTAGGTAGTATCTCCTAGGCATCGGAGGTAAGTAGCCACTCTGAGTCCTCTCCAAGTCCTGGGCTTGCCCATTCACCTTTCCAAAAGGGGCCCACCGACCCACCTACTGTAGACGTACATAGGTCAGTGGGTTACATCTTCCCGCTTTCGTCCAACATCCCTCCCAAAATTATACACTATACACTGGGGCTGCACCCGAACCGATGAACGTGCATGACCTGGAACCTCAGAGCCAGGTACCGGGGCTCCAAATCCGGCAACCAGTGGTTCGTGATTGTCTTCCTACGAAGTTTGACGGCCACTCCTTCCTTCCGTCCTTCTGACGCTTCTACTATATCTAGCATCCCACTTTTGAAAACCTGGGGGGGGCGACCTAACACAATTCCACCTCGGGGGTGTCGCTAGAAAGGGGCAGTCGAGAGAGCTTTCCAGTCGTCCAGCCCATGGAGCGAACGAAATCGGCAGCATGAGATCCTTCCCTGGTCCACACGGGGTTCTTTTCTCCTGACGAGCAAGGTATCTTGCTAGGCACCCCAGTCACTCACTGCTCCTCCTCCTCCACACCCGACTTTGGGCAGATCTCACAGAGTCACAGCACAAGAAGTGAAGTAGGTGATGCACGAGCGCTTGTTCTTGGACTCCGCACACCCACCCGCTTGACGATCCTCTGCGGACAGATGTTGCCCGCTGGCACCAGCTTGACATGGATGCAAAATAGGCTGCCCCCCCTCTCACGGCTGGAGGTGGCCACTAGCGTACCTACCTAGCTAGCATAGGTACCTAGGTGATGTACTGTACAACCACCCGCCGAGGGAGGTACCACTCACATCACTATTTACACTTGGACGGGCTCTCCACTAGGTACATAGTAGGCGCTCAGGCCATGCCGGCGCAGACAAGCATGTCCCTGTCCCTGACCCTTGGCAGCGGGTTGCTGGCGCTGATGCCCCGTTTATCTTGCTTGTGTTCGATGTGAATCGTGAATCGCCCAACAGCACACACCAACCTTGTCCTTGTGCCACTCACACCCCTCTCCCACTTGACGGACCCTACCCGGAACCCACAACGTAGTCCAAAACCGTTCCCACAAGCCCCGGCCCCTTTGGCGTTTCCCATATCTCATGGTGTCTCTCCTTCTTCCCTTGTACTCCTCGAAATTCACGGCCACACCCCCCTCACCCCCCCACCCCGGAATCCCAGATCCAGTACCGTGTCCCAGCAGACTTGTTCGTTTAATAGTCCATGGCTTGGCCCTTGGCGTAGTGAAGACGACCTTGTCCGCACACAGCCCCATAATCCAGTCCAGCCCTCGCCTACCTACCCAAGCTGAGGGAGACATATAACCCCACCAGCCCTCCCCCCCCCCCCGGTGGAAGCCTCATTCTCAGCATCAAAATATATCATACCGATACTTCCACCCTCGCGCTTCCCCCTGGACTTGTTTCTTCAGTTCACAACCGGATTTGCTACTCTCCTGACAACATCATCTTATCAACTTACTCTACTTCTCATCCCGACCACCAACGTTCATCATCTCTACCCTTATACTACGCTCGAGGATCGTCTTTCATACCTTGGACCAGTAAAGGACCTGTCTTTCTATTTCCAGGACCGCAATTCCGGCGACAGATCAGAGAATCCACTTGAATCTGGCAAACTCCGAGCAGGACGCCACCATGTCGTCAACTCGCCAAAAGAGAGGCCCATGGTCTCAAATGGAAGATGCCATCCTCATGAATCTGATACAGACTCAAGGGGCATTCAACTGGGTGCGAACATCACAGCTCCTTGGAACGAGAACAGCAAAGCAATGTCGAGAGCGGTACCACCAGAACCTCAAGCCTTCGTTGAGGCACTACCCCATCACACCAGAGGAAGGCATGCAGATTGAACAGTTTGTTCGCCAGTTCGGGAAGAGGTGGGCTGAGATCGCAAGATTGCTCCCTGGTCGCAGCGACAACGCGGTCAAAAACTGGTGGAATGGGAGCCAAAACCGCCGGAAGAGGATGGATACCCGGCAAGCCGTCCGCATGAACGCAGCATCGTACGGCGAGAGGATGGCCATGCCCACCCAGGAGACGTCGGCAGCCATGACCATCCCTAGAACACTACCCCCTCCCGGTGCAGGCCGGCCATTACCACCACCCCCAATCCTCTCGGTTGAGTTGCGTGACCGGAGCTACGGCGTCGAGACACCACTCCCCTCACCAGGAATCCACTCCCCATTGTCGGATATGACCCCGTCTCTGTCAGACTCGGGTTCGCATTACGCAATGTCCCCGGAAAGCTACACCATGCGCTCTCCCGCCACTCAACTCCCACCCTTCAAGATCCAAGTTCTCCCGTCTCCGAGGGCATCACTGTCTCCTATTGACAACAAACTGCCTCCTCTGAGAGCCATCACTTCACCCATGTTCGCCAGCGCAGAGCCCTCCCAGAGCCTGCCCCCGATAGCTTCTTCCCGGCCCGAGTATTACTCGCCCACGTCACACCTACCTACTGCTCCCAACTCACCGGTAGGGCTTCAGGAAGTACCGCTGCGGAAGACCAACCAGGAAGTGAGCAGTACAACACGGATTGCTGTTGGCTCACTGCTTGGTTAAGGAATTTCGGAACGTTGGAGAGAACAGAGAGAAGATGGTCGGCACCCAGGGGGGTCTTGATCAGGCCGATGCGGCCAGAGAGCAGTTGCCATGACGAAACAGGCATATGGCGCCGGAAGAGCACAAAATCATTTAGGATACCCATTTCCCTTTCACAACCGCTCTGCTCTCGAAGCAGGCTCGAGAAGCTTTCTCTATATATCTTTGTGTGCACTTTCCGGCATAATGTATCGTGGAGGAGACGGGGCCTCTGTGGCCTACCGCTTACATCAGGCGGCGTTTTCTATGTCATTTCTGGTGTATATCGGTCTCGGGAGGAGGCGTGGCTGTTATGATGGGTTCACGATAGTCTGGAGGCAAATCTGTCAAGGAATATAATCTAAACCAAAAATGTTCACACATCTGTCTACGTCCAACAGCCAGCGTCTTCCAGTGTACCCAGAAAATCAATGCTCCTGTTACCAGTGTCGCCAACTAACCGTTGGAATGGCGAGCACCCTCTTCGTCGCTCGGTGTACGAAGCGGAAAGCCTCAACATTCAGGTCTGGTGGGCTTGGGCTTGGCAGGCGAAATATTCCCAACAAACAAGCAACGAGCCAGTCGGCACGGCGAAGGAACCAACAACGAATCATGATTTGCACTATTTTGACAAGCCTCTTCCTCGTCTTGTCAGATACGTCAGTTCGCGATCGTCGCAGGGGGGTTGAGCTTGAGATTTCCGATCCCACATGGTAGAAAATGTGATATGATATGATTTAATTACCGTACGGGATACGACTGTACACATATTGTAGAGTAACAGGGGGGGCTGGGCTAGGGTTGGGTGCCAAGTCTCCGGATCTGGACGGCTCGACCTCAGTTGGGTGACACCCGATTGCCAGATGCGGGCCCCAGGCTCACAAGAGAGGAGCCCGTCCTCGGCGCAATTAGGGTTTTTGGACGAGTGATCGCCAACGGGGGACATGGGATGCGGCGTCTATTGGGTAGATCGCAATTGACGTTCTCGGCGAGGAATCGGGTTGTGATCTACATCGACGATTTCCTTTCTCTGCTCGTGGATTGGCGTGCTTCTCTTTATCCAAATCAATTGGTTCGTGACTTATTTGGTTTACCGTTACGTCGTTGGCCTGTCCCTTCCCTTTCCACTTGTCCCTTTCTGGGCCTAGGGCAAGCAGCTACTGACCTTTCCTGTTCCCTTGCTCAAAGTGGTCTCGAAAACCTGCGACCGACTCAGGATCGGGTAAGGCCACGGTGCCCCAGCCCGTTGCAAAGGCACGCCAGAGAGATTAGCGTAGGCACAGATCCTGGCCCGGCTGAGTTGTTTTTGTTTTTCCATTCCAGTGGCGCTCCGCGCCGAAGCCACTGAACTGGGTGGGCGGTGGCTGAACGTAGTGCGAAAAAGGAAAAAAAAGAAATCAATTGCAACGGGCCGGGGTGCGGCGGTTCCCAAAGCAAACCCCGAAAGGGCTGATCACCAGAGTCGCAAGCTATGCAACGCGGCATCCTCCGAGCAAGGGACAGAATCGGCAAGGGAAAGATATATCGACAATCGTTGCCAACATCGGAAATAAGCGGGCCGCGAATTCTTGGTTTTTATTTCATTCCCCCTCGTAAGGTTCATCTACGCATGTAGTCTTCAGCCGCCTGCCGGCGATGAACAGGGGGAGGGGGATGAGCAAAGTTGAGCAGGGGGTGTGGTTAGATTTGCAAATCACCAAAACCTGGGAACGCTCAGGTCTGCCAAACCTTGCGGCATGCTGAAGGCAACTCCACTCGAAAGCAACAGAGCAGAGGCCGCCTCTCCTCCCGGAAGGAGATAATTACACAAGCGAGGCGACCCCTTCCCTGCGATCAGCGAAAGGGAAGTACGAAAAACGGGAAACGGGCGCTTCAAGGCGATCGACCTGGGCCCGGCCCTGCACAAACCAGGAGCCGGACTGGCGGATCAGCGCTCAGCGAACCTTTTCTGTGGTGCCGGGCGGGATCAGTGTGACCCATGTAACCCTGTGGTTCCCACCGCTGGGGAACTGGGGGGACACATCTCAGTTATACATAGGTAGGCAGGTATGTGCACGCAAGGTACAGTACATCTGTACCTTCGTACATATACGACGTACCACTACCTTTTTCAGGCATGTCATAGTATCAGCACATAATCGACGACGGGTGATCTCCAATCGACGCCAGCGCCAACGACTAGCCCCCTTTCAACTTTTCAATATACTACATATGCGCAATCTCTCTCGCCCATTTTGTGTCATGATCGACCATCTGACCCGTTCTGCTCCTCCTCTACACTTCGGCCCATTCGATGGTGACAGATGCGGTCATGACGCACAAGTATACATGCAATTGTATTTATGTACCTACTAAGCTTGGGTGCACCATGCACACCTTAAGTTACCTCGTACGTGGGGGAGTGCGTTTGCGGGGGAGACCCTGCCAGGTCGCCGACCTCGCCTCCTTTACCGGATTCGGTAACTCTCTTTTTCGTCCCCTGTACGCCAAGCTATATCCACCGCTCCCCACCCCTCTGGCCCCACTTCACCGAGTCACCGGGGCACAACCTTTTGACGGCGCTGCCCGAACGGTGTAGGCTGGCGTGTGCCGGCTACCAACAGGAAGGAATTGATTTTGTGCTTGGGCGGCAGATCGCGTTCCCAGGGCAGCGGAATCGAAATGTGTCGGTGCAGACAGAGACTCGGAACCTGTTGGTTGATCATGGATCATCCCTTCCATCTCGACGAGCACTCCCAGAAAACCTATTTCTTGGCAGGTTACCACTACGTATAAGTTACGAGTCTTCCGGTTCTTGCAACTCGACTTCCTAGCCGCTGACTATGCTAACTACCCCGTCAAGCCGTTGCTGCCGGATGCGGATGCGGGTCCTTAAAGCTATCCGTCGACTCTCGCGTGGGAAACGCGGATGAGTTCCATGGCTATACCGTCTACCAGAAGCCGAGCCCTTAATGGTATTCGGACGCCCCTTCGTTCTTGCCACCTGCCTCCCATGCGTTGTATCGTCCCTGTATAACCCTCTAGCTTCACACATGCTCGGGTCCCGGAACCATCGTGCGCCACAAGAGAGACATATTGGCCCATATATGCTCAGTAGTTACGTGCTAGAAAGCATCTGCTGCGTCGTTTCCCCACCGTTACTTAATCACGCAGGTTGGAGCAAAAACGGGGTCTTCCGCAAGGTCACTCGCTACGTTTGTGACCAATCACCCCAGGGTGTGCCGGTGACCAAGTGAGGTGAGGGAGGGCGTAGGACCTACCGCGAGAGCTATGCGTACATGGTAGGAGGAGGCCGTGTGGCTTGAAAAGTCCCCTGAGCCTCGACCACGCCATGGGCTCCTTTCTCAATATTACCTGCGGGGTCTTTGCTGGTGCAGTGGGCGCCCAGAGATATTGCTTCTTGTATCATCACCAAGGTAAGGCGTTCGTTTTTTTTTTGAAAAAAAGGGCAGTTGTGATGCTGCTGGTTCGAGGACCCATCTTGTTGTGTGACTCCATATCCTGAATTCCGTCTGTTCTATCACAGCCAAGGAGTCGGACCACTCAAAGGTCCCCCTCCTCTGGCGTCTTGCCATTAAAATGAGATAAAATTCCCCTCGGGAATATGCTCATGCCCTACGGATTTATCGAGTCGAACTCGAGAACAAAGATGCATGGTTCCGTCCCTTCCCCTCAGGGAACAAACCTTAAACTGTGTTTCTCCGGCGAAAATGCATGTCTTACTGCTGTGGTTCCATCTCAGGAATGTTGCGATTAATTCGGTGGGTATTGTCAGGCAATGTGTAAGTTCCACACAATGTATAAATACAGAGACAGAACATCTCTTGATTCGGTTCTATACCAAGCTCGGGCTGTTGGGGACTTTCTCTAGATAAATGCTAAGAATCTGACCAAATGTATGAAACAATGACTTCCATCGATCCCCTCACAGCAAGTTCTCGCAGGGATGGATATCACTTCTTAAGGCAAGACTAACGCATGAGGCGGAATAGGCCGCTGCTCGCACGACTGAGTTTCATACCAGTCCACCCCAGGTATCTACTATAGAGCCAGACAAACCTAGGCGATTCTGCTTCCCTTTCCCCGCCCCCATGCCACCCCGCATCCACGAATGTATGAGAAGAGATTCCATCACAATGGCCGTCTCACGACTAGTCATACGCGTGTCCGTGCACGTAACCATACCCAGCTGAGAGCACAAGTTAGAGGAGGATAATGCACGATCTATGGATCATAACCAGATCGTGTTACTGTAACACAACCGTGTACGCCAATGTCACGACCCTCTCTCTGTGAAGCCATCATTAACCCTGCTAGGGCTACCAGCTGCAACCAACCAAAACCATAAAACCATAATGCCTCCTATTTCCTTTACCTAGCTAGCCGCCACGGCGAGACTACCGAGGTATTGGTATTTGGCCCCAAGACACGCTGGCAGGCAATATTCCCTACTAACCATGAAGGTGGGACCAGACTGCTATACCAACCCCCCACCCACCCGAGAGTACGGACTTGGGAAGTAAAAATAGAGGCGGTCGACCTGAAAAATGCGAGCCATGCCATCCGTCACCACTAGTGCATCCCAGCGTGGAGTTAGACCACCTTGTGAAGAGTGGGACGATGAGGGCGCTGGTCTGGAGAACAAGAACTCGTCCCAACGGGAAACCTTCACGTAATAATCAACGGGAAACCTTCACGTAATAATGCGGACCCAATTCCTTCGGATGCCTGCCGCCTGACTATGGAACCCAAGAGGTAAAACACCTATGCGGTCGAGTAACCCACCTTCGCTGACGCCGAGTTGGGTCGAGGTGCAGGACACATTCGAACTGGACCACCCTTTGTGACCCCACCCGAAATTACCTTCAACAATAGGGGAGAGCATGCAGGTCGGCTTGCTTGCATCGATGGGGGTAGTTCAGTCTCTTTGCCTGGTGGGGGGAAGAATCCCAAAATTGTCATGAAATATCAGCTGGTGAGGGGCAAACCGAGTCAGTACCGATAGTCTCGTGTGTAGAGTACATCTCCTCCACAGACCCGGCGATCTGGACCAACCGTTTCGGCTATCGAGTTGTGGATGGTCTTCTATCTTTACGTAACGAAGTACCAGTAACCACAGGCCGGATCCTTATCGGCACCGAATCTACAGCGGTTTCCGCGCTATTTGGGTACAGGCTACCTGCAAATTACGCATACGCCAGTCCGCAACCGTGTAGGCCACGTGGGATTCTCGCACTAGCGGTTCCCTCACCTGAACTAAAACCCTCCTTGGCGGGGTGGAGGACTTCAACGACTTTTGCTGACTGACTGGGAAAAAGGGTGGCCCAGCCACCAGTGCGCTAAAATTCCGGGGCCTGCACTTTGCCCCTGCCGACAAAGCTATCGCTTAGCTTTGCCAAAGTGGTCTGAAAGTATATGACCAGAACCCACTTGCCATACTTTTGGCCGTCTGATCATGGCGGACCGCTAGTTCTTCTTTTGGGGGTTTGGCCGGTCTTTTTTCATGTGAGCCCCTATGTGCAGTGCCTGTGCCGCAGCTTTGGTTCATAGAGATACATACATAGCATGGAAGATATGTGGGCGGGTTTAGTCATAACGGTACATAATCAACGCGGGGGCGCGGAAAGGCGGAAAGCAGGGGTTAAAGGGGGGTTTGGAAGAAAAAAAGGGATTAGAGAGGCAGAAATGGATTCCTCCCATGGAAGGTGCAGAATTACTCAGCTATGTGAAGATGATTAGACGAGTGCGAGTCCCACAATCTCCATGCAAGAGAGCAAGAGCAGCCATGCTAATGCAGCGTGTTTTAGTCTGGGTTCGCCCTTAACGGTCACTACTGCAGACATGGCTGGGGTGCAAGGTTTGGGTGTGGTAGCCTGTTGACCGCCTACTGGCGCTATTACGCTCACCCAAGAATCCGTCGCAAAGCCAACGGGCCCGGCATCTCGGCGAGGCTAGTCCATCCCATCCATTTATGTGTGCTACGTTCCAGAGCCATGATCCTGGTACGGCAAGTACTTTTGTACGGCGGGTCTCCCCCGAGGGCCGTGAAAAGTCAATCCCAGACCCGAGGTGGACTGATCCGAATCAAGGGATGGAATGACTGAACACACCACCCTCGAGGGAAACAACAGCCGGATCAAGTAGTGCAGCTTCCACCGGGTGCCAGCCGAGATTGCTTGTCCTGCTCTCTCTTGTTCCCTCTGGCCACGGCTCGAGCTGCCGCGATGCGCGCAGCATTCCCTGCGGACTCCGTCCCACCCATGCCTCCTGAAGCTGTGAGACCCTGACCCACCTGCGACGGGGAGGCCGTTGTCACCGGGGCTGCCCCCGGCAGCTTTTGTGGAGCATCAGATGCTGCTCGCGATGGCACCCTTGCCGGCTGGCGGCTTGGGCTGTCTACGACCACCACTCGTAGGGAAGAACTAGCGAGGACGTCCGGTTGCGGCGACGCAACGGTGTCACGACTACTGGCGTTGTTCCAGCCACCAGCCCCGCCATCTCCACCAGCTCCACTAGCACCACCTCGTCCAGATCCCTCCCTCCGAACGCCGAGCCTGCTTCTCGCCAAGTCATCCTTATGTAGGGTAGACTGCCTATTTCCCACGTGAATGACCGACCCGGTTGACGTAGATGGCGTCATGTCGTAACAAGCTGAACTCGTGGTGGTGGCGGACCCTGAGCTGCCTGAACTAATATTCGGGCCTACTTCCGATGTTGGTTGTTGGGTCGCGGTCTCTGTCGCAGCGGCCGGCCGTAACCTCTCGGAAGAGGACACAAAGCCAGTCACCAACGACAACAGACCCGCTGCCCTAGCTGTCAGCGTGCTTGTATCGTCTGTCGACGGGGCTGCCGCTCTAGCCCTCTCGGCTGTCGAATTTTGGTCCCCAGATAGGAGTACCGGGGGTGTGACGGACAGGATCTCATCATCGCCGGCGTGGAAGGAGAACCTCCGGACTTGTTGGTTCTCCATATGCGGCTGCGCACGAGAGGAGTAGCCTTCGCCTTCTGGACCCGCCCCTTGTCTGCTGGTCTCTCCTCCTTCGCCAGGGCTCCAGTTACCATTGGTGAACCCATTCCACACCGTGTAGCCAACTGTATTGATCGGCGGGCTGCTAGGTCTGCCCTTCGTATCGGCATCTTCCATAGTCCTGTAGACGCTCGTCACATGCTCACCGGAGTGACCCAGGCCCCCAGTCACCTCTTCCGTGTCCTGGCCAGCCTTTCTCTCCTGTGGTTGTGATGCGGCTGACTCGGTGCTCGTGCTAGAGCTCGACGGGGAGGAGTCGATGCCCATTTGATACTGGAGGTGACGCCCTGACTGAAAAGCGGTCTCTGACTGTCCTGACCGGGTATTGGCTTGGATGGATGACTGGCTTCCTGGTGGGAGGTACGTTGTGCTCCTCTGCCCCAACTCCGGAGTCTGCTCTCGCGTGACCTCGGGTCTCGTCTCCCTGTATTGCACGAGCCTTCGGCGATGCTCGCGGGTAGAATCGTCCTCTTGCTGCAGCCTCTGGCTCATTTTGATATCCTGGTCAGGATTTAGAGTCCGTGGGATATGGTCTAGGGTGACATGTTAGAATGGCCTTGCAGGGGGGTTAAGTGCGCGGCATACCTATGGTTTTGAACGAACCTCTCGTCCTGGGGATCCCAACCCTCTGACTCTGCGGTTCAATCTGGTAATTTTCTTCTGCAGTCGTGCCGTTAGCTCCGAACTCCTTTCTCTCCAACGGAGTCATAGACAAGGCCCATGACCACTCCGTTTCGACAATCGCCATACCTTCATCATCCTGGGAGCTACTCAGTCTCTTGAGCCGCTCCTGGAACCCTTTTCTCGCCCCCCTATCCACCAGGCTGCCACTCCTCGCCAGCACCACGGTCTCCATCCCATCCCTACTAGTCCTAGCAATGACGAGCTCCAGCCTCCGCACCTCAGCCCGGTACGCCTCCTCCCTCGCGGACCACTCCTCCGCGACGGCCCGGAACTCCTCCCGCTCCCCACCCATCAGGCGCCGCAGCTCGGCCGCCTCCTCCCGGGCCTCGGCGACGCGCCGCCGCAGCTTCGCGTACCCCTCGATCAGCGCCAGCACGTGCGCGTTGTAGTGCACCGGCAGCGGCACCAGCGCGTCCCGCTTCGTCATCATGGCCACCTGCAGCGCCTCCACCACCATGTCCAGCGACGGGCTCTGCCACGTGCGGTCGCGGTCGCGGACCACGGCGGCGGCGGCCACCTCCTCATCGAGGGGGGCGCTGTCGGTGCCGCCGCCGCGACCGCCACCGCCGTCGGTGTCGACGGTGCTGTCCGTGGTGGTGGTGGTGGTCGTCGTCGGGCTGTCGGCGGTCGGCGTGGGGGACGGCGTGGCGCCGCCCGGCCTGCCCTCCCGGCCGCTGCTGGGTCCGAGGTCCAGGCTGAGGAAGCTGGACACGCGGTGCACGGGTCCATGGGGGCCGAGAAGCCGCATCGACGAATATGACTGGCGGTGGCGGAGCTCTCCGGGGAGATCCCCGTCGTGTTCGGGGCCCGCTGGACGGGTCGGGCTGTGGGGGCGTTGCCCGAGATTTCGGAACCATCCCAGGTCCGCCATTGTTCAGATACTGGAGACGAGACGTTGACGGGGATTTGGGTTGGAATGATTCTGCTAGATATGATGATCAAGGGGTGGACATGGCCATGCGATCGAGATGAGATGGGCGAACTTCGGCTGCTCGACCCGAGAGAGGTGTGAAGGCTCGGAATTTGTGTCGATTGACAGGGTAGACACATTCAATGCGGATGGGAGTGAATGAAATTCAGCGGGCCTCGTTTGGGTTGGTACCTAGGTCAGGGAGCCAGAGTGACGAGACGGACGCGCCAGACCACAATGCTTGTTTGTTTTGTTTCTGTCACCAAGGGAAGGCATGACACAGTTTGTATTTCACGTATGCCTGGCTCACCTTTCACTCATATGGTGACCGAGCAACGGTTCATCACAACAAAATTGCCGGCCATTAGAGTTGAGCGTGACTTTGCCTAGATACTTGACCTGCCAAGCTCGTTCAGATTACGAGCCCTATCAGGTCGTTCAAAAGCGTCTATTTCGGGATCCGTCGACTGACATCTAGCAGCCTATCGGCCTCTACCTGATCTCGGCGTGGGAGTTCGCTCGCAGGGCACGCCAATCCTCTCGTCACTTGCACCTATGTCCTGGTCAACCCGATATCGTGGTTCCTCAGGTAAGATCTGGCATACCATTCCCTATCCCGCAACCCGAGCATATGCCGGGAAGGGTTCCGATCTCCATTAAACCAGTAGGGAGTGCCACTTGCCAAACTCGTGTAGGTGGTGAAAGAGCGTTTGCAGTCGCAGTCGTTGTTTTGGCAAACAGTCAAATCTACATAACGACGTACCCTGCATGATATCTCGATTGAGTCTCGAGACACCGTATCAGGGAATCGAATCATCGCAACGTGAATCCCCGAGGCTGCAGAGAAACAACTATAATGGGACTGATTAGAACGGAAGATCCATCGATACGTAATGCCGTAATACTGAGCGGGCAAGGCAAAGGAAACGAGCCGTCGACTTACCGCGGAATCGAGTCTGCGAGAGGTAGACCTAGAGGAACGAGTCTTCGGCCTTCTGCCTCCTACGGCCCCTATTTTCGAGTTTGTCGGCGAACAACTCCTTGGTTGCGTTGTTTCCGAATTTCTCGGGGAACAGCTCCTTGGCGCTCGGGCCGGTGCCTTTGATCGCGAAGCCCTGATCCGCGCCGCGCTTATTCGCCAGGCCACGGATGTTGAACCCGCTACTTACTTCTGTCGTCGTTCGCGGCGTGATTCGGTCTGCGAGTTTTGCTTTGAAACTGTCAATGATGCTTCCGAGTTGATGAGAGTAAGAGTAAAGAAGCCGAGTATAAACGCCAAAGCTGCGTTGCGGAGCATCGCTGCAACCGTCGAGACCCCAGTGGTGGTTGATGTAAAGAGACATTCGCGACATACCGCTGGACAAGATTGTGCCCTCGTCGACCTGGTCCATCTGCGCTTTACTGCCAGGAGCTGACGAAGACAACTTGGTAGGAAAGAGTTCCTTGGCGCGGTTGTCTTTAGAGAGCCGGTCCTTGATAGTCCGAGCCTTGTCGCGATTCTGCGTAGCTGCTTCCTGATCCCTGGCAAGATCGTCCACCTCCATCCTCAGGTCATCCCGTATTGGGGAGGCCGAGCGGTCCCGCCCCGATATGCCATCCCTTTCTCTCGGCCTGCGGTTGGGCAAGAGCTCTTTATCCCGGTTCCGTCGCGTATATCGGTCCTCGTCTCCACTGGATACAGAGGCTCGCGGCAGCCGCGGCTTGAGATTTGCCCGTTTTGCAAGTGACGCCTCATCATCGTCGTACAAGCTGACGTCAAATGGCTCGGACTCCTCGTCGCCGTATCGGTTGTCCCTCCGTCGGTCATCGCGTCGGTCATCGCGCCGATCACCACGTCGGGCCCCGCGACGATCGCGGTCTCGCCCGTATCCTTCGCGGTCCCTATAATTTCCCCTATTAGACCCGCCGCGCCGTCTCCTTTCTTCGGGGTCATATTCTGGGTGGAGGAGGTAGAAGCGGCTTCGAGCAGCTGCGCCAACCTCCTTCCTGTCCCCGGTCACCGCCAAGCGAACGAGCAGGGTGCTGTCTGGTTTCCCACTGTATGGTTTAGCGGGGAGGGCTTCGAGTGGCGGCAATTGCGTAGCGTCGGCGATCTCAACCGATGAAAGGGCAATGAGGGCTTCCTGGGCGGTGGATTCGGACTTGAATACGAGGTTCGCGGAGCTGTCGTCAATCCACTCGACACGGTCAAATAGGCCTGAACTGAAATGTTCTGCCACGTATCCCTTGACCTCTTCGGGATTGAATGTGTCTAATCCTCGGACATGGATTTTGTATGGGACTATGGCACGTTCGTCGGACCGGTTGTCTTCGGGATGCGATTCCTCGACCTCGCCAGGTTCCTGGAAGATTCCCTGTGAGCACTCGCGGGTTGATCTGATGCTTAATGTAAAGACGAACCTGTTCATAATCTGCAATTATATCTGTAATGTACGCCTCCGGGACGGGCGGGACGTCGACCGCGTCGTCCATTTCAATGTCCAAATCCATGGTGACAGTCGGCAGCTATCCGAGCAGTGGTGGCGATGAAAGAAAAAGGCTAGATAAGCGCGTCTTTCTGGGGTTGCCACCAAATAGAGAGGGGCGCTGCAAGAGTCGCACCGGTAAATAATAATATGAGACCCTGGTGATGGACTCTTCAGCTCTTAATATGGGGGAAACCCTGAGCAAAAACGGTGTCGCGCGACGTGAGGATCGAGGTGGGATGAGGCTCCGCCCAACGAATGCGGATAGTGGAGCAGTAGGTGCCAGGGAGGTACTCTTTCCCTTTGGAAGGGTTGAAGTATACTTTTGTGCTACTTCACTGGGCTCAGGTTGTTTTTAAGATCGACGAAGCTAAGCCTCGGCTGGTGCCGCTCGTTGAACGGATTTAGCAGCAGAGATCCGAGCCCTTGCCGTACTTGCCGCTTGGCCACGAGGATTGACTTTGGCCCAGTCTCGGAAGGTGCCTACCCAACCAAGGTCTTATCGATATACCTATTTGAACCCATGGCCGTGTGGGTGGAACAACGCAGCGGATAACAACCTCATGAAAATTCTCTCGGTCCCTGGCCTGATCCCTCGAGCCAAGTGACCTGGTCCGTGGCGGGGAATGGCAACGAAAGGCAGGAGCAAGGACAATCACCCGCCCGGCCGGAAGCCTTCTTCTCACCTACTGTGTCGACGACGACTCGAGGCCTGACGGGGTGTGGGCTAGAACATATACGTATCCTTCCTACCGGTTCGATTAACCGTTCTACTAGAGCACACATTAGGCAGAGGGTCGCTAATGAGGTAATATTCTAATTGAATCTAACAAGACGGAGAAAATCATCTATTTAACCCAGCGCGAGCTTATACATCACACCCGCCGAACTACCAGGAACCAAGACGAGAGAAAACATGACGTATGAAGCCCCGCCCGTAACGAAAGAGAGCTGCCATCAATATCCAAGGGCTCACTAGGTAGCCACCGAGCTGCACCATCACCACCTCTGTGGATGTCGCCGTCAATCAAGAAATGCATCGGAAGAGAGGAAATATGAAATGGAAACAACAGCACAACAGCACAACAGCACAACAGCACAACAGCACAACAGCACAACAGCACAACAGCACAACAGCACAACAAGAAAACACCCTGGATGGGGATATCAACGTCCCAAATGCTCAAAAGTCCTAACCCGACACCTCGAGGTTGCCGTTATCGCCCTGTATCGTCATACGCCACATGTCCGTTGAACGCCCAATAACCCCCCAAATCTATCGATTATCTGGCGCCTATGATCACACTCTAATCCAGTCCGTCAGTTTATATCATTGCCGAGCTTGGTGCTGGCGAGTACGACCTCCTGCCTATGCTGTACCGACACCAGGTCGCCTGATGTTCAGCATTGTATTCGCGGGCAGAGGACAAGTGCGCTTCGTCCTCGAAGCGACACCCTCGGCCGCTGCAGGCGCCGACGAACTAAAGCTGTTCGATCTTGCCATTTCCGATGCGGCTCGTTTCAGCGACGGAAACGCGGGCAAGATATCACCAGCGGCTGGCCGGTCATCATCGTCAACGATGACGTCGTCGTCGTAATGTTCTTTGTCCAGCAATGGGTCATACTCCCAGCTCTCCTCAAGGCCTTCCACGACGACTGGGGCGTGCCTCAACGCGTGCCATGATAGCACATATGGCTCACGCATGGTGATGTAGAGCGAGTCCATCATTCCGTTGCCGTCGCAGACGGCGCAATTCTCTCGCAGGAACGCAGCATCGTAGCGTGTGTCAATCAGGTGCGGCTCAAGCTGGCGGAGCATCGGGAGGCCCTGGAGTGGCGCTGCGTCGCAGAGCCTCGCCTGCAGAGGCATCCACGGACGGCCCTTCAGAAGCGGATCGAAGGCTTTGGAGATGGCGTCGCTAAACGCCTCCGCCGTTGGGCCGCGAACGGCGACCATTTGGTGGAGTCCCCGGGAGAGACATCTCTGATAGGCATTCGTGTTCCTCTCGAATGGCATCGGGATCGTTGCATGGGGCATGAGGGAGATGTGAACCGTCCAGATGCCTGAAGTTGTGGCGCTGGACCCGGTGCGGATCGACATAGATGTCGGTGGAAAGGCTGGTGTTACGAATGCGGACGCGCCGCCGAACCCTTGCGTTGTTGGCCGGGGGTCCGACGGCCCCGAGCCTAAAGGGACGCCTAAAGGGACGCCTAAAGGGCCTAAAGGGACACTTGGGCGACGGGCATCTGATGTTGATCTGCGGCGTGGTCGGGTCCCCCTCCCCCTTGAGAAAGGTTGGTGCTCCTCCTCTTCCATCGTCTCCACGATATTCTCGATCCTTTCTTCAAGATAGGTATCGGCATCCTGAAGCTCGAGCTGCCTGTCATCCAGTCGCCGCAAGGTACTGCCAACCTCGGCGAAACGGGCGTTGGCTTGACGCAGGTGGTCCTTGAGCTCATCAAACTTCCCCTTGAGCTCTTGATAAGCGCCCCACAAAGGTGTCGAGTTCGAGTAGGCACGTTTGATTTCTTGATGAAATTCCTCCTTGCTCCTTTCCAGATCTTCTTCCAAGCCGCTCACTCTTCCCAAGACGCTCTCGTACGCGTCGTCCTCTCTTTCCCGTGCACGCCGATCCTCACTGGCGAGCGAGTGCTCGAGAGTCTGAATTCGCTGTTTCAACATGTCGACGTCGGTCGGTTCAGCATCCTTCTTGTGGTAGCAAGCGAGATGGCCGCATGCACATGTTGCACCAGGGAGACCTTTGTTGAGGTGAAAGTTGGCACAAGCACACCGCTGCCCCTTGATCTCCGGCACAAGCAAGATGTAACGGCAGTGTCCCTGGGGCAGTTGCGACTCGTCGACCTCGGTGGTCGGTCCCTGCCATGGAGAAGGCGACGACTTTGCTGACATCAGGCCCACGGCAGTAACGGAGTAGGCTTTCTCCGAGACCTAAAAGGGCAGGGTGGGGAGGGCGGTTGGAGCGAACCCGTTGATGCTGGGAGTGTCTCCAGGAAGCGCCCAAATGGAGCCCAGAGGTGGTTGCGGAAAAGGCTGGACGGCGGCTCACGCGTATAAGAAATAGAACCAGGACGGCACTTTAGGGCTATCGGAGGGCAGACAGGACGGTCGTAAGATATTCCTGGAAGTCGTCCATGGAACAGTCCTAGGTTTGCGGAGAGACAAGCAGTAGGCAAGGTGGGAAGCCGGAGATGGTCGATATCGCGGCGGCGGGGAGGTGGGACTAAGGGGATGATATGGGAGAGGTAATCGTGCCCGGTCGGCTGTGCGCAGGTAAGGGCATACGTGTTATGCCAGTAGTTGGGCAGGGCGGACGATATCCAACAGATAAAGCGTCATGTACGGGGACGGTAGAACAGGGCAGGGCAGTGAGGGCTTGGGGGATCCCAGATAAAGACAACTTGGACGGGGATCCTCGGCGAAATTCTGGCGCTATGGCAGGGCTAGATAGCGCATCTATCGTTTGATGTGATAGGTAGGTATTCGGGACCTGTATCGGGCCCAGCTCTGGTACGGGCTAGAGCTTGCAAGAGCCGTTTGGTTCCCGTCGTGGCGCAGATAAGGGTGCAAGTGGCATCAGGAATGACGGTATGACGGTATGTGAGGGTGCGGCAGGGAGATCTCGGAGTCGCAACGCAGGGATGGTGTGCGTGCAGCCTGTCAGCTTCTATGAAGGAGCGAAAGAGAAAGGCAAGAGGGGTCGCGAGTCGAGGTCGAGGATTGCGAGGGAGAAGGGGAGTGAAGAGGAAGGGCCCACCACAAAGATTTCGCAGCGATGGAGATAAATTGGCATGGGGGGAGGTCCTGATAGGCGGCACATGGGGTTCTTGGTCATAGGACGGTACCGCAGAGTGGCGGGGGTCCACAGCAGCGCGGGAGGTTCCCGGATATAAACTTGTACCAGAAACGCAGGTACCCGAAAAGTACCTTGCTGGACTGAGCTGCCTCGAGGCGATGATGGCCTCATACACCGATCACAATGTAGGAGAGCCAGAGGGACAGACTCATGCAGCGCCTTGATTACGCAGAAGCAACACGGAGATCAGGTTCCTTCCTCACAGAACTTGCTGCGGCTTGCGAGGTAATCGCTACCTTTTAAGGGCACTGAAGCGCCGTGCTAGTGAGCGCATTGAAAATGGCTGCGTGGGGACGTGGAGGGGAGATGGGGGGTTTCCCGCCTTTGGGTGGGTGGTTCGCGCCGTTGCCCGATCTGGCCCTTTTTTTTTCCCTCTTTCTCACTACATTCTTTCATTCTCCACTCCCTAGCCTCCACTCTCCGTCTATCGGAACCGTCGGGAATTGTATGGACCTGGATAGACATCTCTTACTATAGTACAGGAAGGAGGAAGGATTGAACCATGGGAATTCAATAGGTACCTGCAAGGAGATGCAGGTAAGTAAGTACCTTGCTGGGCACCTAGTACGGAGTACAGATGGACGTTCCCTGTATGTGGATGCTAATTGCCCGGGTACCTAGGTATGTAGGTATCTGCCTCTTCAAGTTCAAGGTTGTCGTAAAAAGTAACTACCCGCTTCACGCGTTATCCCGCCCTTCCCTTCTCTGCGACAGCGGCAAGTTCCCGTTGATTAATCCCATTGTGAACCACCCACCCACGGGATGAAGTGGGCGGGGAGCAGGGGACTTGCCGTCGTTCCTGCAAGTTGCGCGACCCTTTTTCCCTTCTCTCATTTTTTATTTTATTTTCCCCCCTTGCGTTCCACGTCGCCAGAAACAGTGACACAGGGCCACCACGGGTCGCTGCAACAGGGACTTCGTGTTACACCCGCTGAATGCTTGAATGGACTTAACCTGCGCATCGCTGTGCCACATGTATGGCGAAATCGAGGCACCTGTGGGGGCCCAAAGATAAGAGATTTCCTGCCTGAGGCTGTAACACCCTCAAATCCAAATCAAATTCACAGAGGAATCAAAGGCCAGAAGCTGAACGCCTGAACGCCGTCCCGAAACATCCATCCGACTTGGGAAGTCGGCGGCTCATCTAACGGTAGATTTGAAGGAACCCCAGGCATTTCGGCGTCCCACACATCGTGGCCCTGGGCACGAACTTGCGTCCCATGTTTGCCCTTTCTCGGGCACTCAGCTCTTCCTGCGTCAGGCCGTCGCACGCCATGTTCCTTCAGAATGACAGCAGAAACGGATCGCCTCGAGTTGGCCGACTCAGTCTCACCGCCATCGCCTTCAAACTATGGCGCAATTTCTGCTCAAACCATTTCTCATCGGCGTGCGGATACCTGTCGTTTGATCCTGCTCTCGGATGGTGGCTGGCAATCGACGTGCGGCGAACGCTGTGGCACGGCAGTCCTGTCAGATCCAGGCTCGCCACTCACCGCAGCATCTTCGCCATCGCGTGACTGTTGAATCCCATACCGTCGTATCGGGTAGCCACCTGGTGTACTGATACCTATATCCCGGTATGCCTCCGTTCGTAGATACGTCTCCGTATCTCAGATAAGGAACGTAAAGAAGGCGCGAGATGGCATCACTTTTGCGCGTTTTCGTTTCCGAAACCTGCGACATTGCTTTTCTAACACGTTGCTGTTGTTTCTCAGGGATCAGCCCACAACAGATGCAGGCATCCGCGCTGCCTGGGCTGCCTGGGGTGTCTTGGGCTTCCGGTGCTCGCAGACTTTTCAGCCGGGCCAGCCCTGCCGCCATATCGTCATCCGGTCGTGATCTGGCGAGCGAGCATGGGGCAACGGTGCGACATGAGACTGGCTCCGGCCAGCAGCACGAACCAGTAGTGGAGGGGCATGGATGATACCTATGTACCCGTGTCATGCCAAGGGGCCAGGCGGCAATCGGATTAGATTAACCAGCTCGGTCCTACCTTGACCGACTCCTTCAACTCCTCCACCCCGGTGAGTTCCTTTTTTCGACGTGTGCGGCTCCTGACGACATCAAACTCGTTCAGAACCTCATAGGAATGCCACTTTGTACGTAGTAGTTATCCTCCCTCATTGGATGTACCTGTGCAGATTACTCTGGCGCCATGGAGTATGGAGATGAGAAATGATAGGGAAGGAAGGAGCGCCAATCAGCTCACCGCCCAAGAAAAGGAGTCGATGGATGAGCCTGGTCCGGAACAATCAGCCGTGAATAACTTCATGGACATGGGCAGCACTGTCTCGAACAACAGTTACCCTACGACACGAACACGTGGAACCAGCCTCCTACTCAAACGTAAAATTTATCCGGCAGCTGCACTATGGCAGACGATCAAGGTGGCTCGGATCCAGCGCCAACGGTTGCATCCCGCCAGAAAACCATGGGTCTTGTTGCACTGGCGAGAACGTTATTAGGTAATGAGGCCGCCATGCTCAGCGTGGGCTGCGCGCTGCCCCCACACCTTTGGTGCATACAATAAGGTATGTACCTAGGTAGTTCGTACACAGTGCCCAACAACGAGACCTCGCCCAAAAATGATAGATCAGATAACTATGGATGGACAGAGCGCGGCAAAAGTCGAACTTGCTTGGCTGTCGGCTCCAACCGTCGGTAGCGTCGAAACATACAGGACCGAAAGCTGTCATTTTCGACGGCACGGCTGGTGAGCACTTTCGCAGTGCTTACTTAGACGCTGAAGGGGAGAGAGCCAAGACTGCTAGAGGAAGCGCACAGAGCAGCGCAAAACGCTGCGGCGGAAGGTAGGAGCGGAGGATGATCTTGGGCTTGAATCCATGTTTAGGTTGGTAGGGAATTCTCCAGAATCCATATTCTGCACGCATGTTCCGTACATATGTATCTCCATCTATTCAAGGCTCCGAAGTCGCCTGCCTTTCCTACATAGTACACAGCCTACTCAAGGGGTAGAAAAACACGTGCACTTGCCCTCAGCTGCTCTCAAGCCTCAAGGACCGAGTTTGGGATTCTGATTCGCGAGCATGGCCCGTCGGAGGAACCAACCCCGCTCTTCGGCGCTATCCGAGGACCACGGGCATGCTGAACAGGGCTGTTTGGGGCGAACTTCAGTTGTCAAGCGTCACTTGTTCCACCTCAGGACCTCGCTCTCTAATCTGTACTTACTTATCGTCCCATGAGGCTCATTTCAGCCAGATGTCAGTCAGCATGGGCTTTGGCAGCAGCGTGGCCGCTCTCCTAGAGATATACTCGAACTGCATAACTCTCCTGAAGACGTCCGAGAACCAGGCTAGAGACGGCAGCAACGGTCCGCGGAGCCACGACCAGCAGTCGCAGCTGCGCCGCTCGCTACGATCCAACCGTGCGCAAGTGCGTCGCGCGTATTCTTCAGGGGTCTCCGAGTCGGGAAGCCGCTTTGAGAAGGGCGACGGTAAGCCATGTCCCAACCAACAGCGCTTGTCCCTGTCAGGGGGCGGTGGGCGCTCGGGGGCTTTGCGTCATCTTGGAACTGGCTGACGATCGGGCCCTCTCGAAAAGCTCGCGCAAAGTCGGCTCTGAGCCGTGTGCTCAAGAAACTGAGGGCGGCAATTGCGAACATATTGCAACCGTCGAGCAAGCATCAGAAGCCTGTGCTAGACTATGAGACGCTCACGCTGCTATCCAACGCCTCGAGAATCCAGGCGACGCAGGCTTGTGACCAGCTATCGCGCCGCTTGGGATCTTCTTCCTCTTCCCGGTGTTCGTCGGCGTCATCCTCTACCAGCTCCAAGCACAAGCGACGTAGGGTGTTGTCCAATTCAGCTTCGTCATCAAAGATCTCGTCGTCCGGCCAACAGCCGCTCAAGGATCGCCGGAGAAAGAGCCGCAGCGGCAGCGAAAAACCAAAAGGGGAGAGGAGAACCTCCCCAACCTCGCCGAGACCGACGAGCGTGAAACCCCATGGCCGCCGGACCGAGAGTGGGTCACGGACACCCACCCCGAAGAGGATATCTCTCGTGTCTACTTCTACCTTCAGCACGAAGCTGGGTGAAATCCCCGAGAGGAAATGGAGGTCTCGATATTCCTATGACTCGAGCCCAGAGGAGTATAATATCCGGCCTGTCTACCCCTTGAAACCTTACGAGTCTCCCGCAAAAAAGAGGGGGTTCTTCGGCTTGTTTAGAAGCAGATCGTGAGCACGTCAGAGAGTGAAGGAAGACAAGGGGGCTAGGTGTAGGGCCAGCTAGTAACTAACAGACGGGGTTGTACCACTGGCACTGAATGGACATGTTGTTGTTTTGTTTAAAGACAGAAGTCATGCACGAAGAATTACAAGATAGAATGAGCAGATGAGCAATCGCGCGTGGATTGGCAATGAGTCACGGAGCTATATACAATGGCATGGGGTAACAAGAACTTGGCTGAGGAAACGCACTCAAATACAGGTAGCCCTTATCTGAATCTATTTCTAGGACACTGTATGTCTTCTACGTGCCAAACTCTCGCCATTCCTCTCATTGTCTTTAGATATACGCACGGTATAGCTCACGGAAAGCCGACTCTTGTCCAAGTAAGGCCTGCGGCGTGTCGCATTCGACAAGACTGCCGCGATTCAGGACGGCCACCCGGTCGAACTTGTGAATGTGTGTAAACCGGTGAAGGACCGAGATGATCGTTTGCCCCCGGAACTCAGTGTCTATCACCTCCTGCATGATTGCCTCGGTCTTCTCGTCAACACTGCATAAACAAGTCAGCTGGTTATGCTCGTCTGGCCAAGATAAGGCGCGCGGGCGGGCTCTCAAAGGGGAGCTTTATACCTGCTCGTAGCTTCGTCCAGAATAAGAATCTTGCTAGGTACTAGCAGTGCCCGGGCCAAAGACAGAAGCTGCTTCTCCCTGAGACCACTCCGATGAGATCAGTTCCATATCGAGTCCTCCATTTGCACTGACTCTTGCCCACAGTCCAACTCTGAGTATAGCTGCCTCGATAGAGTCATCCGATGTCCGCCCTTGGGGATCGAGGTTAAATCTAACGGTGCCGGGCATAAAGAACGGATCTTGAGGGATGACGTTGATTCTCGAGCGAACTTCGATTCCATCCAATGTGGAGATGTCTACACCGTCAATCATTATCAAACCCGCCCTCATGTCTATCATACGTAGTAGAGTCATGATAAGAGACGTCTTCCCACTGCCTGAAGATCCACAAACGGCGAGTTTTTCCCCAGGAGGGAGACTCAGGCTCACGTCTGACAGAACCGGGGTGTCGTCGGACCTAGACAGACGTGTTAGCTCTCATGACATCAGATAGTAAGGAACAGAAGATAGCCCGTACATGTAGCTAGCAGAAACATGTTCCAAGCCAATCGCTCCTCGCACCAGCCAGTCGGCAGGCGGGACTGCGGTCCCAGCAGGTTCAGAGGGAGTCTCCTTTACAAAGTCCTGGACCCGCGCTACTGCCCCGATCGACGTTTCCAGCTTAGTCCAAGCCTGAATAGCCTGTGTGAGAAGCTCGCTGAACTGCAATATCAGCACGAGCGAAACGCCAAGGGCCCCGGCACTGATGCTGCCAGTCAGGGAGATTGCAATCGCAACGAGGATGACCGCCATGGCTCCCACGATCAAGTCCAGCACCAGCGCGAGCCACTGCTGGATGCACAGGAGCATGTAGAACGGCCTCTGGGAGTCATCCAGCATCGCCCTGTGCCTTTGGTGGAATGCGGCTCGCCAGTGGAACGAGCGAATGGTTGGGACTCCGCGGATGGTCTCGATGAAGTGTTTGTACAGCGGGGCTTTCGCCTCGATGTCGATGAGCCGGACTTGGCGCGAGGAGCGGAGATAGTACCGTTGGATGACGACTAGAACTGCGGCCAGGATGGGGACGACCGCCGCTAGATATTTTCCGAGAACACAGAGGATGATCAACTGGACAAGGCAGTATGTGGTGCCTGCGGGTCGAAGATATAATGAGCGGTGAGTTTCGACGTGTGCCTGTCGCAGTCAAGGGAGGAGTTACCCGAGGTGAACTGGATGGCTTGCATGGGGAGAGTCATGTCGATAAGGTCCATGTATTGACTGAATCTACACATGGTACCTATGTTAGAGACAAAATGGCCGCCGAGAGCTAATAGAAACCGAAGTTACCTATTCGTAATAGCACCAGTATCGGTGCTTTGAAATAAAGTAAACCGCGCCCTTAAGAGGAGAGAGTCATTAATATGGTCACTTCGAGAGGGACATACTCCCGACCTACTTAAGAGTAGACTCTAGGAGGTCGGAGTGTAGCTTTAGGGCAGTGTTGCTGATGACTCCGACCATGGATATCCTGGAAATTCATCGTCAGCTTAGAGCATATCCCGAGGACAGAGTGCTAACGAACGAGCATTCGCCTATCGTGGCAAGAGTAGAAAATACAACCAAGACGGTGTATACGCCGAGATACAAACTCAGTTGCCGGTTGGGTTCATCGCTATTCGCCTCCGTCCACCTTTCGATCCATATCGCTGGTAAGGGGGTTAGTACTTTGAACAAGGCTTTTCATGTCGTGTGTAAACTTACTCATGAAATTTGAAGCGACGGCCCCGATGAGCGTGAAAGTCGCCCATGAGATCACGCAGAGAGCCCCGGCACTTCGGCAGTAGTACGCATAAACAGACCAGCTTCCCTGGCGCCGCCGAAGATCGACTCCGGCCGAATGCACCGTCTCGCAGTTTTCAGTTGGGGCAGCAATCTGGGAGGTTGATGGCTTGTCGATACCACCTTGCCCATCTGCAGAGTACTGTAGACACTCCTGCTCGGGTTCGACAGTAAGCTCCTCGGATTCAGCGAGCTCGACGCCTCGCGACCGAATCTCGTTGTAGGGGCCACTATCGACAACCTTGCCGTTCTTGAGGACAATGATTTCATCCATGTGAGCGAGAAGGTGTCCTAGATGTTTGTTAGTTGCAGACATGCGTTCTGATGCGGTGTCTGGCAGAGAGGGGGTCCTCACTGCTGTGCGTAGCAAGTACAACAGATATACCAGCTTTCCGGAAATGGCCTTGCTTGCTGAAGAGACGAGTAGCTATGATGCTGGCTGTCGTGGGATCCAGACCGCTAGTCACGTCATCCATAATAATAACAGGGAGCCGAGAGTAGACAGCCCTGGCAAGAGACTGTGCGGGGAGGTTAGTCTCAGTGTATATATGGGACTTTGAGTCGGAAATATGTTTGGTTGCACAAACCACTCGTTGCCGCTGTCCTCCGCTTAGAGACGAGCCGTTGCTTCCAGCAATGGTCTGGTCACCACCAACCAAGTTATCGAGATCACGCTGGAGCCCACAGGATATGATAGTAAAGTCATACCATTTCTGGTCAACCTCCAGGTCTCCCGTAATGTTGCGTCGAATGGTGTCGTTCATGATCCATGGGACTTGAGTACAAAGGGCAGCCCCAGACAAATTTGTCACAGCAGACCTCTGTATCACTGTCGTTTCCCCGACCAAAGTCTCCAAAAAGGTCGATTTCCCCGAACCAACTGGCCCAGTGATAGCTGTCAAGCCAGACCTGATAGTCAAATTCAAGTCACGTAATACTGGCTCAGTAGCATCTGGTAACCAAGAAATATTCGCAGAGACGAAAGATGCAAGAACAGCGTCCGGTCTCCTGGAAGATAGGGGTGGCGAACGAAGGTCGCTTAGTGGTGTGCCGCTTTCCCAGGAGCCATCGGCAGGATCCTCCAGGAGCAAAGATGATGGCAGTGATGGCCCCAAGGCCTGCCTTGAGCAATATGATTCGATACGACCAAAGCATGCCACGGCCTGCATACAAGCAGGCAAGGCTTGACAGAATAAAAGTAGGGGTGTAGTCACTAGGCTGATGAGAGAAAGAGACGCAAACGCCTGTGCCGATAACAGAGTCTCGTCCTTCCTGACGACTGCAATGATAGCATAGGCGCTGAATGTCGCAAAGGGGGCGAGGGTTATGGGCACATTTCCAGCTAGAATCTGCCATAGTTGAAGGTAGCGGAATTTCTCCGATGTCCGTATTTCGACCTTTCGCAAGTCATCAATGATGGTGCTGAACACATTAGACAAACCTAACATCTTGGCAGCTTTCATGTCACCAAGCATGTTGGCCGTGACGGCAACTCTCTTCTCGACCCGCTCGTTCCATGCCTTCTGAGCTGGCCCAGAACGTCGCCCAACGATTGACGCTGCGGCCACCGACGCTTCAGGCATAGGTTAGCTGGAGAAGAAGCAACGGAGGGGTTGCTCCTGTTACTAACCCATGCAGATAATTAATGGCACCGCGGCAACATAGGACACTTGCCGCCCCAAGAGCCAGACTGCGATTCCAACCTCGGGAATTGATGCCCATACTTCGTGAATAAGTCTCAAGCCTTGAACAATGCGCTCCACATCCGTGCCCATCAAAGTGATAGCTTCCGAGTCCTTCACATCAATGGCCCGGAGAGCAGTGATATGTCGATATATCATGGCAATAAGGCCCGATCGTATTCTAGTATTCATACGGTTGGTCTGGCGCCAGTATATCGCCCGTGAAATCTAAGATTTTGGCCAGTCAGGGGGAGTGAGCAGAAGATGGGCAATATGACTACTCACGGCAATGCCAAGGTACAGAAGAACGAAAGCACCAATGATAGCATGCCCATATTCTTCTTGGTTCTTATGCGTCCTCGATAAGAGGTATGATACTACCGACTCGATGAGAAAGGGCTGGCAAAGGATGAATGCCGATAGAGTAGACGCGGAGGCACGGCAGAGAAGAAGGGCCATGCATTTGCGGCAAACGTGGCGCGGAATAGCCGGTAGCGGCCAGCGTTACGTCGCCAGCATGCATCCAGTTTTGTCCATGCCACCTCCTCTGAGAGGAGGTCGTCGACCTTCGGGATGTCTCGGAGCGTAATGATCTGGGAGTATCCAGTCTGAAAGAACGGAAGCATCCAAACGAAAAAGCCCCGACTCCAGAAACCAGCCGTTTGCTCTTTGGTGACATTCTGATACCGTGGCAGTAGCGACTTACTCTTTCCCACAGACTCGAAAAATATGGCTCCTGCTGGCTGATGAAGATTATAGTCCATATTGCCTTTGGAGTGTGAACAGAGGGAACGAGCCAGAGCGAGCGTAGTCGGGGTATAGAGAGTATGGAGGATGCCGAGAAGTAAACGACCAACAGATCCGAGGGCTGGACTGAGCGCTGGTCTTCCACAAAGGACAGAACTCCTGCTGCTAAGACGGCCGCTGAGCTTAGTATTCCAGCGCAGGCAGAGAACCTTGTGTGCAGACTCGGTGTGCGTAGACTGAGGACAAGGAAGAGAAGATGAAAAACTAGAAGGGCGGAAAGTAAAGCCTGGGTATGGATAGTCAGTGCACGCCAACCGCACTCCCAAGAGGATGTAAAGTTTACCAGTTTCCATGTTGCCAGCCGATGAGAATTCATCTTGACTGGAGTCTTCCACAACATCCGAAGCCGCCATGGCAGGAAAAGAAGGAACAGAACGGCTGGAAGACCAATGAAACAGGCATCTTCGAATAGCAGGGTGAAGTCGAAAGGGCGACAAGCCACGTTGATCCGGGGACCGAATTGGTTATCCGCGTCTAAAGGGCAGCTACCCAGAAGCAATCCAGATGCTGTCATATTACCTGGACCCCTGAGCGGTCGACAATAGCAGGGAATTGACACAGGTACCCGCCTTGAATGTACTAAACGGACGTGACTTATCTTCTCCCACTGGCGTCAAGATTGTTGAATCCTATGCTATATAGGTAGGTGACAAGGAGGCAGAGGATGGAAGTTCTACTCTTTTAAGGATCCCTTTACCCCGCGTGCCACCACATTCGCACCAAAAGGTAACCTTTAAAATAACGTTCACTAAGGTACTTACGTAGGAGCTCTCAAAGTTACGTATACTAGGTACGCGCGCAAGCTGTGCGGATGGAGACACCTAATTCTGAGAGTAATAGAGAAGTATTTCATGCTCCGACGGAACGGGTCGAAGAAGGGCATTATATCGCAGGTCTGAGGGATACGTTGCTTGACCACTGGTCGCCACACCGGACAAGAGACCTTGGCAAATATCCTTTCCTCCCGTACTCTTTTGCAATCAGCTCTGGGTCCAGTTCGCTGGCAGTGGGAGCAACCCTTCCAGTTCTCTGACGGTCTCGATGCCGACATAGCTCGGCAGTGTCGGATTCCCGCTGGAGATACCCGACTAGAAAACCGACACCTGTGATGAAGAAAATGTTGCCAAGCAAAGCGCTTCGGCAGCCTAAACTTTCCGATCTTTAAGCTCTCTCGTATACGCACATCGAGTACCGATCACCTTGCGGGCCGATCAATGTGCGGCAGGGAGGCGCCTAGAACCCCTTATCGAAGGCGGGCCAATGAGATCGACGACTGATCCTGGAGCAATGAGGATAAGTAGGTTGACGGAGATGCGTGCATCGTCTAACACCCCAAGTCGTCTCCGCCAAGGCACTCTGCCTGGTGGAATACATACGCCCCCCTTCTCTCATATCGGTCAACGCTACCCAAGTGTAACACGGTAGACTAGACGACGAGCAAGACGAGCAAGACAGGCCATGGCGGATTTCCTCAGCGCAAGCCAGATCATAACGTTGCTGCCATGGAGCATCGCCAGCGGCTCATCAGAATCTGGGGGGATTCCTCCTGGATCCAAGGTCCTCGAGATCGGTCCTGGACAGGTTGACTTCACCGTCGCGTTGGCTGATGCTGTAGGACCAACAGGCTATGTTGTTGCAGTTGACAATGCGCCCCCGGATTATGGTATGGTGGCACGAAACCGCCTACTCTCTCCTCCAAGGCCCCTGAAACACTTGATACTGCCGTGGCTAGTCACTGATAGTAGCACTATAGGAACGCCCCTTATCGAGGAAGCGCAAGCCTTCTCGGTTGCCTCGCCACTCGGCGATCGAATCGGATTTGTCCGCGCAGGCCCGCTCGACTTCCTGTCTTCCGCGATAGAGGTAGCAATTCAGGGTTTCGACTTCATCGTCTTCTACCACTGCAGCGGGTACTTCAACAGGCCAAACTACGTCACTCGCTTGCTTAAGCTTGCCCGCTCCCGCGTGTGCACCGGCCTCATAGCCGAGTACAGCCTCTCGACGTCGCTCCGCGCCGCCGTCCCCCATGTACTCTCGGCTCTTGTCAACAATACGCTCGAAAGCCTCCAGAGCGAGGCTTCGATGCGCAACATCAGGTCTGCGCAGACCCCTCCCCAGATCATTCGTGCCGCCGAGGGCGCGGGTTGGGCGGGTGAAGATACAGGAGATCGTCACACCGGGACCCAGACAGCGCGATGGGCTCAGGGAAGTCAGCATGGTGGTCAAGTCCAAGTTTAAGGCGAACCTCGAAGCCGCGCAGGTAGAACGGGTGAAGACAATGCTGTATGGTATGGTTAATGCCGTCGCTGCGAGTGCGGACCTGCTCGACGGGGGAGTCGAGGCTGTGAGGACTATGGACGTCTGGGTTGCGCGATTTGACATGAGGAATGAGAAACTCTCAAGATAGCGAAACGAAGTTGGAGAACCAGTCTTGACAAATGACAGGTAGTTAGAAACCTTGCGCTCTCACTTCCATCCAAGCTCGCGATGATGGAGATCACGGATGAGGATCCAGACGTCGCTCACTAGTTATCCCACAATTGCAAAAGGCAGGATCGTCTTGCGCCCAATGCGGTCGGCAAGCGTGCCATATGAAAACACTAAGAATCGTGGTGTAGTCGTATGTACATACATACTGAGTGTAGGTCCTCTGCTTGGGTAGGGGTGGTGGCGCTTGGTCCTTGGCATGGATCGCAGTGGGGGAATCCTGGAGGCTGGCGAGCAACCCCACACAATTCATTTCCGCTCTCAAGTGGAAAATTGCCTACCTATTTTGCCCCACCAAAGAATCGGGAGCCCCTCGTGACCCCCGTCTCATCAGCAGCCTCCATTCAACGACAGGTCGATACTACATAGTATTCAGGTCTACTGTGACCGGCCGACTATTAATCAGTACTGTCTTGTTCGACCACACGACCGCCCGAGTGCAATGCGCAGCCAGACTTAAGCTCCGCCTGCCCACGCCCCGCCCTAACCTACCACCCACTAAGCCGACCTCATGGCCGACCCCGCCGTCGCGGCCCTCAACTCCCTGCTCCGCACGGCGAGCATCGAGGATCACGAGGAGGCCCTCCGGCTCGCAAACTCGGCCATCAAGGCTTCCAAGGCCGGCTCCGCCGAGCAGCTCCTCGCCCACCACACCAAAGTCGTCAGCCTCCTCAAGCTCGACCGTTTCGAAGACTCGCTGCGCGCCCTCGCCGCCGCCGGCACCAAGCTCGAGGAGCAATGCCTGCTAGAGAAGACCTATGCGCTGTACAAGACGGGGCAATTGGACGACGCCGAGGCCCTTCTCGGGTCAGCACCCCGTTCCTCGAGAGCTCTCCAACACGTCGCCGCCCAGGTGGCTTACCGTGCGGATAACTTCGCCCATGCCGCCACCATATATCGAGAGCTGGCCGCAGCCTCAGACGGGGCCCGGTACGGTGAGGAGAACGACCTTCGTATCAACACCCAGGCGACAAATGCCCAGCTCGAGTGGCAGGGCAACGGCCATCTCGTACCCGAGAACCAGCGACAACCCGGACGGGACGAGCTGGAGGCGTTCGAGACGGCCTACAACGCCGCCTGCGGGTGCATCGCGAGGGGAGATTTTGCCAAGGCGGCTGTTTTGTTGAAGAGATCCAAGGGTCTCTGCGAGGCGTCCGAGGACCTGGCCGACGAAGAGAAGCGAATAGAGCTTGTCCCCATCATTGTGCAGCAGGCCTACGTCTCTGCCAAGTTGGGCAGGTTGGACGAGGCGGCTAGTCTGCAGAAGTCGATTTCGTTGTCGGAGTAAGCCCACACGCCACCTGGGAGGGCTTTCCCCCTCTTTCTCATGCCCACTTACTTACACCTTATCTCTTAGGGTGCCGGATGCCTCGACCAGGGCTCTGGCGCATAACAACTCTCTTGTTCTGAAAGCTGAGAGCAATCCTTTCATGGTCCAGCGACTCGCACAGCTGGCACCCACAGTAACCGACGACGACCGGCTGTTTGGATATCAGGCATCTGTGCTGAGGCGAAACAAGTATATCATCGAGCTGCAAGCCCAGAAATTCTCGGGTGTTAAGCGGACCACGGCCAACATAATGGCTAACGAAAGCACTTCGGCAATCTCGGCCGACAAGGCCGGCCTCGGCGTCCTCCATGCTGGCGCACACGCTGAGCTGCAGACCGGGAAGGACGCCCTCCGCCGTATCCTCCCGCTTCTCGACTCGAGACCAGACGATGTTGGTCTGCTCCTGACCATAATCCAGCTCTACGTCCAGACGAAGAACCCCGGCGCGGCGCTCTCCCTCCTCGAGGCCTTCTTCAAGCGCCTCGAAACCGCCACGACGCCCGACCACGCCGACGTCCGCTACGCGCCGGGCCTCGTCGCCCTCGCCGTCTCCCTGTACCGCCTGCAGGGCCGCCCCGCCGCGATCCGCACGGAGCTCGCCAAGGCCGCTGCGCACTGGGAGGAGCGGCAGGACTCCTCCTCCTCCTCCTCCTCGACGCCCGGCTCCTCGGCGACGTCGCTCCTGCGCGAGGCCGGCATCGAGCTCCTCGGCTCCCCCAACCCGTCCGACCTCGCCGTCGCCGGCGCCGCCTTCGACCGCCTCCTCGCCGGCGCCGGCGCCTCCCGCGCCGCCACCGCGGGCCTGGTCGCCTCCTTCGCGACCCGCGACTTCGCCCGCGCCGAGCCCCACCTGTCCTCGCTGACCCGCGTCGATGAGCTCGCCGCCGGCGTCGACGTCGCCACCCTCCTCGGCCGCGGCGTCGCCACCCTCCCCGTCGCAGCAGCCGCGACCTCCGCGAAGCGCGCCCGCACCTCCGACGAGGGCGAGGGCGAGGGCGATGCAGCAGCAGCAGCGGCAGGGGCCCCAGCAGCAAAGAGGCAGAAGAAGGCCCGCCGCCCCCGGCTGCCCAAGGACTACGACCCGTCGCGCAAGCCCGACCCGGAGCGGTGGCTGCCGCTGCGCGACCGGAGCACGTACCGGCCCAAGGGCCGCAAGGGCCGCAAGCGCGCCGCCGAGGCGACGCAGGGCGGCGGCGTCGGCGTCGCCGGCCAGGAGACCCTGGAGCTGGTGGGCGGGGCCGGCGCCGTCAGGGTCGAGAGGGCCGGCGCCGCTGGCGGGGCGGGAGGGGCCGCCGGTGGAGGTGGTGGTGCTGCCGCCAGTGGGGGGGCGGCAGGGAAGGGGAAGAAGAAGAAGGGGAAGAAATAGATGGGTTCCTGTGCCCCCCCCCCTATATCCCGTCTCACCGTCTCTCCCCTTTTTGTCCATGTCATCCTTGGGGAAGGTGGATTTGGGAGGCGGGCTTAACATGTTGGGTCAAGATTATGTATGGATCAGCCAGGGGAGCATTCGTGGCAATACAATCAATCAAATACAACTGCAGAGCAAAATCTTTTGTGTTTTCAAAAATGAAGCATGGCTCCTTCCATCTTCACCCTCCTTGCCAGAGGTAGGTTTAATCTAGGGTTATCCATTGTTACAACAACCCTTCGTCCCGATTCCGTCCAGCCAGGCAGGCTACTGCGCCACCCGTCCGAGTTCCTTTTGCCACACTTTTAAGAGATTCTGGCCTTGCAAGGTGGGCTCCATCCATGTAAGGGGGGACTTGAGTCTGAGTGTAATGTTTTGCTCCTCACTCACAAACCCACCTCCCCAAATCTGCTTCCAGAGACAGACCCCTCAGTTCTATCTCTAGAGTCCTCCTTAGACCCTTATTCCCATTGTCCCACCGCATCGCACAAAATCCATTTCAACCCCGATCCTGTGCTATCCACGAAGGATACGACAGAGTGAGGCCCAATCCTATCTGTACATAATACACTGGCACGTCAGAAAGCGAACCCCTGCGTTGCCCCTGCCACCCCAGGTCGAGACACGCGTGATGTATACACGGCCCCGGCATCGAAGTCATGTCGAGCTCGAGCGGGTCCCTGCCCTCTAAGCACTTACGGCCTGGAGAGGTGGACTCGGTAGTCGCTCTCCACCTTTGACTTGGGGGTGCCCTTCCGCTTCTTCCCGGTCCGCCGAGCTTCCCGCTGCAGGCGAAGCAGGCGGTTCCGGCGTGAAGAACTGTGTCTCATGCGGGCTGCGCAATTGGTCCGCACTAGAGGTATCGTAGTCGTCATCGTCGTCGTCTTCGACATCATCCTCCCCGCTGTCATCGCTGTCCCGATCGTCATCGCCGGTCACGGACTCAGACTCTCCCTGGATAGGAGGTAGGGGTGTACGTATGCCCTCCGAGAAGCTCACGGCCACTTCGCTGTCTGTGTCTGATGGGACAGCCAGGGTCCCGCTAGGAGCCGCCTTGGCAGACGAGTACTTCCTGTGGAGTTCCCGGAAGCTCCGTGCGGTTGTTGTGCTTGCACTGGCACCTGATTCGCGACGGTCACGCTCCCTGTCGGAATGGACCTGCGCTGTGAGGATGGAGTGGAAATCGCTTCCACCGTCACTCGCAGGACCACTTTCAGTGGAACTGGCGGCGTCGTCCCGCAACTGCGTGGCCTGCAAGGACCTGTTCCTCTGGCGAATCCGCTCCTCGGGAGACATACTTTGAAGCTCAGCGCCAAAGTTAATGACGGATGCTTTCTTGCCGTGTACGACGAAGGAGCCTGATCCACGTGTGAGGACGTCGGCAGAGTCGCGAACCGTCTCATCGGTTGCGCCGCTGGACACCGAATCCCGGCCTTTGCGGCTGCGATGGTGGGATAAGTGGCCGGCACCCTCCCTAAGGGTACGCTGTAAGCTGCGGCGAATCTTGCTACGGTCTAGCCGGTCGGAATGGCTGGCATTGTTCTGGCGTTCTCTGCGGTCCTGTCCATCCTCGGCGTCACCAGCAGAGGACTTGGCACGCGTCGGCCGAGGGGTCATGTCTGCGTCAAGAAGTCCGGCCTGCTCAAGCAAGTCTCGCTCATTTGCGTCGACCTCTTCAGACTGTTCCATGGTACGAGGTCTCTCGGGGTTGGAGCTCGAAGTTGCGATCTTTCTCGGAGGTGTTGCCGTGGTGGAATGGCTCGAAGCCATAGCGCTGGAGGCAGATGCTTTTCGAGCGTCTACCTTGTCAACACTGAGACCTGCTGTCTCCCACAAGTTCTGATGCTCTCGGAAAATCGGCGCGGTAGCACTTGTCGGCGGCGTCTGGAATACATCCGTCATGGGTGACTCCGTATCTGACATATCAGCTAGACTCGCGTCCCGTGTGAAGGAGAGACGGATGGACGACCGCCGCGGGCTTCTCTGGAGAGCAGCGTTGTCGCTTGCTCTCGGTTCATCTCGTGCAATGGCTGATTTCTCCAGGGAGGGCCCAGCCTCCTGGGCATTGTCCTCCTTCGGCAAGCCCAACGACTGCCGCTCTTCCTCGAGGTCCATAACAAGTATGTCTCGGTGGCACTTCAACCTCCAGATTTCCATCCGAGTCCACTTCAGCTGGGCCGCCATCCGAGCTGCAGAGAGTAGCATACCCTCCCTGGTCTTGGGGTGGATAGGGGCCAGGATCTGCAAATGCCGGGAATTCCGCAACTGTAGCTCAAGATGATTCTCCGAATCCTCCAGCTTTTCGTCGGCATCACAAATCTTCTGTCTCATGATTTCTCTCCGCGCAGAGAGGATGTCCTGAGCCAAGTTGTAGTCTATCTTGCTCCGTGCCACGCTTACCTCTCCGGTAGGGGTCTGGATGCCTTCGATCTCCGTGTCCAATCTCCTGAGGGCGCGTCGACCTTGACCGTCGTAGCCGCCGCCTATTACTCCTCTCATCCTCACTCCCGACGTCCTGAATGCAGCCGCGTAGTTGAGCTTGGCGAGCCAATCGTTCATCTCCTCCTCGTTATCTGCGAGAAGGACTTCCTCAATACCTCCGTGCCTTACATACGTAAACGCATGCTTGTGCTTCTTGTAGGTCGAGTCCAACAACGCCACTGCTCCGTCTGTGGACATCAAAGCATCGGGCTTGAATTGCTCGAGGGGAGGCTTGAAGATGATGGGAATACCGTCATGGCCTTGCTTGATGTGAGTCTCGTGCTGATGGACTAGGCTCTTTATCCAGGTCGTGTTGCGGAAGAAGTAGAGCTGAGCACCGGTGAGGATCGCGCCCCATTCCTGCCACGGCGACCGAGTCTTCTTTTTCTTGACATCCTTCCGCCACAAGACGCCCACCTTGGTGATTTTGATGTCCACAATTCCCGGGTGCGCCTCGGCTGGGTTTGTCGCCGTCTTTTCAGACATGAATGCGTCCGGACGGGACCTGGCTGACACGATTTGCAGGATCCCAGTCTTGAAGAAGGTTTTCTGTAGCTCCTTCATATTGAGGCTCCCCGCAGTCCCCAGGTAACTGTAAGGGTCCTCCAAGTGCATCACCTCCTTGAGATTGGGCCGCAGTATGTCCAGACTGCCATCAATGATGAGCGTGTACGGGTCGATTGGCTCCTTCGCGGCCTTCTTCACCGGGTCTGGCACGGCGGTTGGGAAAATGGACTTTCTCTTGGACTTGTGGGCAACTATGCGCTCGCCGTTTATATCGAAGTCGTCCTCGACGTGGATGAACGGCGTGTAGGTGATGTTGTCGTAGAAAACTTCGAGTATCTCGTTAAAGATTCCCTCATCCTGGGTGTTCTTCAGGTAGTCCGCTTTCTGCATCTTGCGTTTATTGTTCTTGTTGAACACGTCGGTGTGCAGAATCAGCAATGAAAAGGCAATAAAATACGCCTGATCGGGCGACGAGTAGATGCCAGGGTTGCATTCGTGGTACCGATCCGCAAACGACTGTAAAAATCGATCAATATGCTGCGTCTCCTTGGGGAGCTCGGCTTCCATGAGCAGCTTCCGGATGGCTATATCCATGGGCTCCCCGAAGAAGCCAAACCTTCGCATATAGCTGCGTAGCACAGCTTGAGAGAAGGTGTCTGAACCCTTCGAGACAGCTGCTGCTATCACGCTCCGGCTGACAACATCCTCTAGACGAGCAAGGTATTTGGCGGGGGTATCGTCTTCCCTCCGCTCGGGAAGTATGACCGGTTCACGGGCAATCTGGAGAGAGTTGTTCTTGCTCGTGCTGGAGCCCGGTGTTGCTGGAGTCAGCGAACCCCCTCGGCCAGACGGCTCCGAATTCTGCCTCAACCTGCTGAGGCTCAACAGGTCACCGAAGCTCTTCCTTCCGATCGAAGAGGACGTTCTTGACACGGGGGGTGCAAGATGCTCGTCTACCGACTCCCTAGGAGAATTCATGCCAAGAGAGCTCATGGTCGACGACCTCCCTCTAAGACGTAGATGCGTTCTCGTCGGCGATGAGTGCCCCGAGTTCCTCGAACTGGGCCTCAACAGTGCAGTCATGGGAGATACGCTGGCCTTTGTGAAAGTCACCTGTACAGGAGAATTGGCTGGGAGGTTGTTCGCTCCATTGCCGGAAGAGGGGCGAGAAGGGGTAGGCGTCTGCTGGGATCCGGATTTAGAAGGCGAGCCATCGCCATTGCCTGGGGAAGATTCGGTTGTTGTGGATGCGGTGAGAGACGAGCTCGAGGCTGAAGGATCGGCTGTGAGGGATGTCTTAGGCTTCTGAGGAAGGTGAGAGATGGGAAATAGGGGCTCAGGTCGCTTGTTCTTCCTGCGTGGAAGCCTAAAGAATGTCGTGGTTGTGTGGACAGTATGAGTGGTAGTGGTAGTGCTTGCGTAGACTCGCTGATCACTGGAGCTACCGTCGGACCTGGAAGACTCGGACAGTCGATTATTAACAGGCAATGCCAATACAGAGCCATTATCCTCCCCGTAGGCTGGAGGAGAACTAGACGACGGAGGTCGTTTTGGTTCGTTGAATGTGACGCTTTGCTTCCTTGCCGTTGAGGGAAGAGCCATTGAACTCCGCCTATCTTTTTTGCCCAGTCCGGGTCTGTTTGAAGCCTCGGGCTGTTCTGCGATGCTCGGCTCTTCGCCAGACCGTCGAAACCGGCTGGATAGTCTCATGCGAGACTGTTTTTTCTGGGGTACGTTGAGGTTGAACGTGGGGGCAGTGGTGATGATCTCGGGAGCTGTTTAAATGCGCGAGTAAGCACCATGCACCGATTATTTGCAAAGATAGACCAGAGAGTAGTTGCGACATACGTCGGGGGAGGGGCGGTGGCTTCTCCGCAGCAGCGTATTGCTTGGCCTTGGCTGCAAGCTGGGAGTCTGAAGCATTGCGGAATCGCAGCATTGAGAAGCGAAGGTGTTTCGACGATTCTTCCTGAACGGGAGGGGATGCTGGCCTAACCACAGGCACAGGCCCAGCGGTGGGCGTGGTAACCTGACTCGAGGTAGAAGACCTTGCATCGTTGGGAGGCGTCGCCGGAGGTGTGGGAACAGGGAGCGCGGGGCCAGACTCGGACACGGAGCTCAGGGCGGGCAGATCGGATGTCGAGTCGGGTCGGGAAGGTAGCTGGTTCGTGAGCGAGTCGTGGTTGATAGCGGTGTGTCGTCGCATGTCAGACTCGCTAACCATGTTGCCACGACGGCGTAAGAAGGGCATGATTGCGAATGTTTGCAGTCATTCATGATAATCCGGATCGGATGCGGCCAAAGGTCAGCTCCCCCCTTTTTCGCAGTTATTCACACGAGGCCATGGGCACATCAATTCGTCGGAAGAGCTCGGGATACAGTACGGCGATGCAAAGCAAGAAAATGAAAGTGGTGGATTGGATGAAGATGGGGATCAAAGGGCGAGAGACGAGGTTGGAAATGTTGTCTGCAGGAGAGCCTCTTTGCATGGCCGTCTGTCCCAATCAACCCGTCCCTTGGGAGCAGGGAACGAAGGCTAGGTAAGAAGCAAGGAGGTGGAACAGGTGGAACCCTGGTCCGAAGCCGCGCGACCTTCCTAGCTTGATTCGCTGGCCCCACCTTTAGTTACGGGGCCGCTTCTTCCACTTTCAGCTCCCCCCAGCCCTTCAAAGCTGAGGTGAAGTGGCTGATCTGCTGGTAGGAGGGCCCTCCCCCTAGGCCTTAGGTAGACATGGATACAACGTTGAAAACATGTTGCGGTTGATAGGGGTAGAAGTGAATAACTGGAGGAAACATGCTTCCACGGCTTTTCAACGATCATATATATGTAAATGTACCATGTATTGTACGTACATTACATACATAGGTACCTACATACCTAAGGTACCTACAGGTGCCTTACCTTAGCTTCGAGTCTATTGATAACGCTCTTTATTTCCGTCCTTCTGCCATTCCCCACCGCCGCCGGGCTGGAGTATACGCATAAGAGTGATGTCTTGCATTTAGGAGTAATGTCCTCCAGTTAAATAACTGTGGGTTGGTATACCTACGTGATTCCAGCTCTGACGTCCATGACTGCGGCTGACTAGCAGCAATGGATCTCATCATCCAATTATGTACGCATAGTACATACATGGCGACCATCGTAACCGAATCAAATTCCATTCATCCTCCTAAACGCCGTTCCTTCCCTTTCATGTCCCGGATGATCGGGCTGGAGACTTATTAATATCCAGCCAGCCCCTTTAACGCCTTTCGCCCATCCAGATCCAGTCGGCCCAATGATATGACTTCCGAGCATGTATAAGACAAGGAAGCAATGAACCGCCCCTCCTTCGTTCTAGCCCTGGCCCTCTCATTTTGACATCCATAGGGTCTACCTCCGTTTTCGCCTCTTCAAGTCCACCAATTCGCCCGAATCCCCTGCCTCTGATTGTTTCTCAACCGAGAGACTCTCAATACCATTGTTTCCTAGGAGGTAATCGCCAAAGTACTTGACGGCATTTAGCATCTCCTCTCCGGTGGGCACGATATGTTCAGACGGGAGGAGGAAGCCAAAGGTTCCAGTATCCCTTAGCCTCACTTGGTAGCTGAAACGCGCCTTCATCTCGTCTAGCACACAAGGTTAGCCTCAACGACCGTGCCTTTTCACTCAGGGGGCAGACATACGGTAGAACCAGTCAATAGCAGAACCACCACCAGTTTCGATCCTGGACAGTGAGCCACTGGCACTGTAAGCCCTCGATATGGCACCTTCGCATGCCGATCGGATGGCATAGAACTCCCCGCTAGACAGCCTCACAGCCTTTGCCAGCCCTGCGGCCAGCTCCTCGAGGTTCTCGCGGTTCGGCGGGTCGACGGAACAAGTATAGGAGTAAGGGAACAGTATCTGCTGGGAGTATGAGTGCAGGTCGAGGTAACCGAAGAACTCGACGCCGTGCCCGGTTTCGTTCCTGGCCCAGTCGGCAAGCGTGGATGCCTCCACCGCCTGGAACGGCTGATCCCCGCCGTAGCTCTCGGAGCACGGGTCTCTCTGGTGTCTGGCCGACTCCCACTTATAGCCGAAGGCGCGGTCCAGATCAAGGCCGCGGCAGAACCGCATGCTGGTCTGCTGCCTCGACTTCCGCCATAGCCGATCGTATTCCCAGGTGTACTCGTATCCGTCTGGGTTGACGACTGGGACGAAGATGAAGTCGAAGTTTTGTAGAAGTTTGGTGATCAACGGTTCCTTTCCGTAAGCTGTCGTGAGCGACCACAGGAGATAGTTGACGGTGCTGGTAGATATCCATTCGCGAGCATGGATGCCTCCCGTAATGAGGATGGTCTTCCTCCTGCTGCCAGGCTTAGTATTGCCTTCGCTGCGCGCCCCCAATCGTACGCCCATAATATCCCTCCCTTCGTACGACTTCCCGATGGTGGTCATGTGCACGTATGACGGAAACATGGCCTCGAGAAGCCGCAGCCAACTTGTTATAACCTAAGAACGGTTAGCTTCGATACGACGTTTCTGTGTAACCCCTATCATCTCTGGTGACTGACCGAAAGTGGCTGGTAGTTTTGAAAAAAGACATGGTCTACGCCATCTGTCGACGTCTTCACCATCGCCGGGTCGACCCAGTCCGGCCCCAAGATCTTCTTCTCGGACGGACCCGACGGGTACGTGGCCCACACCGCAGCCGCGACGTCCGGTATGAGCACCGACGGCTGCATCGACGTCGGCAGCAGGGTCATGAGGGACGCGAGGTCATCCCTGGGCAGCCTGACATCGACGTACTCGTCCGTGAAGGCCCACACGTCCAGGAACAGCCTGTCTGCCGCCTCCGACAGGGCGCCCTCCTCCTCCGAGCTGGTGACGTTGAACCGGACGACGACGTCGTCGAGGTACCGCGACTGGGTAGCTCCCCCGTACCGCTTGGCCGAGCCGTCCTTCCCCCTACCGGCCCCGCCTCTGCTCCCGCCTCTACTCTCCGGCCGCCCGAATACGGCCTCGACCGCGCTGTCACGGAGCCATCGCAAAAAGGGGAAGACGTGCCCGCCGTTTCGACTGTCGCCGTGGTGAGGTTGGCTGCGGGAGGCCTCGTGGCGCGGGGTCAAGGTACCGGTTGCTCCGCTTACGGTCGTTGGGAAGGCGGCGAGGAGGAGGAGGGCGGTGCAGATGGCAAAGAGTCTAGATAGATGGGTCGGGGAGAGCATGTTCAACGAGAGCTATTGCGAAACAATTTCTCAATTGATGCTGTTCAGGCAACATCAATTCACAATCATGCGATGGAGACGTCGTTGGGTGGGACTGGAGGACTTGTGCCAGCTGGCGGCAGCTGTATGGCTAAGCCCCGCCGCTCTGTATGCCCAATCTCCTGATAAATTCCCCTCGATTTGACATGTCGTCATTCTAAATCTACAATGGTATGTACTGTACAATGGCTTCAATTTGGTGCAGAAAGTGGACTATGAGGCAGGTGTAAGAGGTTACAGGAAGTCTACCTGTACGCAGTCAAGCTTCAGCTCAATGATTCTTCCTCCTCAATAATTCTCCCTCCTCAATGAGCAACCTTTCTGTCGGCCAACCGTCTCAACTCGAAACCCTAATTCCTCTATGGGCTAGAAGCTAAGGTGCGATATCGCAGGTCACTACAGAGTGAGTGCATGTCGAGTGGGGGACGGCCACCGGTCCGGCACTTACACTGAGCAGTTTTGCCTATATATATAAGCTTAGTTAGTCCCCCTCTGTGGGACGAACTTCTCGTTTCCCCTCAAACTTTGCTCGAAACTGCTCACCACCAACAACCCAAAGCTTGGTACGATGCCCATGCAAAGAGCCATGGCGCCTGACGCGGGGAAGATATCTGCAGGTCAAGGTAAAGTTGTTTAAAGAAGGCATCCGGGTGTTCGATTGCATTGCTGTGCTTGCTTCTTTCCGGCGTGTGCCCTCCGTCTCAGACGAAGCAGGCCCGGATCGAGCAGCCACAGCAAGCAATTGATCTGAGAAATACCGGCGAACTTGATCTGGATAATACCAGCGAAAGGACATGCTTCTTAGCTCCCCTCTCCCCAACAGTGCCATATAAGGCACAGTTGATTTTTGCTGCTGACTTTCCCAGCATCCCGCTTGATCTGTCAACATGTCGACTGATAAGATCACCTTCCTGGCAAACTGGTAGGCTTCAAAACGCTCCAGCAGGAATCGTAGGGCTGAATATAGTCTAGGCACGCTACGCCATACCACGCTCCGCTTTACCTGGCCCAGGCCAAGGGCTTCTTCAAGGATGAAGGCATCAAAGTCGCCTTGCTCGAGCCCAATGACCCCAGTGTGAGACTGATGATTCCTTGTCGGCCAAATGGGCGCATCTAATCCCTCCTCCAGGACGTCACCGAAATCATCGGCACTGGGAAGGTCGATCTTGGGTTCAAGGCCATGATCCACACCCTCGCGGTATGCAAGATTGCTCATGACATGAATCAACCAAGCAGACTTGCTAACGGCCGACTCAGGCCAAAGCCCGCAACTTCCCGGTCGTGTCCATCGGCAGCCTCCTGGACGAGCCGTTCACGGGCGTGGTGTACCTCAAGTCGTCGGGCATCACCCCCGACTTCCGCACCCTGAAGGGCCGGCGGATCGGCTACGTCGGCGAGTTCGGCAAGATCCAGATCGACGAGCTGACCTCGCACTACGGCATGTCGCCGACCGACTACACGGCCGTTCGCTGCGGCATGAACGTGTCCAAGGCCATCATCAAGGGCGAGATCGACGCCGGCATCGGCCTGGAGAACGTGCAGATGGTCGAGCTGGAGGAGTGGCTGGCCTCGCAGGGCCGGCCCCGCACCGATGTGCAGATGCTGCGCATCGACGAGCTCGCCGAGCTGGGCTGCTGCTGCTTCTGCTCGATCCTGTACATCGGCAACGAAGCCTTCGTCGCCGAGAACCCGGACCGCGTGCGCGCCTTCATGCGCGCCGTCAAGCGCGCCACCGACTTTGTCATCGCGCAGCCCGAGTCCGCCTGGGCCGAGTACGTCGACTTCAAGCCCGCCATGGGCACGCCGCTCAACCGCAAGATCTTCGAGCGCAGCTACGCCTACTTCTCCAAGGACCTGAAGAACGTCGCCCGCGACTGGGAGAAGGTCACCCGGTACGGCAAGCGCCTCGGCGTTCTGGACGCCGCCTTCGAGCCAAACTACACCAACGAGTTCCTCGAGTGGGCCCTAGACGCGGACTCGGCCGACCCGACCGGCGACCAGAAGAGGATGGTCGAGCTGCAGAACGAGGTCGCTCTCAAGGGCGGCTTCCAGCGCCTCGAGGTGCTCGGGACCGGGGTCCAAGCTTGAACTGCGGCGGACAACGTCGGATTAAAAGGGGGAGAGTCTTGCGGTTCACATGCCAACCTTAGACGCTCATTTTAGAAACCTAGACTCGAGGCCACACACAGACCTGATTAAGTGCAATATACATAACATCTGGTCATGTCCAATATCTTCCTGATTGTGGTCGACACTTACACTACGCTAGCTCCCCTAGCTTTGAAGGCAGCCAGAAGGTGGCGCCCTATTTTGCAGGGAAGATCATAAGAGACGTTTACTCATCGATACTGCAAAGCTAAGCAGGTAAAGCTGCCTAGATGGCGGGATTGAGTGCGCGGCCCGTGCCACAGCGCCCATATAATCCCCTAGTCATGAAAGTCATTCCCATACAAGACCAATCCTTATTAACCCTCCCTCCCTTCCCCTCTTTAATATCAACAACAACAACGACAACAACGAGAACCCCTGGCGAATTAGACATACTTCCGAAGCTGTTCGAGAAATTAGCATCCGTCTCTCTCCAATCATAGATCGACCGGGGTTTGACAACTTACATCCAGTGTTAGTGCCCTCGAGCTGTTCAGGTCCTGGTCCCGGTATACGCCGACCAGGCTCTCGCTGTCCTGGAACAGGCCCGTCTTGAGGCTGATGACGATGAACTGCATCCCCGGCCCGGCGTGCTCGCGGATGTACTTCTTGATCTTGTCGACGTTGGCGTTGTCGAGCGCGGCGTCGACCTCGTCCAGCACGAAGAAGGGGCTCGGCGAGTAGCTGTGGATGGCGAAGAGCAGCGCCAGGGCCGCCATCGTCTTCTCGCCGCCCGACAGGTGCTCCATGTCCCGGAAGCGCTTGAGCGGCGGCATCGCGTGGTACTTGATGCCCGAGAGGTACGGCGTGTCCGTGTCCTCCTCGATGTCGAGGTATGCCTGCCCGCCGAGCGGGTACGCGTCCGACCGTGTCAGGTCCTTGTAGACGTGCGTGATCTGCTCCTGGATGTGCGTGAAGGCCTTGTTGAACAGCTCGAAGCGCTTGTTCTTGATCTGCGCGAACGAGTCCTTGGCGGCCTTGGCTATGGCACGCGAGTCCTCGAAATCCTGCTCTGTCGACTCCAGTCTCGACTTGACCGACTCGAGGCGCTCCATCGCTCGCATGTTCGGGTTGAGAGTCTCGAGCTCGGCTGTCAGAGTTGAGATCTTCTCCTGGAGTTTCTCATCCAGATCCGTCTCGTCGGGCTAAGAAAGGGTCAGAAATCCGCTGGTCTGTCTGAATCACTCGCAATTTTGGGATGCACTTACATTTCTGAGATCAGCGTCCAGGCCGTCAAAGTCGATTTCGATGCCGTAGTCGTCCATTGCGGCTTCCAATATCTCCTCCTCGTTTTCCTCATCCAGATCCATCGCATCCTCGTCCTGGCGCAGAAGAACGTCCTCGTTCGGGATGTCATCCATAGACCCTGCCTGGAGCGGGACCTGGATCTGTTCAAGCTTGCATTTCCGGAGGAGTGCAAACTTGCTTGTGCTGTTCTTTTGTACCTCGGCCTCGAGCACGCTTATCCGCTTCAGTCTTTCGTCGATGTCCTTGCTTCTCTTCTGGAGCTCCTGTTTTGCCTCGTTCACCTTCTGTGACTTCTGGCTGTGGGTAACCTTGACTTCTTCTAGGCTTTGTTGCAGGGCGTCTAGCTCGTCTTGGTCATGTCCCATGGACTCTTCGATCTCGGCCTTCTCTGCACTGTACGATTCCATATCCTTCTTGAGGCTGTTGATGCGCGCCTCTAAGCGATGCACTCTGTTCATGGTATCGTCGTACTGAGAGGTCTCCAGGGAGAGCGAGGCCTGGAGGCGCTGCTTCTGCAGCTCAAAGTCCTGGCGCTTCTGAGCGGCTTCCTGCTCGAGACTGCCCTGCTGTGCTTCGTACGCGCGGATGTTCTCGTAAGCCAGTCTCTTGCAGAACGCGGAGAAGATCTTATCCTCGACCTGCGCGATGGCTTTCTCAAACTTGGCAACGGTCGACCTCGTGCTTTCCAGATCGCGACTCTTCTCCTCGAATTTGGGCTCCCACTCGCGTAATTGCCGCTTTTCGCTCTCGAGCTCTTTCTGCTTGCTCTTCAGGTTCTTCTCGAAGGCCTCGAGCTCCGCACGCCCTAGCCTCAGGCGGTGCTCTAGGCCAGCAAGGTCGGTCGACAGAGCTTCCTCCGCGGCACCGCGGCGATCTTTGGGCAGCTTTTCGATCTCGCCACGAAACTTTTCTGCCATGCGCTGAAGATTCTGCACGTCGTGCTCTTCAAATCGCCGCTTACCTCCCTTCTGATCCGGCAGCCGACCGCCAGTCATCAGGCCAGCCTTGTGAATAACGTAACCCTCTATGGTTACGGCCTTCACTTGGATCTTCTTGACGTAGCAGATATTCTTAGCAATCTCGAGGTTATCGCAGACGACAGAGCTCCCACACGCGTAGGCCATGGCACGCTCGAGAGAACTGTCGAAGTCGATCGTGTCGATCGTCAGCCGAGCGCCGTTGATGCCCTTGACCGCCGAATTCACCGCGTTGACCTTGATGTTGTCTAGAGGGATAAAAGTCATGGGACGGAAACGCTGGTCCTTTAGGTACTGCACGCAATCAATGCCAATCTTCTCCGTGTCGACGATGACGGAGTCGAAGTCGTGGCCCAGCGCGGTGATGACGGCCTCGTCAAACTTCTTCTGCTTCGGCTTGCAGAGTTCGCCGACGCGCCCCCGGACCCCTGGGAACATGTTCTTGAGCGTTCTCACCATCTCCCTCGTGCGCGTCTCCCTGTCGTTTTGCCGTCGACCGTCGTCAGCCTCTGCAAGCTTCTTCAGCACCTCCTGGAGCTTCTCATCGAGTTCCGTCTGTAGGTTGTTTACGCGTATCCGCTCGGATTGAACTTTGTTGAACTCCTTCTTCTTGTTATCCAGGTCGTTGCTGATCTGGCGTACTGTTTCCTGCGTGGCGTCTTTCCGATCCTTGATAACCTGCAGCTCGCCTTGGAGCTTCTCAACCGCTGCCTCAAAGCTGTCGACTTTGCCTTTGAGGCCGTTGACGGTGACCTCGTCGCTCTTTAGCTGGCGCAGGAGGTTGTCCAGCTTGCTGCGATTCTCCGACGACTTTGTCATCGCCTCGGCTCGGAGGGCAAGGTACTGCTTGCGATCATCTTCGCTCAGCTCTTTCCCTTGCTGCTTGAGCGTCTCTGCCCATTGCTTGTCGAACTGTTGGTGTGCCTTCTCCACCGTCGCCAGATCTTTCTTCGCCTTCTGGATGGCAGCGAATTGCGTATCCCGCTCCTTAGTTACGATCTTGACCCGCTTCTTCACAGTCTCCAGATCTTGGTTGCTCTGTGCAATCTTCTCGTCGATGGGGACGAGGCTGTTCTCCCTCTCCTCGATGCTCCTTGCCTTGGTTTTGATGCTCCGTTCCATCTTGCCGACCTCTCTCCCGACAGAAGCTTGCTCCTTCTTGGCGGCGTCAAGCCTCTTCTCAAAGGTTTCCACGTTGCGACGGAATTCCTTTAGATTCTCCTGGTGCTCCTGGATTTTGGCGCTTGAATCATCCATCACCCGTTGGAAGTGATACAGTTTCCAGAGGAAGTAGGTCACCACTGCTTCGTCTCTATCCTCGGTCTTCTTCTGATAGTTCTCCGCCTCCTTCTTTTGCTCCTGGTATTGCTTGATCTCCGAGTTGATCCCCCGACGGCGGTGCAGCTGAAAATTCTGGTTCTCTGCAGCTTGTTCGGCCTCGGCTTGCAGCTTCTCGTACTCGGCCTTGTATTCGAGACTTCCCGAGATCTGCTCGATCAGGCGCGTAAGATCCTGTGGCGATTGCGACGCAATGGCCTCAACGTCTCCCTGGAAAACAAGGAAGTTGCGCGCCTTGATCAGAATGTTCTCGGCCTCGAGGGCTTGGTTATACTGTTGTGCAGTGACAATGCGGTCGTTGATGCGATACTCGCTGGACCCCTGGTTCGTAATGGAGCGCTTCCATTTCTGCTCGTCGCCGGCGTCGTCCTCATAGACGGCCATCACCCAGGCAGTCTTCGGGTCGTGCCTAGAAGCCCGTTGCGACGGTTCTCCCTCGTTCCCATCCTCGTATCCGTTCGCCTGGCCGTTCGTTGCTGGGGCTGCTGTTCCGTCATCCTGAATCTTGGACGTTTGCATCACTCGGCCGCGGTAAACGAGATCCCGAAGGTGTGCAGATCGGAGGTGAGAAGACTTGATACCGAGGACGAAGGATATCGCATCCATACTGGCAGAGAGCGTCCTGTCAACAAACACGGTTCCGGGTCAGGAGAAGGGAGCATCGGCTTACGAATTGGATTTACCAGAGCCATTTGGGCCAATGATGGAGGTGAAATACGAATCACCAAACAAGAGGGTATGGTGGCCCTTGTAGGACTTGAAGTCTAGACACGAGAGTCAGGGGCCGCAGAATAAGAGGGGATATTAGGCCGTGGACATACTGAAAAGCTCAAGTCGAATGAGTTTCCCCATTGTGGCGCGAGAGGGGGTTTCCGTCCGAAGGTTCGAATAGAATTGACGGGGAAAGGCGCCTGGCCGCTGATCGATCGCGGCTTTGAGGGCGCGTCTGTATCAATCCAAAGAAGGGATGGATGCTGCGATTAGGGTTAAGGTAATGATCTTGCCTGGAGCGCATTCATATTTTGTGTGTAAAGCGCGCTTGGATTTACGCGACGACAATCGCCAGGTCCTGCTGGATGCGTGTTGAGAGAGGGGACGCACGGGCCAAATCTGCTTTACCCTGGAGGCAGTTAAAGCAGCACTACAATTGGCTATCAGTAGTACGTGTTTCGGGAAAACACTGTAGATAACACTGTGCTCACCAACGCGGTAAGTACGTCTATATACTTGCGATGGTAGGTACCTCAGCATCCTCCATGTTCCTCGTGACTCCCCAAGCGACTCATTCTCTCAAGTCTCACGAGCGTTGGCCAACGTTTTACACGATGCATATGGACTGTTTTCGTCCAGTCACAGATACTCTTTGGCGCACGCCTGCCGTGGAGCCTAGATAATTGATGCGGGACTGGCCGGCATATGCATGTACTATGAGAGGTAGGCGTACTAAAAACCTTAGGGGGTGACTTAGGTAGGTACTGGCGTGCACTACTCTGTACAAGTAATCCTACAAATCAACGCCAACAAGCTCTCATGACGTCTTGCTCTGCCAAGTCCAGCATCTTCAGTATGTAGACTCAACAAGTATCAACAATCGACGCATTCGAATCCGCTGGGTCATCTGGTCGTTGGTCACCTGGACCTCCAACACGATTTGCAGTTAGTTCGTTGTCGCGTGAAATGGCGGGGCGATAAGAAGAAAAACAGCCAGGAATTTGAGACCTGTCTACAGATACCTCCTCCCATCTACCTAAGTTAAGCTCGCTACCTGCACCCATACGCGTTCCATCGCGCCACCTTTGACGATTTTCCTGGAGAGACCCGGACATCTGGGATCGGATCATCGGATCCGCTCATTACTTCCGATCCTGTATTACCTCTCATAACCTGTATGTGCCACGCTCCACAACACTCAAACCTGTAAACCTTTCTCCAGTTTGCTTTATTCTTCTCGACGCCTGTGCCTTCGAGAATCATTTATTACACTTGCTCAGGGCATAACTCTCGCTAACCCCGTTGGCTCCTACACATAGGAACCCGAGTCTTCCCATCAGCTTCCTTCTACCATCACCATCACCATCACAACCACAACCACAGACACAAAAGGCATAATGGACGCGGCAGAAGCAGATACGCAGCCGATACCGATACCGGGTTGCAAGTCGGATGGCACGTCAACGGATAGCGAAGTTGCTCTAACACCAAACCCCAACGGAACCCCCCCTCTGAGTACATCAGCGACGGATCATGGCGCCGACACTCCTACTTTGGGGCCAACGACCCCCAAGAGTCCCGGACTCTCGAGGAATCCGTCATTCTCGGGCAGTAGCTCCTACCAGGAGGACTGGGAGGCCTTCCCACCCCTGGATCGCTTGACCGTTCTCGACATCCTCGATAATTTTGCCCTGCCTCACCAGCTCGAGAAACTGCAAAAAGGGATATCAGCACAGGCCGAGAAGGTGCGCAAGTCACGCGAGGCAATAAAGAACCGAAGCCAAAAGGCTCGCACGCGAATGGTCGAAGAGTGGCGCCGACACGTCCCCGATGCCGAGGAGCAGCTCGACCGATATACGAAGCGGATGCGGAAGAGCGTCGAGAAGCTAGGGAAGCAGTGGAACGATACCAAGGTTATCACCTTGCGCGAGAAGGTCTCGTTCATCTTTGGGGTCATGAACATCTTCATCAGCGGCTATCTGCTCGGCGGCTTCCCCCAGTACTTCCATCTTTGGTACACGGCCCAGATTCTCTACTTTATGCCGATCCGGTTCTACACATATCACAAACGCGGCTACCACTATTTCCTCGCCGACCTATGCTATTTCGCCAACTTCCTCCTCATCCTCAGCTTGTGGATCTTCCCGGGCTCGAAAAGACTCTTTACGGCGGTTTACTGTCTGGCCTTTGGCAACAACGCCGTCGCCATCATCATGTGGCGTAACTCGCTGGTCTTCCACAGCTTCGACAAGGTCACGTCTCTCTTCATCCATATCATGCCGTGCGCGACCCTGCACTGCCTGGTCCATCTCCTGTCCTCCGAGCAGCTGAAGATCAAGCACCCAGCCGCCTGGGCCATCAAAAACAGCCCGCTGGGCTCTCCGACGGCCTACGCCAATGTCTGGTCCATGCTGGCCTGGTCCAGCATTCCATACGCCCTCTGGCAGCTGAGCTACTACTTCTTCATCACCGTCCGCCGCCGCGAGAAGATCGCGGCCGGGCGCCCCACCTCGTTCACCTGGCTGCGCAAGTCCTACAGCAAGGTCTGGATCGGCAGGGTCGTCCTGTCGCTGCCGAGCAGTCTCCAGGAGCCCGCCTTCATGCTGATCCAGTACGCCTACGCCGTCCTGACCATGCTCCCCTGCCCGATTTGGTTCCACAGCCGCTGGGCCAGCGCCCTCTTCCTGCTCGCCGTGTTCGGCTGGTCGGTCTACAACGGAAGCACCTACTACATTGACGTGTTCGGCAACCGCTTCCAGAAGGAGCTCGAGGCCATGAAGGCCGAGGTGGCCAAGTGGCAGAACAGCCCCAACGGCTCGGCCACCAGCCCCGTGATGGCGCCGCACCCGCCGCCGACCGCCGACTCGGACGGGAAGCAGCTCGGTGGGGCGCCCAGTACAGTCGAGGACGCGCCGGGCCGAGAGACCCTGGATAGCATCCCCTTGCTCGTTGACGAGGACCTCGCGTCGGGGGCCGCCACGGGAGTGGACATGGATGCTGGGGCCAAATTCATTGCCAGAGAGAGGAAGGTGACGGCTGAAACGGCGTTGGGGACCTGATGGGGGCGTTTTCTGCTTTTTGCGGCTTTGTCTTCTGATGTTTTCTGCTGCCGGCTTCATATCTGGTATATTGCTTGCAAGGTGTGACGGTTACGTGATTTACAAGATATCCCATACTTCCATTTTGTCAGGGCTGAGAGCAATCTGGAGTTTTCCCCCTTTGGACGTTGTCCTTCGCCGCGTCTTGTTAGCTGGTCTTTGTAGAGCGTTTTAAGGGATGGTTCTCGGAGAGATATACGTTATACCCCTTACCGGAGTCGTCTCGTTATGTGTCACAGGCAGTGTAGGTTACCTTTGGGGCAGATGGCATATAATTGAGCCGCTTGGCTTTCTTGGAATCCCGCTCCCCAGGGCCTTCTCTTTGCATGTGGTTTAGCTTGTTGGCTGGGGGGGGCGGCCAACATGCTTCGAATATCATCAGTTTACATGACACAGTCACATGGCGCTATCGTTCACGGCAAGGCGTGAAGAGTGAAGACAGAAGAAAGACGTGAAAGCTTTGCCCGGACGTGATATTATATGTGGGCTTTCAGTTGGGCATATAGCACAAGTATGAACAGTAGATTTCCGAATATTTACTGTTATGAAGACACTGTTGTACACATTGACGAGTGGTGAGAACCAGCCCGAGGGGAGGGTGCTCAGTTCAGTTCCTGGACAAACTGGTAAGACGCATAGACCGCCATGCCCTTGAGGCCAAGGTCGACCAGAGACGCCACGATAGATCCACTAGCAACATCACATCAACATGCCGATCTGAAAAGGGCAAAAAGCGGCTGGGGAAGCCACTTACATTTCGCGACCCTTGGGGCCGGACTTGGAGTACCCGTGGGCGTAGAGGGCCCTGGCAAGGGTCCAGACGGCGCCGAGACCGCCGGCAAGGACGGGGTAGCGCAGGCCGGCGATCAGCAGAGCACCGAGGTAAGGGGTGAGATTCTCGGTGAAGTTTGCGTGGGCCCGTTGGGCTGAGGGGGTGGGGGGATCGATGTCAATTTCTGTGCGCTTTTGTTTTCACGGGGCGCGGGAAACTCACTGCAGTTGAAGGCATAGGCCTTGGGGTCCTTGTCAGCGACCTCGTTGCTGGCATACGCGATGGGATACTTCTGGCCACTGGCCCTACGGGCGATCGAGGTCAGGACGGAATGGTAGGTGTTGATGAAGAAGGTGGACGTCGCTGCCAGCAGGACGTAGCTGCGAGGAAATAGTTAGCCATCTCGCGTTGGGGGCGTATAATGTTGAGTTTGGGGTAGATCAAGAGGTCATACCCGTATTCGCTGGGAAGAGTGATAGTCATCTTGAAAGGGTTGTTTGGCAAGGTAATCGGTACTCCTTTGGGATAGTCTGAAATCACACTTGGGCTAATGCAGTTGAGATGGCGTGATCAATTGTCGAGATCCTGCGTACATATGGACTATTTAACTAACAGTAACAAAAAGCCGCGACAACAGCTGGAACCTGGAACCTGGAATGTGCTGGAAATTTTTCAATGCGACGCGCAAAGCTTTGGTGGATGACCAAGCATTAGTGCCTGGCCCATGTAAAAGCTGGAGCAATTGGCCAATGAGATGTGGTGCATTCCCCAGTAATCTGTCCGAGTGCCGACGGGACGTGGATCGTCGGAACTCGGAGACTTTTATCTGGAGTTCCAGTTGCCCCGAAACTACGACGACGGAAGGGTATTCCTCCTAACCCGATATTAGACCAGCCACGCAAATCGGGGATGTGTTCCAACCTTCCATTCCACCTTGAGAATGTGATCAATCGCGGACCCTGCAGTTGACGCGCTTCCATGCATAGATGATCCCACCTAAAAGTACCTATGGGGTCACCGCTTTTTAATGCCGGCAGAACCAGTAAGTTGGTTTGAATAAGGCAAGGGCTTCCTCAGGGTTAGGGTTGTTGGATGATGACGCTAACCCTGGTGTCGGCGAATCGCATTCCTACCCAACCTGCCGGGTATGATGCAGTTTCGCCCTTCACCATGGCGCCTCCTACTTCCCGGCAGTGCATCCTGCCTAAATCAAGCATATCAACTCATGAAGTATACGCCTCCTTTAGTTACACCGCGTCTCTGGGCCACGTAGAAGCCGCATCGGCTTCCTGATACAAGCGCCTGCCGGGATGTGAAGAGCTCTAATGGACATGAGTGCCCGGGTCATCTCGTCATCAAACGCTACCGGCGCTCTTGAAAAATGTCGCTCGAACTTCCCATAATTTACCTTCTCCCCAACCGCCTGAGTGCGGACGAGCTAGATGAACTGGAAGAGCAGATACCCACACTGACGTACGATATCAACGAGGCTGAAGTGTTGCTTGGGAAAGTGTCGCAGAAGGGGAGAGCTCTTTTCGAACTTCGTCACCGTAAACTACTGACAGAGGAGATTCCCCCCACGGACAATACCTCTTCTCCAAGAATAAAACGCCGGGGCATTACAGACCCAGCACAAGAGGTACTTGGCGCCGACTCAGACACTGCATCAGAGGGATATGCAGGGGGCCGCACCGCAGAGGCGGAACGAGCGCCGGAGAAGACCATCAAGGTAGTGAAGCTCTCTTGGCTCACGGACTCAGTGAAGAAAGGAGCAGTCCAGCCGTTCGACGACTACTTGGTGTACGAAGGTCGCAAAGTTCCCAGGACTCCTCCGCCTCCGCCTTCGACGGACATCCTAGCTCGAGCAGCAGCAGATGCAGGCAGCAGCCAGACAAGCCCTTCTTCAAGATTTGGCCAAAGCTCGTTCAGGCGGAATAGGGAACATCATGACCATGCAATCAAACCACCGCCAATGCTCCACCGGACAACCACGGAGCATGACATAGACCTCCGGCTGCCACCGATACCAGATTATCTGCACACGACCTATTCGTGTCAGCGACCCACGCCAGTGAACAGCCCAAACGAGGCCTTCATTCGGGAGCTGAAGAAAATCCGGAAGACGAGGACATTGATTGGTGACAAGATCGGGGTCCGCGCGTATTCTAGTTCAATCGCCACGATCGCCGCTTATCCTTACACCCTTTCCACCCCTCAGGGTAAGTCAGTCGCTCACGCTTGTCCACGAGGTTACTTAGCTGGTGCTAAAAGGGGGCATATGCAGAAGTCTCAAGGCTCCCGGGCTGTGGAGCCAAGATAGCGGTGCTGTTCCAGGAACTGAAAGAGCATGGCCACCTCCAGGAAGTCGTGGATGCCGAGTCCGATCCAAGGCTCTCCGTCCTGGCCATGTTCTACGACATCTGGGGCGTCGCCGAGACTACTGCTCGGGAATTTTACAACAAGGGCTGGCGAGATCTCGACGACATTGTCGAGTACGGCTGGGCGACCTTGACGCGCGTGCAGCAGATAGGAGTGAAGTACTATGACGAGTTCCTCCTCATGATACCCCGCGATGAGGTCGAGTCGATTAGTGGCATAATCCTGGAGCACGCGAATGGGATACGCAAGGGGTTTCAATTGGTCACTGTTGGGGGATACCGGAGAGGCAACAAAGAGAGCGGTGATGTGGATGTGATCCTGAGCCATCCTGACGCGACGGCTACCCTTGGGCTTGCCGAGAAGATCGTTGTCAGCCTGGAGAAGGATAACTACATCACCCACACCCTTATACTCAGTAATAAGAACAGTGAACGGGGCCAGATGCCGGTGAGCTGGAAGGGGAACGAGAGGAAAGCCGGGACCGGCTTCGATACCCTGGACAAGGCGTTAGTGGTCTGGCGGAATCCAAGGTGGACGGCGAAGGAGGGCGAGACGAGGAACCCCAACCCGCACCGCCGGGTAGACATCATCATTAGCCCCTGGAAGACGGCCGGCTGCGCAGTTCTGGGTTGGAGCGGCGGGACCACGTTCCAGCGGGACCTTCGCAGATATTGCAAGAATGAGCGATCGTTAAAGTTTGACAGCAGTGGCGTGAGGAGCCGAGCCGACGGGTCCTGGGTCGATCTTGAGAGCGGATCGGACGGCCCCGCACCGGATATGCTGACTGCCGAACGGCGTGTCTTTGCTGGCTTGGGCCTGGAATGGAGGAAGCCAGAAGAGCGATGTACCGGTTGACCGTTTGACGGTACGCTGGCGCCTCTCCTCCTTGCATTTTGAAAGAGACAACTTGCTGCTGAATTATCCACAAATGAGAAAGGAGGCGAGGGGCTTGTTGATGAGACTGGGAATCTCTGTCTATTATTCCGTCTCTCGGAAAGATAGGAGAGTGTTCCAACTTCCCAAGTCCAAGGCTCGAAATGTGAATCAGCTGCCTTGGTTATTGACGACCATCATAATAAGCAGAATTGAGACCTAGCAGAATTGAGACCTCGAAAAGAAAGGAGCTGGAAAGTAGGAGAGGGGGAAAAAAAGAGAGTGGAAATCCCAAACCGACGGGGCTCAATGTCATGCCCCTGGGTCCCTAGGTACTGAGCAGTCCCGTCTGTGCACGTGACAACGCAGCAGGCTGACGCCGTTTCCTGGAGAGTGGATCCCCGGATCCAATGAGGTGGATATTTCCAAGCTTGGACCATATCATCATCAGCCTCCATGTTGGTGATAATGAAGTTTATTTTCACACACTGCAACTGCCAAACCATCCCTATTGTTCTCCCTCCGACAATAGCAGACGGCCACCGACCTTTATTACTCACACTCGCTCGGCCCTCGCAATTCCCCACTCAACTTGTCAAAGTTGAGAGGCGAGCCATGACATGCTTTACAGCCACTTCTCGGTAGCACATTCTGCTGCTACCCTTTCCCTATCTCTTCGACCAACATAACCGGGCTCGGCCCTTTGTCTCCTGCGCTTGGCCTTCTACCCCTCGCACTTGATTACTTCAGATTTCCATTTGCGATTGAACTCGATATCCGACCCGTCGCGAGTCCTCTTCGAGTCTATCCCCCCAGACCGTCGCCATGGATCTGGCCCAGACATTACTGCGCTCCGTGACACGGGCCTTCTACGAGACTCGTCACGTCCTCATAATCGAGTCGCTCATCCTTCATTCAGCGTACGTTCGCTTCCTCGGGCCTCTGCTTCGGGAACCAGATGTCTGATTGTTCGTAGCTTGCGGGACGACGACATGGCCTACCTGATGGGCATGAATACTAAAGACCTCCATAAACTCTGCGGAAAGCTACGGGAAGACCGCTTGCTGGCGGTGTATGTTCCCCAGGGCACCGCTCCCAGATCTTAACTTACATGACTCCACTTGCAGGCACACGCGACCAGAGATAAGAGGCAATCAGACCCGGCCGGTCAACCGAACCTACTACTACATAGACTACCGCCACGCGATCGATGCTATCAAATGGCGCGTGTACAAGATTGATAAGGACATGCAGGGCACGGCCGTTCCTGCTAATGAACGGAAGGAATATTTTTGCAATTGCTGCGGAGCTGAATGGTCACAGCTAGAGGTGATTGACAACGCCTCTGCAGAAGGCTTGCGGTGCCACCGCTGTAGCCATATCCTAATCCACGACGCCGACCGACACTCGGTTGGGCACCAGCAGTCGACGCGAATGAACAACCAGTTCAAGTTCATCACCGACCTACTGCCTCAGATCGACAGTGTCATAATCCCCGACAACACCTTCGATGTCGCCTTCAGCAAGGCCCGGCCTGTGGACCGCGACGAGGCCAACCAGGTGGCGCAGAGCGTCGCAGTGGAGATAGGGCTGAACCGCCCAACCGCCGTGAAGGGTCTCGCGAACACGGGGCCCAAGAGCATGCAAGTCAGCATATCCACCGCAGATGGGCTGACCGAGGAGGAGAAGGCGGCGGAGCGCGAGAGGAAGGAGCGTATCGCGAAGCAGAACGCCCTTCCGAGCTGGATGTCTAGCAGCACCGTCACCGGGGAGTCGTTTACGGGTGACGCCAAGAAGGCATCGGATCCCGTGGTGCCCAAGGACGAGGTAGACAGCAAGACCGGGGTCAAAAAACAGCTGCTAGAGGACAAGGACCAGGCCGACATTGACGACTACTTTGCCCGACTCAAGGCGGAGCAGGCTGCTGAGGCGGCACGCAAAGCCGCAGAGGAGGAAGAGTTTGAGTCCAGCGATGACGACGAGGGCGACTTTGAGGACGTCGTGGGGACCAGCACAAAGTCGGCAACTGGCACGCCCCCCAGCACATCTGGCGCGGCAGTTGGAGCAGCCCCTGCGGTGCCGTCGCCGCTGAGGCAGTCGAGCATGCCGCTGCAAAGTAGCCTGAAGCGCGACGCCTCAGGGAGTGGCACAAACACGGGGCCCACTTCTCCGGCGGCAGCCGGCACTCCCGGCTCGGATGGCAGACCAGCGAAGAAGGTCAAGGTTGAGGAGCCGCCGCCGTCACCCCCGCCGCCGGACGAGGGCGAGGACGATGAGGATTTGGAATTCGAGGACGTGTAAAATAGGCGGTCATGTGCGACAACCTTGGTTCATTGAACAATAAGGAGTGGCGAGGATTTTTATATTCCGTGGCGTTGGCAGGTCACCAAACCCCTGACCGAAAAAGGTGGTTTGGGAAGGCGGAACCTGAAGGTAAAAGATAGAGCAAAGGGGAAAAGGTGAGTATTAGTGTCATCCAGTCTCTTTTGGAATCATAGACAAGACTTGATACTACATTGGTACCGCGTATGCCGTGGTGTGTGTCTTCGTTGCCAAGGTTCCCGTCGGTTGTGTGAGGATCCTAAGAGCCCACCTTCCTGCTCTATGCGCACTTCATATTGACAGCTTATACCTATATTTAGGAACACTCCCCAGAATTGCGTACATACTACGCTGTCAACAGTACGCCATCAATTGCAGAGTATCGACCGAGGTTACGTTAAGCGAAAGAAGACATCCAGCAATCGGAAAACAAAAGTCTCAACAGCTACACACATCTTACGCCAGTTGAGTCCCACCTAAAATCTCTCATAACAACAACTCCTCAGATTGTCCTCTCGACTAGGTAGCCAAGAGCAAACACCCAGCAGCCGCAACAGCCAATCCAATTAGAACTAAATCCGATGCCGACATCAGAACCAGCAGAGCCACAGTTGCCACCATCATACAACGTTGGCTGATAAGCAACGTTCTTCCACATTCTTAAGCCTTCTATTTGCCACATTGTGGGTACCTATATAAGTAAGGGCAGGCGGCAGGTGGTGGGCGGGGAGGTGGTGTTGAGCTGTTATCTACTGTCCGCCTCCGCTTCCGCCTCCGCATCCTCGTCCTTAGCGTCAATCTTGGCGCCTTGCAGCGGCGTCCTGCCAAAGAGGTCCTTGGCATCGATCTCGGCGCCTTTCTCGACGAGCAGCCTCGCGATAGCCTCGTGCCCGTTCTCGGCAGCCAAGTGCAGCGGCGTCCTGTCATAGCCGTCCTTGGCATCGATCTCGGCGCCTTTCTCGACGAGCAGCCTCGCGATAGCCTCGTGCCCGTTCTTGGCAGCCCAGTGCAGCGGCGTCTTGCCATAGCCGTCCTTGGCATCGATCTCGGCGCCTTTCTCGACGAGCAGCCTCGCGATAGCCTCGTGCCCGTTCTCGGCAGCCAAGTGCAGCGGCGTCCTGCCAAAGCCGTCCTTGGCGTCGATCTCGGCGCCTTTCTCGACGAGCAGCCTCGCGATAGCCTCGTGCCCGTTCTTGGCAGCCCAGTGCAGCGGCGTCCTGCCATCAAAGCCGTCCTTGGCATCGATCTTGGCGCCTTTCTCGACGAGCAGCCTCGCGATAGCCTCGTGCCCGTTCTCGGCAGCCAAGTGCAGCGGCGTCCTGTTATCAACGTCCTTGGTGTCGATCTCGGCGCCTTTCTCGACGAGCAGCCTCGCGATAGCCTCGTGCCCGTTCTTGGCAGCCCAGTGCAGCGGCGTCCTGCCATCATAGCCGTCCTTGGCATCGATCTCGGCGCCTTTCTCGACGAGCAGCCTCGCGATAGCCTTGTGCCCGTTCTTGGCAGCCCAGTGCAGCGGCGTCTTGCCATAGCCGTCCTTGGCATCGATCTCGGCGCCTTTCTCGACAAGCAGCTCAACTATTTCTTCTCTACCCATCATCACTGCTAGATGCAAGGCAGTCCAACCATTACGATCGCGCAGCTTTTTGTTCGAGTCTTGCCATAGATATTCAACGACGCCCTTATGCCCCTCCTGGGAAGCCAAGTGTAGCGGCGTGTTCCCTGAGGCATCCAAAATGTCAAGAGTTGCTCCTGCTTCAATCAACGAGCGAACCACGTCGACACAACCATTCATTGCTGCGCAGTGCAGAGGCGCCACTCCATCTCTGCCGCGCACATCAAGTTCTGCGCCTTCCCGGAAGAGATTCTGCACTACTGAAGTCTCGTTGCGCTGGCAGGCGTAATGTAGGGGTGTCCATTCGAGGAGGTCTGGAGCGTTGACATTTGCTTGATGCTTTAGTAGTTCGATGACGGTATATCCGGTATCCTTCGCTACAGCATAATGGAGCGGCGTCCATTCGAGAAGGTCTGCAGCGTTGACATTTGCTTGATGCTTTAGTAGTTCGATGACGGTATATCCGGTATCCTTCGCTACAGCATAATGGAGCGGCGTCCAATTGTAGTTATTCTTCGGATTCGCAGCTTCCTCTTCCTGGATTAGATCGAATGTTTCCGCGTCTTCCACCCAACCAGATCGAGCTTCCTGCACAGGGACACACTTCCAACCTCGGCCCTGTTCCTCATACAGCCTTATGAGGCTTGATAAGATCCCGCGGCCAACAGTTCTCAGCTCCCTTTCAAGAGTCGATTTCAAGTCCTTCAGTTGCTCAAAATCTCTGTCATCGTATTGCTGATCTTCCCTCAATTCGAGAGCTTGAGTGACTGTCCTTAAATATTCCATCAACACGGCCGTAGCTTTAGTGGCAATACCACTGTGTTCTGGGAATGTCCTTGCTGTTCTAAAGAGCCACAAGTGTGCGTCGCCTGCCTGTTTCCAATGTTGCAGCTGCTCGTGTTGTTTGGCATGTTGTCGCGCCAATTCAACAATCGCATTCGGTTGAGGGAGCTTCTCGTGCATACTTAGCGGTGGGATGATGCTCAGGTAGATTTGATCCAGACTTCCAAGCCCAGTGTTCTCAATGTCCTGAGCCATCGTCAACAAGAGATTATTCTGGAGCTTGAAGGATTGCCAGGCATTGTCGCTGCTGATGTCATCGGGCTGTATGTTAGCATTGCCCTTGACGGGATCTGCCGATTTCGCCACAGCCCACATGAAAGCCGAGAACATATCTTGAGCATATAGCAACTTCAAGGGTTCATGCGACTCTATCGCGAGGAGTCTGTCCTCGTCAACATCGTCAACCTTGTCAACCTTGTCGTCGTCCTCGTCGTCAACCTTCATGTTGGCCACATCGAATCGAGTTGGATGAATTTTGTGTTGGGATGTGCTGTTGGTGCCAGACCTATCATTTCCCGGTTTCCCTAATTGCTGCCGCCGGCCAACAACTCGGTGATTTTCCACCTCTAGCATGCCCTCCTTGGCTTTCTTGACTGCTAAGATTCTAGGCGCATCACCTGTCATCCACCACCGGAGATCTCGAAGAAGGGCCGTCGTGGATAAGCCCAAAATTCGCAGGCTTCTCTTTGCCGTCGATCCTTTGGCGCGCAACCATGCATCGTCTTTGAGAGTCCGAGATCCCTGGGCCACTCGTTGCTGTCCTTGTCTATCGACCTGCTCTTTTTTATCGACCTGCTCTTGTTTACCGACCTGCGCTTGTTTATCGGCCTGTTTTATTTTATTGACAGAATATAAACGCAAAGATAGCGCTGCTTCGATCTCGTCTGCGTACGCTTTCCAGAGCCCGTTTTCTTGTCGTTCTAAGCGGAACTTAAGTAGTTGTTTGCCATGGGTTTCAAGAGACCACGTTAGGTTCTTGTGAGAAGAGCCGAATAGAGCAGTCATGGTGACCTCGATCGCCCTTGCGAGGGAAATGGCTTCAGCAGATGCAGGTCCATGCCAACCAGCGAGCTCGCCGAGGTTCCTCCTTATCATCATCACAGTATGCGCATCCGAGTCGTCATTTTCGCTCGGCTGGCCCGGTTTCTCGTCCATCTCAGAAGTTTCGTCGGTCACTATGGTCCAGTCCTTGATGTCTTGCTCCTCAGAGTTTGAAGTCGTGGTGTCTTTCCCAGAGTCTGTCGTAGCCAGCCAGGGTGCCTTGTCAAGATCTCCCAGCGTCGTCGCAAACCACTCGAGCTCGAACCCTGGGGGGAGACGCTCGCACTGGGGAGGTTTCGCGAGCCCACGACGAACCCACGCCCTGAGAACGCTCATCACGAGGACTGCGCCAAGTTGAACGACTGAGGCAGACCAGTGCATCCCGCGCAGACCGACGAATTGCACGACGAACCCGCAGAGACTAACCATTGTGCCAAGGACGGCCTTGATTCCCAGGACGGTAGCTTGGCTTTGTTTGTCCGCTCGGTGCGACGTCGTAATGAGAGTTCGCTCATCCTTGGCAAATATTGCGAAAGAGTCGAAAACCTGGTCGCTCACAGTTTGCGTCTTCTGCAGCCAAACCATTCGAGCTTTCTTCCCCTGCCGCACTCGATATCTCTTCTCTGTGGTGCTGCTCTCCACGACATGGGCACAGACCAGCATACCGGCCACCAATACCAGAGTCCCGACAGCGGTGCAAGGAAACGCGTAGCTGGCGATGGGGCGTCCGTCCTTCTTGAACTTCACTGTTGGGTAATAGGTGGCGAACCCACAGTATAGAAGGACTCCTAGCTGAAGCAACGTCCCTATGGCGGCCACGGCGCGTAGTTCTCCTCTCCCGAACTGGTTATGGGCATTGAGCGAAATGTTCGGTGCATCGGCAGCCTTATTCCGTACAATGATAATTTCGGGTCTTGAGCGGTTGGTAGCTGCTTGCCCTTGCTCTGCTTTCGAATCCTCGGAACTATTCTGCGAAGCGTCCTCTAATAGATCCTCTAATGGAAGATGAGTCTGGATCCAATAGAAGCGGATGGGAGTACTAACCAACATCTTCAAGGTACCCCCTTTTCTGCGCCTCTTTCAGTTCGACCATCTCTACCTTTGAATTCCCACTGCTCTGAGTTCCTGGAGGGAACAAGCATATAAACTCCGAAACGGGGGCTGACCCCATACATCTCACCACCTCATGGCCATTCCAGAGCTCGCAGACTTCTTTCGAGGTGGACGACATAAGCTCTGCTTCGGCAGCTGCGAGGTTCTCCCTGGCTCTCCCAATGATGGCTTTGAGCCACGAAGGGCCACCAACTCTGATGGCACTGATAATAGTAGTGATTATGCCCAGAGGAGCCATTGCCAATATGATGTTGTCAGCCCAGCCCATCGACTGGCTCATGAATTGCATCGTGACCCGTTCTCCGAAGAGCGCGAGCAGACTGAGCGCAAGAGGCCATTAGCACATGGGCTAGGAAGGTAGGTTGCAAGACGTACGGCGCCAGGTCCGAGAATAGGTTGTTGGAGAAGTCATCTCCAGTGTCTGCAGCAACGCATCCTGCAAACAATAGAACGGGGAGGAACCTTAGGTTCACGGTTACCGACATGTTGCTGGTCGAGATAGGAAAAGTCGAGGAGGCTGATTGGATCCTTACGGTTGGCTTGGGGAGAATATTCCCTTCCCAGTGAACAGGATAGCATATGCACTCAGAGACAATAAAGTTGGGGACCTTCCACGATATGTACGGAAGTGGACCTCAAAAGTTTCTTTCCACTTGCTAACAACTTATTATTTAAATAAATCCATATATTTATTTAAGCTAGACAACGCCTTCTTTATATTCATTTCCACCCTTTAGAAGAATAATCTCCTCCACATCCCTTACAATCTAGTCTTGAGTCAACTCCTCATTCCAACAACACTCCCAACGCTGAATTGCATCTGCCTGGCTTTAAGGAGGCCCCTTCCAAGTAGTCATCCGTTTGATCCAAAACCAAGTAGCTTGATTGCGCTAATTAGGAGGATTAGGACACCAAAGAAGCTTCTAAATGCCATGTGAAGGGGAAGAAATTAAGGGGTTGTATGTATGTAAAAAAAGATATTTAGATAACGGGCTGTTAGTAAGTGGAAAGAAACTTTTGAGGTCTACTTCCGTAAGGCTGCCGAGTTGCGAGCACAGCATTGGGCACGGACGGCAGTCATGCCTCATGGCTCGCTACCTACCTAGGCTCGGTAATGCAAGCTGTGGGCGTATTATGGGAATGGCGGCGTCTGCAGGCTGACATATTCCGTTGTCCAATGGCCTTTCACATTGCCAGCCATGATCACCTCGCATATCTGCGCGAAGCAAATCTTGCGCCAATGCCACGGCTCATGTCGAAATACCTACCCACCTCAGCTCGAAGAAAAAGCAAGCCATGGACAGATTGTGTGTGGGCTGGTTTAGACGCCCGATAGAGCTGAGGTCTCCTTTCCAATCGTTTTCCGTTGTTTTGTGGTCGGCAGTGATGAGGCTGACGAAACTACCTATGTTGTATTGGCTGGCAAAGCAACCCTAATGCCTGCAGGGAGCGCTTACCTGTACTAGTGGTGCACTGTGCACTATCCAACACGATCGGAGCGGCCGGTGGAACCCGCCTCGGCCCGCCGCCCCCGTGTCCAACTATCGCCCCTCATTGTAAATATCCTTCCTTTTTCGTCTACGAAGAGGGCTGTACCGTTTTTTTCTTTCTGTTAGCTTGCTCTCCCGTTACTAGTATCCGTATTGAGACGTGAACGATAACCCACTATGCCCTTAAAATCCAGTCTTCATTTACGGGCCGCTGTCCTACCATGAGCGCCGCGCCGACCCACGCAAGAACATCATCTTCTTTCTGTCACCAAACACAGCGCAATGCAAGATTGGGAAAGGACCTGGTGGTTTGGGGGCTAGGGGCATGAATTGAGATGTTCCAACTCTCGTTGTGGTGCATGGCTGGTGTAAGCTGCACCGTGCATAGTTATCATGTGAGAGATCACGTGAAACGTATCAATACGTACCTATTATTATAAGGTGCCGTATGAGGTTTAGGTTGTCACCGCGCGTTTATTTACAGGGCTAATGGATGATGTCTTCTTCAGTGACGATGTAGACTCTGATATTGACAAGACCTATCGATCATCGATTTAAAAAAACCAACAGTAGCGACCCCTCAGAAACTCCGGTTCAATAGGCCAAACTGTGGCGTTATGAAAGAACGCCGGCAAACAATCCACGGAAAGAGAATATATACCACACACGAGAAGCTTCCTCGTATCAGAACCACGAGGAGTACTTGGACAAAAGTTCATGGTATCATAAAGCAACCCTACCCCCCACCCCCCCACCCCAACCCCTCACTCGTTGCAAGCAATTTCGACTCTTGTCCTAATATTACGAATCCCCTGCCCGGTCCTTCGTCTTTTTGGTGGACTTGGCCGTCCCAATGTGAGTATTATGCACCTGCAAAACTTTGTTAGCGCCCGGAACCCTCCAAACCAAGAGCGGGGGAATTGGATCGAATGTCTCACCTTCGTCGCAAACCGCAGACTCGTCAACGTCTCCCTTAGGTGGGCCTCAAGCGGGCTGACCATGACGAACATGAGCGTCTTCGAGTTGCCGCCCAGCGAGTACTGCAGGAGGTGCGTGAGCTTTGAGTTGCGGTAGGGCACGTGGGCGGACCCGCGGCCCAGCGCCTCGATCACGTCGCCCAGGCACGACAGGCTCTTGTTGATGTTCTGCGTCTCCTTCATGCGGTCGCCCTCGGCCCCGGAGTGGTTCAGCCTCTCCGAGCCTGCCAGGTCCACCAGGTTGAGCGTGCCCTCGCACCGCTCGCCCGTCGCCGAGTTCTCGCCGACGAGCTTGAGGATGAAGACCGAGTGCGACCGCGAGGACCGCTCGTTGGCCTTGGTCGCCGCCACGCTGCGGTTGTTCTGCGCCTGCCGCAGCATCACCTCAACCGTGTCGGCCGAGTCGAGGGACACGCTCTTGCAGTTGGTCACGGCCGTCTGCTTGCGAGCCTCGTCGTGGCGGATCTCAATCCTCTTCTTGGGGTCCACTTCCTTGGCGGGGGTGAGCAGGTCGCGCAACTCCTCGTTGTACACCTCGACGAAGCTGCCCTCCATGCTGTAAGTCCACGACTTCTCCCTCAGCTTGGTGACGGTGTCGTAGATCATGTGGGTGGCCCGCGGGATCATGCCGTCCTGCGAGGACATGGTGTACGTCTTGCCCGACCCGGTCTGGCCGTAGCAGAAAATGCAGACGTTGTACCCGTCGAGAGCGCTCTGAACGAGCTGCGAGATTTCGCCAAAGACCTCTTCGTTATGCACGCCCGGGGAGAAGACACGGTCGAACTCGAATGGGATGGTCTTGCGGCTGACGTTACCGAGGCTGCTCTTCTCCTCGGGGCCCATGACGTCGATCTGCGCCGACGTCTTGAGGTCGGGGAACAGAAGCTTTGCCTCCTCGCCTTCAGAATTGTCGAGCACTGGCCGCACCCTGCACATAACACGGATGTTGCCCTTCAGTTCCTGGTACTTGTTGAAGAGGATCCGCCGTTCCGTCTCTTCCTTGATGAGCTTTTGCCGTGCTTCTTCTGCCTGGCGCAGGGCGTCTTGGAGCCGTGCCTCCATGCTCGTGAATGAATCCGACTGCTGCTTGCTGTCTGACTCGAGGAAGTCAATCTGGGCCCGCAAAGCCCGATTCCGCTCCTCCAGCGTCAGACTCGTCGTTGACATTTCCGCGATTTGCTTCTGGAGGCTGCTCTTGATGGTCTTCTCCAGTTCAAGGTCGGACTTCAGTTCTTCCATCTGCGCCCGCACGCTCTGCATCTCATGGTCCTTCCCTTCCAGTGCCAGGTTCAAGTCTTGCTGTTCCGTTCCCAGCTTCGTCCTCAGCTCTTGAATCTCCTTGGTATTCTGGAGGCGCTCATCTTCCAACTCCACGCGGTAGTGCCTTTCCAGAGCCTCCATGGCCTCACGGTGCACCCTCTGGAGTCGTTCTGCCTCGTCGCTGAGTTCTCGCCGGAGCTGATCAACTTCGTTTCGGTGCTCGCGGGTTTTGTCCTCGAGATCGTATTTATACTTCCTTCGCTCCGCTTCCAGGTCCAGGATTAGTGACTGGTTTTGTTGCCTCAGAGTCTCAATCTCAGCCCGGAGCTGCGAGTTCTTCTCGTCAATGCGATCGCGTTCCCGTTCGAGGTCGCTCACTGCCTAGAGTCAATCCCGCGTCTAGCACATGGATCCTTGCGAAGCCATCACCCACCTCTGGTTTTTGCCAAATCCACTGCATCCTCCAGAGTCTTCTTATCTGTCAAGGATACGTTCATTGCCTCTTTCATGACCATGAATTGGGATTCGACGTTGTTCAGGCGCTCGTCCATGTCCCAAGCTGTAAATCCAGTTAACGTAGACTCTTTGGTCAGAAATTGCAGTTTAACAGGAGAAGACTTTGTCGGCGATCTAGGAGTATTGATAACGTCCACAAGGAACGCCTCAAATGTCTCCAACGCCTCTTTAGCATTCTGCTGACGGGCTGGCGTCTTAGGCCAGGTTCCCGCCCCTGGCCGAGATTCGGTCGGCCGGCAATCGATATGCCTGGCAACGTCATCTCTCCGGCCAGCCTGAGAAGTGAAATTGTCTGTGGGGACGCCGGGTGGGCAAGGGTAATCTGATGATGGATGACTGCCCATGTTGGAAATCGCTTGACTTCCTTTACGTAGCCAACCGTTCGGCCCCGGGTCATGAATGCTCAGCTCTTCAAGTTTTCCGGCCAGCGAGCTAAGAGATGCCTGTCTGTTACTTGCTCGTTGGGCCTGAGAACTTGAGGCCTGCGTTGAGGAAGTACTTGACAACTTGATTTGCAAGCTTCCCTGTCCTCCCTGGCTTGATGGATGTAATGGAGCCGGTAGTCTCGTACCATTCTGTTGCTTCCCGTCTTCCTGCTCATTCTCCACCAATCTGCTGTTGCCCATAGCTGTTACTGGACGGGCTCGGGTGGTGTTGGCTCGCGGCCGCCCATTGACGGAATGGTTAAAAGACGTGACAGACTGTGGGCGGGTGGGGGGCCGTTGCCCAGGACCGAGACTGCTAGCATAGTTGTTCGTGGACGTTTGTCGGGAAGATATGGAAGTGTTGGATGTGTGGCGGGCCGGATGTTTCTGTTCAGCGGGTCAAGTCAGTGGAACTGGAACATGATAACCAACGGGCTTTCTGCTGTGCTCTGACAACCAGAGCAGAGCCCCGAGATATTGGACTCGTCCCGTCAAGCCGGCACTGTTACCCAGGCATTGGCAATGGCCACTTACGCTTGCTAGACCGAGCGGCGTAGCACCGATTACTTGTCGAGGGGCCGGCATAGCGGATGGAAGTGTGTGTTTCCCGCCGTAACATTCTCCCCCCTTTTCTGCGAGTGTTTTCCTCTTCGGTTCTGGTTGGGCTGTTCAGAGCGTCGAGGGTTAGTAGATGTGAAGGAGGGGTAGGTCGTCATCAAAAAGCTCACCAGTCCCGGCATATGGTCTCTTCAAGCCTTTCTGTGGTGGGAGCATGGACGGGATCTGAGCCCGCGAGTTGCTTTGCGAATCGGTTATCTCATGCAACCCAGTGGTGACGGGATTGGGATATCGAGTTGGCGGTCGGATCTGGGGTATCCCTGATTGACGGAAGGACTGCATCGGCCATAGCAAACGTGAGCGAAGGGAACGGTCAGCGCGTGAGTGAGGGGATGGGGCAACGTACCGGATTCTCTGACGTGTCCATGGTAAGAATACGCGTTGGTCGAAGTACGAGTTGAAACAAAAAGTAGGAAGCCAGGAGCGAAGCCCCAGATACAGATGAAGTGGAGGGAGACGTTGTGAAAGTCGCTGAGGAAGCACAAAGTGTTAATTAAGTCGATGCCTTGTTCAGGGTGGGTTTTACCTAGCCAACCTAAGCCAAGCGTGGTGCTATGCACAGATTCGGGTGTCTTGTTTACAATTTCCAACTTTGTTGCCGGGTGCCGGGGTAACGGAATTGACTAGTTCGCCCCTGGAAATCGTTTACTGTGAGCCAAGTGATATTATAGATGGTTACAAGGATATATGTGCTGCTACTTGCATACCTACCTCAACAACACAAGGAAAAGACTTGAGCGAGATTGTATCTTCTAGTAATCTAAAATCTTCAGGTTCCTCGCACTTCAAGATCTCTAACCGCAATTCCGACGGTTTCTGAATGACAGCAGGGACCTCCAGCGCCACATGAACCGCGCTAATAGAATCAGGAATATTATGTAAGTTGCGGGTTGTGTCCCTCAGAGGCCCACGTGGTTGGCTCGTGATGGGCTGCCGAGAACGGAGAGTTCCAAGCATCTTTGGAAGGCATTTCCAAAGGTGAGCGAGGGGCGGAAGAGGCTGTCCATGTACTTATATGTAGGTATTGCGTCCTAGTCTCCACTAACCCTCGCATGTCTAAAGTATTTCATGCCAACCCATGCTACCACAACCCATACCCAGGCCATCACGCCCGTCAGGATAATCAGTGCCGGGTAGTACCCAACAATGGGCAGCGTCGGGTCATCCTCCAGCTCTGGCGGCGCATAAGGCGTCGTCCCTACGTCCCACGCCCAGCTCCAGACTCCCAGGCAAGATCCCATGCCCGTCACGAATACAAGCCATGTCACCACCAGCACCACCCACCCCCACCACGCTGTTTCTGAGTAATCCCAATCGCCATCGGGCGCCGGCAGCGGTGTCGTGGACAGGCCTGCAAGGGAAGACAGTGCCAGCGGGGATTTCGGGCGCTGCGTGGTGGCGGAGCGTCGGCGCTGGATGGAGGCGAGGGTGCTGGTCGGAACGTCTGACACACCGAGCCCAATGGGACGCTGTATGTAGTACGGTCAGAAAATAGGGCGACGGGTTGGAGGAGAAGGAAGCGCCCTCGGAGTGGGGGAGAGAGACTACATACCGAGGAAGACGACATAGACGGCGTTGCTGGCCGTGGTCCCATATGCAATGCGTCCTCGTCGTCGGTAGTAGAGTAACCTATTACCGGGCTCGTGGCCATCAATTCGGCATCTCTGCCTTGTTGTTGTATCGTTCTGGGGTCCCTAACGGGCGACGTTTCCAGGGCCAAGGCTATGCTACGTTCCGAAAGAGGCGCCCCGATTGCCGCGGTTGGTCGTCCTGCGAACCCATCCATACTTGGTCGGGGTGTAATGTCTGATATTCCCAAGCCATATTCCTCGACGTCCACATTCGTGGGCTGCGAGAGCTTCTTGTTCTCATGGCCTGAGTGGAATGGATCCCCCACGTCCCCCATTATCGAGTGGGCGATGGCTTGTTTTATATCGGTGCTCGCTGACCGTGACTCCCTTCTCTCGCGCTGAGCTCCGCGGCCAAGTAATGCCACCTTTCTGAGGGAACCTCTCCGCCTCCGGGTTTTTTGCTGTTGTTGTTGTTTAAGGACAACCTGTGACATTGACAACGAGGCGGAGTCATGTAGATGCTGATTTGATGACAGGGCTGTGTCTGACGGCGATGGCGTAAACGGCTCGGCGTCATCGGGGCTAGGCCGAGACATTGAATGTCGATGCTCGGTGGCTGAACGCATGAAAGGCAACTTGGACAATAAACCACCGCCTCCCGAAATGCTGCGCTTGCGAGACGGGCCGGGCGGCTTGCCAGATATGGTTTTGGAGTCATCGCCGCCTTGTATTGACGGAGTGGTGTCCATTATGTCCAAGCTAGCTTGGTCCTCGATCCGTCGTAAATGGCTGGAATGGCTGGCAGGGATAGGAAGGACTGGTGTTAGGGACACTTTCGGGATTCGATAAAAGAGGGACCTAACAAAAAGGGTAAACCCATGGCGACTGTGAGGCGGAAGTTAATAGCCAAGTGAAGCCATGGGATTTCAGCCAGACTGTCGCAATGGAAGCCATTTAATGAGCAGCGAATGCACGTTGTATCCGCGATACTGCGGTACTGATCAACTTGAATTTGCATGAAAGCAGATCCCTGCAACCCAATTACGGATGCGGATCCCGACATCCCAGTTAACTTGGTTATGTAATCCATCAGGTATCCGTGCCAGCCACTCAGAGGTCAGAAACAGGGGACGTGGTAGAGGTACGGATACGCATAGGAGCCAAACCACGCCGCCACGACGATATGATGCGCTAAAGTAACCAGCTTCTTCTTCATCGCAAGGATCTGAGCCCGGCGCACTGGCAGTCCGGGGTTGTTGAACATTTCACCTTCACCAGGGCACATGGCTCCTGGTCTCCCCGTCATCGCAACTCCTAGACCCCCGACTCCGCCAACGATTGTCGCTCCAACCGACGGCAGCGACTTACAGGACTCTCCCGGGGATGAGAGTTACCCAGCGACCGCCACAACCACGATCACGACCACATCGCACAATTCTCATGCGGGCAGCGGCAGTTCTCTCCTACACCCCCAATCCCACCTCCTACGGCCGCTGACATCCACGCCTACCTTCGCCATGTCAGACGAGACGGTTGCGGAGGGCGCCCCTCTTGCCTCCAATCCGTTCAACTTCCAGACCCAGGTCATCTCTACTTCTCCGGTGAAGTCTGTAAGTTCAATCCGAGCCTATCTCTCTTTGCCTTCCACTTCCCTCGAGAACCTCAACGCTGACCAAAGGTCACCCTCTTCGGCCAACTCAGAACATCGGCCAGCGTCGCGGCCACCGTTACAAACACTCGTCCATCAGCGCCCAACACCAGATCTTCCAAGAGCCGCCTCCACGGCCCCCACCCGTCCTCCCCGCCTCGCTCCCTGTGCCGACCGTCGGCGAGGCCTGGGCCAGCATGCAGCGCGACCAGCGGGCGCGGCTATACTGGTGCTGCTGCCACGCGGCCGTGGCCATGTACGTCTTCTTCAGCGCCGAGGGCTCGCTGGCCCTGACGGCGCTCAGCCACCTCGTCTTCTTCGACGTCGGCAGCGCAGCTGTGTGCGTGGCCGTCGAGCTGCTGGGCAACTTTGAGGTGTGGCGCCGCTCCTCGATCCGCCACCCCTTCGGCCTCCAGCGCGCCGAGGTCCTCGCCGGCTTCGCCATGAGCGTCTTCCTCATCTTCGGCGGCTTCGACCTCCTCAGCCACGAGATGAAGCACGTCCTCGAATCCGTCGGCGGCCACGCGCCCCACCACCCGCACTCCCATCCCAAGGCCCCGAGGGTCAGCCCCGGCACCGTCGACACCGCCAGCCTCGCCGCCATCGTCTCCACCCTGATCAGCGCCTACGGGCTGCGCAACCACGGCCGCATCCGGAGGGTCATGCGAGTGCCCCTGCCGCTGCCCTTCCTGGGCCAGCTCCTGCCCTCCTTCGCCGACGGTGGCATGGGCGTCGTCGCCAACCCCTTCCACTTCCTGACCCTCTGCTTCAGCTCCATCATGCTCCTGCTGCCCCTCCTGAGCGTCACAAACTTCGCCTGGCTCGACGGCGCCATCTGCGCCGCCATCGCCGTCTCCATGTTCGTCCTCGGCGCGAGGCTGGCCGTCGCCCACGGCCTGATGCTCCTGATGAGCTACAGCGGCCGCAAGGGCGGCGGAAAACCCGCCGGCGCCAGCAGCAACAGCAGCAGCAGCCGCATCTCCCCCGCCGACTTGGGGCCAGGCGGCCAGACGAAGAAATCCGACGATACCCGCGCGTGCGACGATGACAGCAACAGCAGTAGCAGCGTGTCGGCGGTGGTGCGCGAAATCGAGGCGGAGCCCGACGTCGCGCGCGTCGAGGAGGCGCAGTTCTGGCAGGTGCACTACGGGCTCGCCATGGCGAACCTGAAGCTGCGCGTCGTCCGGGGCCGCGGCGGCGCCGACGACGCCGACGGCGCGCTGAGCAAGCTGCGAGCCCGCGTCGCGAGGGTCGTCAACAATCGCCTCGGCGAGGGCTACGGCCGCGGCTCCAGCCTGAGGTGGGAGGTCACTGTGCAAATGAGTACGGATGGGGGCTGAAACTTGGGCCGGGGGGCGGGGTTCTTGCGGGAGGGCATTTGAGCGTGATTTTAGATGGGACCATCGCCATTTTACGAATGCGGGAGGGAGGGAGGGAGGGAGTTTCGGCATGACCTCTGCGGCGGCGAGGCATTGGGGCCCTTGATCCGCATCTATTTGTATTGGCTAAAGGAAAAGGGTTTTATTCCGGTACGATAACTATCGTGGTCGAGCAGGGTATTTTTTCTTCTTTCATATGTACATAGTTGGGTCCCATCTAGCCCCCCTTCCGGCTTGTATATATATAATCCTCTTGCCCATCCACACACGAGGCGGAGAATTCCTACACGTCGCGACCCTGCACTGGCTGTTTCTTTTATTATTTCAGCCTGTTGAAGGCGCTCACGACGCAAATCGACGCAATCAGAATGAATGAACCCACCTCAACTCCAGAGTCGTCCGTATCATGAACAGTCATTTAGTATGCCATGCCGCTGGCCCTCCCCTCAAAACAGGCCCCAACGGCCGCCGCTCTGCTTCTCCGTCGTCTTCTTCTCCCGCCCACGCTTAACCCTGTCTCGGCCCTCCAGCTGGCGTAGGCTCTCCATCTTCTCCAGGACCAGCTCTAAGAGCTCCTTGCGGCGGATGACTTCGAGGTGCCGCTTGACTTTGGGGTCTTCCTTGGCGAACATCTCGATCTGCTCGTCCGACAAGTGGCGGCCCAACTTCACATCCAGCTCCCTCGGGAACTGGTAGTAAAACTCGGATAGCAGCTCGACATTCAGGAAGAGAACCGAGGTCGCGGCTAGTTTGGTAGCCACGGCGTCGAGGAAGACCTCCGGGCAGTAATACTTGTTCTTTATGCTCTTGCATTGCTTGGACTTGACTGCGAGCAGGCGCATGTTAATGATGTCGGCCCGGTCTCGCAAGAAGACGGCTTCGCGCCCTGGTAAGCTAGTTAGTTATCAAGGCTTGTTAGGGAGCGGGGACAACCCGGAATAAACATACCCTTCGCCAGCAACGCAGCGCTAAAACCGCCGGCACCGCTTCTGCTCTCGCCCTCAACGACTATATCTCCTTTCCTCGCCTTGTCGATGTAGTTGATGACCTCCTTGAGCTTACGTTTGCCACCCACCGCGTTCTCCAGATTCTTCATGGCGGCTTCGCAGTGGCTCAATTCAGTCTTGAGGACGCCACCGACATGATCTCTCCCCTGGTTCCACTCGCGCTCGTCAATATCTATCTCAAACTTGTACGGCTTGATGCAGTTCTCGACCTGGTCGCTGGTGCTGTAAAAGCGCTCGTTAAGGATGCTCGACGCGGCTTCGGTGATGGCTTGCCGAGCAAACGGATGGCTGACGAAGGGAGACTGGTCGATAAGCTTGTCAATGTTCGATTGGATAGCAGAAGCCACAACTGTGGTGCCCAAACGGCCAACTCCCAGCTTTGTGAGGGCAGAAGCCGAGGCATCCAGTTTACGGTGCCAGTAGGGAGAGTCCGGGTCGGCCTTGGGCAGATCCGCGATATTATCGGGTTCCGGGGGTGGCACTGATAGATCAGCGATGGGTTTGTTCCAGTACCTGGCCGCTAGTTGATCGAGAACTCGCTGGTCTAGCGTGGTCTTCAGGATTTCGTGCATCTGTGGACGCCCGAAGGAGTCGGCAAATTGTTTAAAGGAGTGCTTGAAAGTATCCAGACTCTCGGCAAGATATGACTCGGCAGACAGCGGCCGGTCGTTGTATTGGACCTTGAATTCGTAGGTTGCTTCTTCCAGTTCTTGCTGTATTGCATCTCCAGTCGTTTGGAGGCTGGCTGACATTGTTTGCTCCAAGACATTCATCAACTTCTTCCTCAACGTGATGGTCCCGACATTGACCCCGGCTTCGGGTCCAAACTCCAGGGGGTGTGCCGAGAAGAAAGCGTTCTCATTTCGACTGATGGCGGCCATCAGGTTACCCGTATCCCTCTTAAACAGGCCCGTCATGGAGGGCACCTTGGAGACGACCCCGACGTAGCCCAGACGCAGGGGGTACTGTTTATCGGTCAAGATGACGGCCCCACGCGTTGCGTCAACCAAATCCATCTTGGTAACCACGCCTATTGTGCGCTCTCCTCTCGGGTCGACTCTTCGGCTGGCTCGCAATGCTGCCGAGTTGGCCAGATCCACGTCGGCGGCCGAGATTGCCAGAATCACGTTCGGCGGCTGGATGTACTTGTCGCAGAGTTCGGAAATTTTCTGCTTCAGTTCCAGAGGCTGGTTCTGTCCTACAACCTGGATGTAGCCCGGCAGATCGATGAGAGATAGGTCTGGGACGTTGGGGGAGTATATCCTCAGATGAATGGGGTCATCAGAGACGCATTCGGTATCTGGCACGGCCAGGTTCAGCTCAGTCAAGGTCCTCTGGATGGACGAGAAATCGGTGATCTTCCTCAGACCTAGGTCTGGGAACTCGCCGTACTCGGCCGTCGATTCAGGGGTATTGACAAGCGTCAGCTCGATGGGTCTCCGGGTGACCATGTTCGAGCCCTTAGGAAGGAACTCGTGTCCGACAATCGACTCCAAAACCGAACTTTTTCCTGATGACTGGGATCCGATCACGACGATGGAGGGCAGTGTGAGGGTGCTCGACTGGCCAACCTTGGACAGAATGTTTCGAATCTCGATCATGTTCTTTGTGAACACCATCATCTGATCATCCTTGGCGATCTCCTCCGGACTCCGATCGTCGTCTTCGGCAGAGGCCTCGTAACCGTAAGCAGCAGCGGAAGCTCCGGCAGCAACTGCAGCACCAGCGCGACTTTGTTTCGGAGGCTCCGAGCCGCCTTGCCCGCCGGATCCTCCCTGGCCTGTCCCGACGTCTTCATGGATCCTCAGAACCTTTTGGACCCAGTCCGGCAATTCAACCTGATCCTTTGTGTTCTGCCAGCCTCGTTTCGTTTGCTCCGCAATATCCGCAGCGCCACCCCATAGGTTCGTGGCAGTACCGGTGATTGTGTCCTTCATGCTCCCATACATGTCCAGAGCGGAGTTGCTCACCTCTGAACACGGTCAGCATCGCTAGATACACGCTTAATGGATGCCGGTGAGCTCTTACGTATGGCCTGATATTGTATCCAAGCAATACCCCCAATCATGATACCTCCGAACATGGCGGGGAGCCTCACAAACTTGAGGAAGAGATTGGGCAGGAACCGGGCAAACGACGCGTTCCGTACGGTGACGGCATTGGAAAAAGCATTAGCAGAAAACCACATGCGCCTCCTCGTGGCGCGCACAGCTGCATCGGCGCCGTGAAGCCCGCCGGTGGGCAGTCGATGATAATGTCGGAACGACTGGAGGGGCGCGCGTCGCGTCAGGGGGCTTAAAGCCCCAGCGCTCAGAAGCCGTCCACTCATGGTGGTGGAGGCAGTAGGAGAACTCGATCAGATAGCAGGCTTGATCATTCGAGGTCGGGGATGGTTGAGGGAGGGCCGGTTTGTTGAAGCGTGATATGCAATCGGGAGACTTTCGCTTTATGACGAGAGGAATGCATACGGAGTAGAGCTACCCACCCAGGGGTGTACGAAGTAGGATGAAATCTGTGGCTTGATGGCTGTGGGTCTCTGTGGCTGACTTTGTATTTGGTTTAAAGGACATTCAGTAAATGAATGTTATGCATTTATCCATTCGACGGGCAACTGCATGTGGCGGACGTTTTGTGCATTGCGTTTGGCAGGAAGGTAACATTTGGCATGTCCCCGAAGGTGAAAAATACCTCTCTTTCTCTCTCTTCCTCCGCCATTGTTACTTCAATCCTCTGGAATTTCCTACTCCTTCCGAAACTGCCCCTTCCTGACAATTTCGAGGTCTCTTCAAGTGAGTTTGTTTCAGACATTTAATGTGTTGGTCTGTGCTTTTCAGTAGGCCCGACAAGTTTGCTACCTGAACGCTTCCGCCATCGGCTTGTCAGATTCCGTCAGCCTTGTGGCTCCTGCCCAAATACCCCTGTTGCCACTGGCTGGCGCTAGCTGAGATTCCCCGGCCTTGCATGCTATGCTAGCGTGGTCGCATGCGCTGTTCCTGTCCCCTTGCATCAGAGTAGCTGGCAACAGAGACAGAACTAATGGTCCTATAGACCACTCACGACTTCCTTTCCATCTTTCGCCTTCCGCAAATTCATCATCAATCCTCTGGGCTATCAAGCAATCTGCGCAATCTGCCTGTCTTGATTCAGCGCATGATCTGCGATGTGTCGATTCCTAGTAAGCCTGGCATTCTACACCCCCTTGGACAGTGGGAGACGGACCTGACACTGCTACCAACTCCAGGTCTACAAGGGGAGCGACGAGATCTTGCTCTCCAAGTTGATTCTTGACCCGACGCATTCAATTCTCAAGCAGTCGTTTGATTCTAGGCTCCGCTTGGTGAGTTGGCCAACCTGCACTCCCCTGAACCTCCCATGACTCTGACTCACCAACTTTCGCCGCCACAGGACACCCGTCGAGGACAGAACAATGCCGATGGCTTTGGTATTGGCTTCTACACCGACCCAAAACTAGGCGCCGCCCCTTGCCTATTTACGTCGACCATACCCGCCTGGAACTGTACGAACCTGCAGAGAATAGCGTCCAAGACAGCATCCCACCTGATCTTCGCACATGTCAGGGCAACGACCGAAGGTTCCTTGAGCGAGGACAACTGCCACCCCTTCTGCCATGGCAGCCTGATGTGGATGCATAACGGCGGACTGGGGGGATGGAAGCACATCAAGCGGCGCCTCGGCGAGCGACTGGCCGACAAATGGTATCTGGGCGTCGTCGGTGGCACCGACAGTGAGTGGGCCTTTGCTCTCTTCTTAGACACGCTCCAGCGGATGGGCCATGACCCGAGCTCCCAACGGCCGGAAGGGTTCGGGCCGACAGTGTTGAGGAGGGCTATGCTCAAGACGATTGCAATCATCAATGAGCTCATCGACCAGATTCCCCAGAGTGTCATCCACGCCGAGAATGTTGACACCAGGAGCCTGTTGAACTTCTCCGTTGCCGACGGACACAGCATCATCTGCACCAGATACGTCAGCAGTTCCTCGGACGAGGCTGCCAGCCTATACTACTCGTCGGGCACCCAATGGGAGTCGAGAGCGCCGTCGACAGATGACCAAAACTTCCAGATGGCACGGCGCGACAAAGGCGCGGATATCGTCCTGGTTGCGAGTGAGCCGCTGACTTTTGAGAGAGGTAAGATCTGGCCTATTGGGGGTCTGACGAATCGAGTGTCTGACATGTTGACAGAGAACTGGGTCAACGTCCCCACGAACTCGATCCTGACTATCCATAACCAAACTGTCATGGTCCACCCCATAGCAGACAAATACTGGAACAGGGACCCTCACCACAGACGGTCAGCAGCATACGTTCAAACTAAAGGTCTGGCTGCAAACGAAAAGTCGGCCACGACGAGGACAGCGACGCCACTGGCCACTCCAGCAATAGACCTGGAGATTCACAGGAGATATATGAGCCCCATCATTCCTTTCGCGACGAACACCCGATCCCGCACCCCCGAGACGTCGAACCTCTCGCGGACCCAGACGCATTCCTCCTCGGAATCATCTTCCTTGCCACCCGACGTCCGTTCTATCACGGCCCCGCCCGTTGTCCGGTCATCCCAACAAGCCCCCTCGCAAGGCAATATCAAGAAGAAGAGAGCCTCGCTCAGCGCCATCGATACCACACAGGCAGGCTCTGCAAGCGCAGTTGCCGCCAACGCCGCTTCCCACCAAGAGCAGGAGGCCCATAGCCCCGTCACCCCTGATCTTCCCAGGACGGAATATGGCAACCCGAATAAGATTGCCCAGTTCTTCCCTGAACTCACTCTCTCACAGTAGCTTCATGGTCGTTAGGAAAGGGTGGGCTGAGAGTTGTTCTCGGCGAGTAATGAGTCACATATTCCAGCGCGGCGTTACCGGTAGAGTGGACATTTTTAAACTTGGGGGCGACTGTATTAATTCTCGGCCTTGGGTTTCATAATCGTCGATGGTACCGATCCCCATTTCTGTGTTCAGTAGGAGTCTTTAGGTCCAAGATTGAAATTCGCGAGCTTTTGATTCCACTACTGGATTCGTCTTATGCTTGTCCCGGATGACTTTCACTTCACATTGCTACAATATTTCAAGGCCACCCCCTGAACAAGACAATGGTCGGGATGTGCACTTAAATGTTATAAATTGTGATCTAATTCGCTAGTCGAGTCAACTGCCCCTGCCCGTTGTTAAACCACTTGCTCCTCATCGGGTGGTCATGCTCCCGTTGGTGTGTATCTGTGTGATGCGGGAGAATGTGTGGCACCGTACTCGCTTACCTCTCGCGGGCCCAATGACTGCACTTGTGGATGACCACTAAATAGAGATGGAAGAAGCCCGATTCACGGACTGCAACGGGCTGGGGCTGGTACAGCGAACCGCGAGATCACGGCATATTGTCGTGGGACGGCAAGCTCTGGCAGACCTTGCTTTAGCCAGCTGCGAGCGGGAAGTTTCATCGTATGCTTCCAGCAGTATGCGTGGACTCCCAGTCGTGATAACTACCCGTGTGCCCATAAGATAGGTAGGTAGGTAGGTTCTCATGATGGGAATATCGTCGTCATCATGCCACAAGTCCGCCGCCCCATGGCGTCACGCCTCCCCGCCTGGACAGAGACGACTCAATCGATCCTCCTCTCTTCGTCCTCGCGACCCCCCAGTATGGGCTCCCTCTCCTCGGCCTTGCCCCCGGCACCCGGGTACAGGATGTAGTGCTGCGTCATGAAGAGCAGGTCGTAGATAATCGACACATTCCCCAGCGCGAGCTTGACAGGGTTCCCCGTTATGCCAGACCAGTCCCCCTGCAGGTAGCTGTCGATAGCCAGCTGCGCGATGCTCAGGATACCGCCCGTGAAGTCGAGCAGGACCTGCACGATGCTCCAACCCCTCGTCGACCTGTTCCGGTAGTTGACCAGCAGCTGCGGCGTGTACTTGACCAGCGTGACCAGCAGCTTGACGTACGACACGGCGTACACGACGTCGAGCCACACCCAGCCCTGCGCCCCGGCCCCGTCCGTGGCGTCCCGCCCCGGCGACGCCATCACCAGCACCACGACCGCCGCCACCCCCGCCACGCAGCCGCACCCGACCCCCATGATGATGCGACTGGGCCGCCGCCCGCCCGCGACCCCGGGCGACGACGACGAGGCCGTGAACCCCCATAGCCGCCGCGAGTACTGGCTCGTGATGATCACCGACAGGAGGAGCGCGTGGGCGGCGAAGGTGATGTCGTTGAACTGCACCGTCGGCTCGTGGCCGCGGTTGCGCGCCGCATACTGGGCTCGGATCAGGGGCGAGTAGTAGAAGGCGAGGTTGGAGACCAGGTAGGCGAGGAAGCCTTTTTTGATGTCAGCGGAAAGATGTGCGGTGTTTATGCGGGGCAGCACGGAATAGCCGTTTAAAATATACAAGGAGAGAGGTAAACTGACCAAGAGTGTTGATGAGCGGAAAGTCTATCGTGGTCCCGGACGTTGAGCGACGGCGGAAGTTGAGGATCGGTTGGGGATAGAAGGATAACGACCAGCAGAAGGTGTAGATCCAGCCGAAGACTCCGGAGAGGAATGGTAGGAGCTCAAACGCCATCCTGGCGATGGCTGCAAGTTGGGCTATAATTCCTCTATCGCTATCATGGAGGGGGGATTCTTGCCTCGCGATTGTTTAGGGAAGCCCGCCTTATCCATCAGTCCGCGATCACCTAATCGACATGACCCTTGTCGTCAGTAGATCCGGGGACCGGGGAAGGTGAGTGTGGGTCCATCCGAATTATGGAGCCCGTCGGGAGTTAGTGTACATGTACTGTACCTCCGTAAACGCAGTAGTGACACTAACTCCGATTTCGTGACAAGCTCGTCTCGCCCATCTAGAACTTGAGGGTCTCCTAATGGGCTCGAAAGTCCAAAAGATCCAGGACCAGTTCTGCACGACTAAGTGGTCCCATATTCTTTACAACGGCATGTACTTCAGCCCCGAGCGCGAGTTCGTGGAGAACTCCATCGTCTTCTCCCAGCAGAACGTTACTGGCCAGGTCCGCATGAAGGTCTACAAGGGCAACGCCTATGTCCTTGGCCGCTCTAGCGATGCCAGCAACCTTTACTCGGAGCAAGACGCCTCCGTGGACAGCCTCGAGGGCTTCTCGCCCATGAATACCACCTCGGGCTTCGTCTCCATCCAGGCTATGGGACTCGAGAAGTTCGGCCTCCAGACGGCTTGGGCTTTTGTTTTGGGGGGGTGGGGGGGGTGGGGTTCCGGTAGACTAAGACGAGATGCGTCATATCGCCCGCTCAAGGCATAGCTGCGCTTTGTGTAGTAATGCCACTTCCCTGTTGACTCGCGTGTTCGTTGCATTAATTTATCATATTCGGGACTTGACATTGTATCTTCCCATTTCCCCGTGTGATGCCATCGTTTACCAGACGGGTAAGACCATGATTTTTGTTCCCGGTGCACCATTCAGTGAGGGATGTGTAAGAATACCAGGAATAGGAGGAGAAGAAAAGGTCCAGCCTCCGACTCGACGACTCCAATACTAGGCCTTTAAGATGGGGGACTAGAACTACTCCGCCCGGGAGGCTGAAGGGCTCATCCGTATCATCCCACCACCGGTGATCAAGAATCTCTTCCGCCGTGGGTCTGTCTCGAGGATCGAGCTTCATGAACCACCCAATAAACTCATTGTCCTTCTGGCACATCTCCCGGTCAGCGATCATATGGAACGGTTTCATGTTATCCCGCAGGTTCTCCATCAACCAGAGGATCACCTCGACCGTGTCGTCATCTGCGATCTCTCCGTACTTTCCCGGGAAAGGCCCAAAGAACTGGAACTGCCGTTTCAAGACTTCGAATTCGTACTCTGGGTCGTTGAACCTATATGGCACGCCTGGGGGGTCAAAGGTGTTGAAATCACCGCCGTATATAAGGCTGATGAGCTGCGCAAGGTTAATAGCTGCTAGGTACGCTCTGGAAAGGGGTAATTCACCAGTACGCCGAACGACCAGATATCAGTCTTTGTGTCCCACGGTCGTTTGAACAAGGCTTCCGGGCTGCGCCAGATTGCCGCGCCGATTGGAGCCCCCTCTCGAGCGTACTTGTGGTCCTCGGGATAGGAGCTCCCCATATCACCAAGCTGCACATCTGAGAAGCGATTCTCCTCGTCGTTGGACTGGTAGTTTACCAAAATGTTGTCGGGCTTGATATCTGCAAGACGTTAGCTACACCACCTTGTCTACCTAAATGATGGAGCTCAGAAACGGTTACCTGCGTGCACATAACCCTCGCTGGGCAAGATCCGCAGCGCCTCAAGAACCCCCCTCGACACGTACTTCAACTCCTTTCAGTCAAGGGTCCTCTCAATGGATGCCAGCAACAGGTGGCCGTCCAGGTGCCGCAGGACGATTGTCGTCGGTTCAGACGGTTCCGTGATTTCGTCTACCAATGGTCGAATATAACGGGACCGGCCGCTGAATCGTTTGAGAACCTCGCGCTCGCTGGCCACTCGAAAGTGGCCCTGGACGCTCTTTATCACGACAAGTTCTTGCAGATGGTTTCTGCCATTTCTACCGTGTCAGCGAGGGTGCATGGTGGTTGAGCACATGGAAGGGATGGAGGTCAACCAACTTTGCAAGCCATACTGTATCCTGCAGTCGCTGGGTGATCACGTATTGGCTGGCATTGCCTTTTAGCACCTGGCTGATGCGAAAGAGGCTGGACATTAGCCCAGATGGAGCCGTGAGGCTGCACAATGGCCTTCTCCTCTCTAGTTCATGCAGGGATGCGCGGTTGGGAAGGAAACCGCGTGTGTCGTTGTCCTCCTCATCCAGCCTCTTTTCCGCTGATACCTGGAAAGGCAACGCCACAAAAAGTCGGTATCACCTCACGGAGGCAGCGATTTACAGGCGACTTGGACTGCACTTCAGTCGTGTTACTGACACTTGGAAAAGAGAATATAATTAATTATATCCCACAAATAGCTCTTACACAAGAAACAATCAGATCTACCCCGGGGTGCTGTCTCGCATTCGAAAGAAAGAAAAGAGAAAAAAAGGAAGAAATAAAAAAGTTCAAAATGCCCTCCTCAATCTCCGAAAACGCCGCTTGCCGACATGATGCGTATGCGATGCATTTTGTGGTGTATGTAAAATCCCCTTGTATGCAGAATGTGCCCAGCCATCGAATCCGTGCCTCCCTCCTCCCGCCGTCTTTTTTGCTTGGTTGTCTAGGTAGGTCTTTTTTTCTCTTTCCCCTTTTGTCCGCCTGAGGGTCTTGTCTAATAACCGTTCTAATAGCCGTTCTGCAGCCGGTTGGACCGGAAAACCTAAATCTTGGACGCGGCGCCCCCACCCATCCAGCTGGGAATCGTCTTCCAGCCCTTCTCGTCGGGCAGCCTGACCTTCCCAAAGTCCTCGTCCAGGTCGAGCACGATCTTGAGCGCGTTCCTGGTCCGCGAGAACGGGCTGTCGTCCCTCTTGTCGCGCAGCGTCGCCATGGCCGCGTCCGCCATGCTGCTCTGGAGCTTCTGCTCCGCCTGGCCGCCCGGGTACGGCAGCGTGGTCTGCAGCACCTCGTACGCCGCGAGCGTGAAGCCGAACTGCGGCGACGACCGCAGCACGCGTGCCGGCCCGCCCTTGAAGAAGGCCCGGAACCCTTCCTCCCTCCAGATGGTCTTGGCCGCGTGCCGGAGGCCAGTGTACGCCGTGTCGCCCTTGCGGGCCTCGACCTGGAGCCGGGTCTTGATCACGTCGCAGGGCGTCGTCAGGTACGCGGCCGGCATGCCGGCGATGGCGCCCGAGGTCAGGAGCTGAACGATGCCCAGCTTCTTGGTCTGGGACTCGCCAAAGAGGTCCCGCTTCAGGTGGCTGTACGTCGGGAAGTAGATGGCCGAGAACGGGACGTCGCGGAGCAGGCAGGCCGTGGCACCCTTGTACAGGCCCATGAGACCGAGGTTGCGGACGATCCACATGGCCGAGCGCTTGGGTGCGCCGTCGACACTCTTGGCGACCTCGCCCTGGACCTGGAGCCGGATCTTTACGATCTCGAGAGGGTTGGTGAAGACCTGCACACGGGGAAAACGTCAGTATTTCCAAAACAATCTGGGATGTGTCAAAACTGGGGACCGAGGGCTGGACATACTACTTGGCAGCCACCAGCCATGCCACCGGCGAAGACCTCATGACCCCACCAGATCTTGCCCTGCTTGTCTGAGAAGTGCCTTCTCACAAGATCGTTGACGGTCAGCTTGATGGCCTTTTCGGGCGCGACACCGACAAGCTGCGGGAGCACGCCCGAGTAGAGGCCCAGGAAGCCCTCGTTGCGGACGACCTTCTTGACGCAGTCGATCGAGTTCTTGTACAGTCTCTGGCCGGGAGACGCTCCTCTCTGGTTCTGCATCCGGGTCTTGACCAGGTCGACCGGGTAGACCATGAAGGCGCCAAAGGCACCGGCCAAGCTGCCGAGCAGGAAGTTGTAGCCGGACTCGAGGAACCCCGACAGGAGCTGCTGGGACTGTGACTTGGGCTGGGCCAGCGCGCGGCCGGGGCCGTCAACGCCGGATCGACTCCTCCAGGAGGGATCGAGGACCTTGGCGAAGTCACTCAGGCCGAGTCTCCCGGAGGGCTCGTCCAGGCTGGCAAAGTGGAAAAGGATGTCGGCCTCCATCGGGGTGAAGAGCGAGAACCGGGTGATCCTGGCGGCCTGGTTCAGGAACTCGGTCCTGGTGATCTTGCCGTCCGAGCTCTTTAAGCAGGCCCGCCGGACAATCAGCTCGACCAAGTCCATCTCCTTGATCATGTTCTGGAAAGCCCGGACATTGGCGTACGACACCTTGCTGCCCGTGGAGATGTTGCAGAGTGTGTGCAGGTTCTCCAGGAGGTGGTCCGAGAGCTTGTGCTTGGACGTCTCCAGGATGATGCGCTGGAAGTCCTCCGGCTCAATATATCCGTCGCCATCCTTGTCGAAGAGCTGGAAGGCCTGCCTAACCCTCTCTCCTTGCAGGCCGCGCAGCATCTGGGAGAACTGTTGGTAGTCCAAGTCGTGGCGCCTCTGCTTGCTACCAATGTAGAGCTTGGCCCACTCGCAGTCCCAGTTAAAGGGGATGGTGTCCGGGCCCTTGTTCAGCTCGTAGAGCTTCCGGAAATCGCTGTACTTGACCGTTCCGTGGCGGTCGACGTCGAAGAGGCGGAAGGCGATCTCGTACTCGGCGTCGGGCTTTGTGAGGATGTTCTGGAAGTAGGCCCAGTCATGGAGGGTGACCTTGCCTTTGCCGGCTCGGTCGGCAACGCCAAAGAGGATTGCATACTGCTCGCGTGTGATCTTTTGCTGTTGGTTTGGGCGCACATGTGAGTCAATTGGCCTCTGGGAGCTCAAGAAAGGGACACCTTGGAGGTTGGGGGTGAGGATGTCCAACTCACGTAGTCTTCATTAGGCGGCGCAACAGCGTTGATAAACTCTTCAGGGCCCATATACAGCTCTCCTGACTCCTCATCCTTTCTTGCAAGACTGACAAAACGGGCCTTGGTCTGGGATGACAGCTGGATGGGCTCCTGGCTGCCTATAAGGCTCTCCTTCACCGCCTCCTTGACAGCGGCAACCTTGGCCATGTTGAACAAGGGCTGATTGAGGATCTCTTCGCTGGTAGAATGAACCTGTGAGGACGTCTGCTGCTGATGCTGACGATTCGATCCGTCTTCCCCGGATTCCTGGGGTGGGTTGAGGCCCGGCGCAAAAGTGAGTCAATTTTATCGAGATTGCGAGAATCCACCGAGCACTAGTTGGAAAGGTTGGGGCGGCTGTTCGCCAAGATGCAAAATAGCGGTAATTAGGGAGCGGAGATATTGCTCGGTGGAAGAAAACGAGGGACCGCTTGGTAGAAAACCGATGCGACAAGTGTTGTGGCCGCAATTGCTGCAAAATGAATACGTGTTCGACGCTTGCGAAATGTTTCTTCAACGCCCATCACGAAACTTTTTTTTCCCTCGCCCGTCGTGGATTACAGGGATTATATTATCCCCACGGGGGGTGTGGCTCTACATAGCTATCACCAACCAACTCCCTTCCAGGAGTTGGCAATGGCACGGTTACGACCGATTACAGCAGAAAATTTAGCCTATTTGCTCAAGACCGTCTTTTTGGAGATTCTCTGTTTAAACTAGGGTCTGAGTGCAGAAATCCGTCTTTGTTTGCCTGCAGAATCGAAGATGCCACCGCCAGTTTTGGAGCTCCGATTTCGCAGTTCAAAGAAAAGATGTTTGACGCGCCACAAACAGCTTCGCAGATCATTGTCAAAGATACTTTAACCTAAGTAATTAGCCGTCTACCACTAGTATTATAGGTACCCCACAACTAGGTATGCGGAACATGCCAGTCCCCCACGTAACGGGGGAGCCGAGGAACGCCACTCTAGACGCACGCCCCATGGGCTGCACACGGAGGGGCGTCGGCAAAGTCTATATTCGTACCAAAGGCCCAGCTGGATCTGCAGGGCCTAGCTGCCGAGCTGGGAGTTTGTTGGCCCGGTTCCTGACGATCACCAAAGGACGGAAGGTACTTTGCATACCTACCTATTCACACCCAAACCAGAGTTTGTCTAATACCTTTGGGTTCAGGGTTGGAGTCTATGTTTCTCCATCATTGTCATGATCATGACTCGGAAATCACCTCCAAGGGAGGGAGGGATAGGAGATGTGGCTGTAATTTGAGCAACGATGGTTGGGTAGCGAGGCAGATATTGATATTGATATCAGTCACTCAACTATCAATGACCCGGCAAAGGTAACGCCATTCCATTGCATTGCATTCCAGTCGAGAGAATCAAATCTCTACCATTCCCTAGCAAGATAAGGTAGCCAGTGTACCATGCAGCATTTGCCACCACCACACCTCCCCGGTACCTATCTTCATCTTCGGGAAAGAAAATGAGAAATCTAGCCCTCATCTCCCCTGGGAGCTAAGTGAAATTATAACTTATACATCTGTATCATCTCTAAAAACGCATGCAAGGAAAAGTAGAAAGAACCTGTGTACTGATGATGATGATGCTGACCTCTCTCCTTTTTTTGGTCCTCCAGTGCCAGAATGCACCGAGGTTTCCCGGCGGGGAGTGCATGAATCAAATCCCCAACGCCATCTAAAGAGGTCCCGAGCAAAAATTCCCAGGGGGGAGATGGCCAAAGGTGGAGAGGGCCATGAACAAGGCCAAGGCATGGCCGGGGGAATAACCGGGAAAATGATGTGTCGTGGATATCGTGACTTCATTACTTGGTGTGTCGTCGTTACAGTGCCAGCTCCGGCACGGTATGTTCCTTGGCAAGGAGCCTATTCTATCGAGGAGATGGCAGCTGCCAGGAACCAAAGGAAAAGGAAAACTCAAAGAAAGCCGCCGTGGAGTCGGTTATTGGGGGCAACAAGGGCCCGGCATGTCGACATGCCTGGTGCTGAAGTTGGAACAGACATTTGCGATTGCCATAATGGCGTTACTCGGCGACAAGGTTGGGAGATTGAGAGATTTCCCCCTCTCGCCTGGTATCTGCCAAGTTCAAGACAATGAAATATTAAAGAGCCTGTCCGGGCTTAGGTGCCGGTAGGCTGGCAGACGTGGAGCTGCTGAAGGTACAGCTTGGCCAGGCAGGTAGCCTCGTTCCGAAACATGTGGTGATCAGGTGGTGATCAGTTGTAAGGACCAACATGGCTAGGGGTAGGTTTGTCGACAAGAAGGCAATGCTTAGCCCTCGGTAGGGATCGAAAGTCGGGCACCATAGGCTGCAAAATGTGCAGCGGTCGACTGGTCGTCCAGGGCCCGGGAAGACCGAGAGCGGGCTGACAGGAAGGACAGGGTGAACCCCTTGTTAATCTCCGTCTCCACAAACGTCGAGGCACGCTTGTACTTTGGGTTGGAGTACTTGTCATAGACAGCAGCGTGGTGCTTGCGGGCTGTGAGGCAGCACTCAAAAATCGTGGCTACCAAGGGCTTGAGCTGGCTCAGACTGTAGCCAGAGTAGTGCACATGGGCTGAGGTCTAGGTAGAGAAGATGGATGTTAGGAAGGGATACATAGAATGGATCATTCTCTCTCTTTGACTTACCCAATCGCCCTTTCTCAGCATCATGCGGGCCAGACAGTGGGCTCCGGCGGCAAGGAAACTGGGAGGGCTTGCAACAAAGCGCTCATCGACAATGGTGACCTCCAGGAAGTACTTGGATAGGGTCCGGGTCTCAAGGTCATAGTCATCGGCCTTGCTGATGCGTCGCAAGAAGCTCATTGGGCCAGGCCAGCCAAGTTCGAACTGGAGCATGCTAAGCATAAACCTTTCTGCCTTAAGGACCTCCTGAACGGTGTAGCCCTGGTTCACCATGAAGACAATCTCCTGAACTGAGGGACAGTTAATCTCCTCGTACTTGGCCGCCACAAAGATGGCTGTAGCACCAACAAGTTGCAGTTTGTGGAGAGAGACGATCTTTACTGAGAGAAACCGGTCAATGTAGTTGACGGCCAGGAAAAGGGTCTCGGGGAGGAGGCCAAAGCGCTGGTGGACCTGGACAAGCCATTCCATAAGGATGGACCGCATCGACCATTGGATTTCAGTCTGGATGTCCATGTAGTATGGATTTGGGAGCATCGTGTTCTTTATTGAGGGGTTAGTCACTGGTGGGAGTGAAAAAGAGTATGGAGAGGAAGAAGGTGGTGCTGAGAGGAATAGGGGTAGAGGAGGATATGTGTGGCAAGAGTGCGAAAGAAAGAAGCACACAGGAAAGACAAGAAAGACAAAAAACGCACGTGAATGGGCATTGATTAATGCCCATGGGAATGGGGATGTGAATGGGAATGCGACAATAGGCAAGCATGGGGAGCAAGAGTCAAGTGTCAAGGGTCTCACCTCCAAGGCTTTCATGTACTGAAAGATCTCCTCGCCGTACTCAGCAACCATGCTGACATCCCAGGCCTCCTCCTCAATCTCATCCTCGGTGCGGCTGTTCTGGACAATGACCTTGGCAATCTCAAGCTCCTGCTGGATCTTGGCGGTGACCTTGGGTGCTACCACAGTTGTTGCCCCGCCCGTGGTGTTGTCGCCGTGAGATCGATACGAATGGGCAGTGGTGTATCCCTGCTCCTCAAAGTACTCTTCGTCATCCTCATCCCAATATTCTTCTAGCTCATAGGCAACAGGGGGAGGTAGAAGTTCATCGGAGCCTGTAGCACTAGGCACAACGCTGGCCACATGCTTGTCCTCACTCTCGGGAGTGTTGCTAGACTCAAGAACCTCGGTGGTCTGAGGGGATTGCTCAACTTGTTCTGGCAAATCTTCCAGGGCATCTTCGTAAGACGCCTCAGTGGCATTGTCATCATAGTTGTCAAGCTCCTCATAGTTGCCAAAGTGCCGGCTCTGGGTGCGGCGGAGGACAACAGGCTGCTCCTTTCTCAGCTGTGGCTGGCTCTTGTAATGCCGTGGGTTCTTAACCGACTGGCTATCCATGTCGACAACCTGGTGAGCCGAGACTGCGACTTCAAGTTGGGCACCTAGCTTTGGATCAGACTGGTCGTTGAAAATGACTGTGGCCTTCTTGGAAACACCAGACTTGATGATAGGGGGCAGGCGCGACTCGGCAAAGGTAGAAGGGTTGTTGGTGGAGGAGTTGTTGGTGGTGGCGGAAGACTTGGTCGGGAGGAAGGCGGCGTTCGAGAATGAGGATGTAGTGAGAATTTGTTTCGAGGTGTGGTTCGAAGGCCGTTGGGCGGGGCGGAGGAAAGCTTCACTAGCACCAGAGAAAGGTATGTTCTCCTTGTCCGCAATTGGCCCTTCACGGTTGTTGAGAATCGCAACGCGGTCCTTGACCTGATTCTTTTGGCCGATATCAACAAGGGCCCGTGAAGTATTGCTCACGTCTACAAAAGCCGTTCGCTTGGGGCCCACATTCAGTCCACTGGTCTGGGCCATGGACTTTAGGTTTCCGACAGATTTATGCTGCTGATGGATCGGTGGGCGAGGGGCGATAATGTTTTCAGTCCCGATGCTCGAGGCTGCACCTCGAAGAGGACGTTGAGGCTGAGGCAAAGGAGAGGTGAGTCAAGTGTCCATACAGAGGCGAGTGGGGGAGAAACAGTGCGAGGTAAAATATGGCGAGTGTACTAGTTGGGTGTGCGAAGAAAGATACGCCAGAATTGTCAAAGAGAAGATGGGACGACAGCTTACCTTCGCGTCCATCTTGGAGAGTCAAGTGGTAGCAAATGCTGAATTGACACTGCGTACTCTCCTAAACACACGGCACGACAACCAGAAAAGTCGAGATACGACAATGTTCAAGGTTGAAGAAGATGCACTGCATGCAATGCCGCGTCCAATATCATAAACAGGCAGGCTCAGGGTCACAATTCGGGGGTTCGCGTAGATGCTTGGCGTGTCCTTTAATTAGAGACTTGGGAGTGACCTGGGCCATGCAAAAGGGGGGAGAAACAATGAAGATGGTGGTGATCTGGCTGGATGGATTTGGGCTAGAAAACACCGCGGGAATATCGATTCAATGTTGGGAGAGGGAGACTCTGGAATGTCGTGGGTGCTTAATGTCGCCGGAAGGAGGAGATTGAATGGCTAACACACTCAACACGGGGTGCGTGACAAGCCTTGCCTTCGTAGAGCTCGGAAGGCCCAAAGAATGAGCCGGCCTTGGGTGTTGTTCCTTCTGACAGGAGATGTGAGGGAGAGGATGGTTTGGAGAAAGAGTGAAGAAGAGGTGGCTGTTTCCCGACCGGTGGTGCTGCCTAGGCCAAACTTTGTTGTTGTGTTGATATGGAATTCCTCAAGGTACGTACCAGATCCAAACAAATGACAGGTCTGGTCTGTGCGTGCTCTCCCCTGCAGAAGAGTGGGTCAGAGCTGTTGGCCCGACGGTAGGGATCCAATGTTTTTTCCGCTCCGATGATGTAATGTGTAAACGAAAATTCTGGGCACCTAGCAACCAGTCGCGTCTTCCAAAACAACGCCAACACATAACACAAAGCAGTGCTCCAACAACAGACACAGTATTACCAGGCTTAGGTCAAGTTTAAATTATTACATGATATAGCGCTTTGTCTAACATCATTTTAGAATCCTTTTCCTCAGTCCTGGAGCTCAATCAGGGAGTATCATCATTTGGCTCTGGTCTGTGCTCTGACTCGCGTCAGCTTCTCCAGGATCAACACGAAACCACGTGACTTGGCTTCACCGGAGAAAGCGGCAGAAGGGGAGGGCTGGATAGAAACTCGTCAACAAACCCGGAGAGAGAACGTCACAGGAAACTCCCCAGTGCCAGGATGCATTCAGAGAGCGAGTCTCCCATCAAAACCAAAGCTAGGTTTGCCCACGGTCAATACCAATGCCTCATCTCGCCCTGCCAGCTTAGGAGCGGCCGTCTTGCTACTCAACTCCCTCGCTCATCTGCCCTTACACCATTGCAACATTATACACCATATCATTATGGGTTGTTTATTATGGTCGTCAAGATCGGAGCACGAAGAAACACGCATACGTTGAAGGACGGGAGTAGGTAGGTAGGTACCATAGGAGAGACTAGAGAGTGGTGAGTGCGGGGTGGGTGCGGGGGGTAATGCGTAATGCGAAGAATGGACTTTGACGAGTTTCACTAACCGGGCGCACAATCTAATCGCTGCTTGACAAACACGTTGGCAAGGTGGTGGGCGGCAAATGGCAGACGGACCAGCTCCTCGGATCCGGCGGGCGCTGGCAAAGCGATTCGACGAGGGGGATGGTTTGAAACTTTTCCCAGCGCCTCTGCCAGACAGATCTTCAGAGTTCAGACCACAAAATGTCAATCAACCCCGGCGGCAAATTGGCAACACTGTGTCTTTGGTACCTAAGCAAGGCATCTTTTAACCTGCTTTTCCCAGGTGCCATTCCCATCTCCATCCATCCATCCATCCTGGACACCTAGTCTAACGTACCTAACCTTCATTTATTGCAATGCGCCGGATTTGGCCAATGAGACAAGCCTTGGTCATATCTGGACGCCGTTGATTGATGGCTAGCTGACCAGTAATGAAACACCACCTGGGCGACCACTTGGTGCGCCCAGTTATGCAATTCGCCTCCTTTCCTTCATTCGATTGCCCTGTCTGTCCGGCTGTCCCTCAGTCCCTCTGGCTGGTCTCTTTCTGGGACCGTGCGCTTATTAAGAGGATCATTGCTACGGCATAGTATACCGTGTATGTAGGTCGTCTCCCAAGATCGGCAGCCAAACACCAAATAGGTAGTGCTACTGCTACGTGTATTTCGGTAATACTTTGTGGTCGAGACTCCGCCCGGCGGTTCGTTTGAACTCCCCGTGTCCTGTAATCTTAGGCCATTGGCAATGGGCGACCAACAACAAAATGCCATTTGATTACTCTAGAACCTCCCCATTCCCCGTGGCCGCAGGTGGTATGCTCGACGGCTCCGGTTCCAGGCACATCGCCGACCCAGAGATCCCTGTCTCAAACCAAGCAGCGACTAGTGATGCCATTGGCTGCCGCCGACCTCCAACTTGGCCGCGCTGCGAAGAGACCTCGTGGTGTCTGGCGCATTCTCGTCCAGCCACTGGGCAAATGATGATTCTATCAGTGACCCGAGCGATGCCGGCCACGGGACGAGTCCAAAACATTGCTCGATGCTTGGCTTGGTGTGCGCCACGCGTGGAAGAGCCCAACAACGTGCATCGTTCAATGACCGGGAACCAGCTTGGCGGCTGGCGTCTGAAGTAGAGTTGCGCTTTATCCAGAGGCGGCCGGTTGAACCTTCCGTCACGCCTCGCACGGTACTGCCTACACATACCTTAGCTTAGGTACCTACCTACCTACCAAGCTAGGTGTAAGCACCTTGGACCTCTAGCAGCAGCTGGCTAGGTACGGATACTCTACCTCGAAACAGGACCTACCTACACTATTTGGTGGTTCCCGCGCAGGCCATGCAGCGAGTGTCTCGGCAAACCAAGGTCAACCCGACTTGACCGCGTCACCTTTTCAAGTCATTCGCAACTCGTAAGAGCCAAGTGTGTGTGTACACCGTAGAGGTACACTCATCCATACTTTAAACTTCTACTAACCTTGCTGAGCATCGAGTCCTTTGCCTTACATAAACGTAGGTAGTAGGTCGGTCTGTAGATGAGCAAACTTTGCCCCCGCCGTCTAGGTACGCACAGTCGTATTCCTGCGGTACCTTGGGTTCCTGACCTTGATAGATGCAAAGCCGTTCATGTTGTTCGGGAAGGTGATGTGATAGCAGCAGAGTCTGCGCGACATCAGAGAACGCACAGTGTGTGAGACTAAGTAGGTAGGAGGTGGGCTGGTGGGCTAGCATTCGTCTTCACACCATCCCATTCCCGGTACCTACACTAGAATGGATGCTACCATAGGCGCTCGGGATCGCAGCTCTGGGCCGTCTCAAAGTAGGATTTTACGACACGAAATATGGCAGCAAATCTCTGGATTCCTGTGAGCAGTGATACACCGTCAAAACCAGGCCTTCCTAGCAAGAATTAGGCCTGAATGCCCCGTTGTAGGCACTGTGTCGATTTGGGCTTCTCTTTGCCCTTTTTGGCCTGTTGGCGGCGGCCGGGGGGGGCGGATCGTTGCGCTTGACTGGCCTGAATTTGGGGGGCACCATGCGACTAGCGGGCAGTGTTAGCAGTTGGCAATAATACAAGTACAGAGAGCATTGTGCGTCGCCAATACGTACCCATGGCACTTCGACCGCTTGCAAAACTTCGATGCGATCTCTCTTCTCCTCTTCCTGCACACACAACCTGCAAATTGTTGGCCTGGCCCATCAAGCAACCTTCATTCTGGTCAGTGATTGCCATCCCAATGCCCTCAACACTCAAATCACCTCCTTCCGTCCCTTCCTTTTCGTCCCGCTCGTCGGCTGCCTTTACCTGTCCTGCATACTGATCCAACCCTGTTCTCCAGATCCGCCCGGCTGGTATGCGAGAGGAACCGAGATCGAAGCCATCTCCCGACTCAACAACACCACTTGTTTTCCATTCTGGTAAGCGATCCCGGTGCCATCGGCGTATGCGATCGACCCCCTGCCCAGATATTTTCCCTCTGTCCCCTTCCTGGTGCTGGTACTGCCTGCCTGTGTGGACGCACAATTCCAGCAATGCGCCTCCACCCAACTAGTTACACCATCCCAAGATCCAGCCGAACCACAACTACCCTTAAGCACACCTTCTATCTACCCTCTCGCATGGTCCATTAAAGAAGCTAACGGCCTGAAGAGCATCTCCAGAATACCGAAGAACCCCGATCGCCAAGTCTGGCCTATTCTCCTGTCCCTGTCGCCGACCTTTTCGGCGCCCAGCGGTGACCTCGTCTCCCACCTCGCCTCAAATCTGGGACGTTACGGCGACACCGCGTCAAGCGAATAAAAGCATTCTCCTGGGCAAGGACAACTTCTATAACCTTGCTCCTCCTCGCTGGTTATGGAATTGTCTATACTAGCGTCCACCGCAACCGCAACCGCATCCACGCCTGCATCGGTACAAATCCTCGACTCAACCCGACTTCCTCCATTTGGCGCCGACTTCTCCGCCAACCACCACCCACGGCAATACTATTACCCATCTCCCCCCAAGAACAGCGACGTCCGCTGTGTCTCGAGCAATTTTGACCACAACATGACCGCTACGTCCCCTACCAATGGAGCCGCCGCTCAGCCGGCTGGCTCTCACGCTGGCAGTGTGTCGCCGTCGACCGCTGCCACCCCAAAATCCGTCGCCTTCGAACTTCTGTTCCCTGAATCACCTCAATATCGTGCGCGCTTGCCCCTTCGGGTTTCCATCTTCCCGCACGACACAACCGACTCCATTGTTACGACGGTCAAGAACTTCTACGGCCTCTACTCGGGCCCCACTGTCTCCAAAGGTGTCAGCTTCGAGGATGAGCAGGGCAACACTCTCATCGCGCGCTACGAGAACTTTCGCAACAACATGATTGTCTACGTCCGCGTTATTGAAGAAGCGTCGCTTGCGCCAGGCACATTCGGCCCTCATGGCTACCATTCAACCCCTGTTGGTGCCCAAGCCTTCTACAGCGGCGACGCCTACCCACTCCAAGCACCCCAACAACAGTATGCACAACACGTATCAAGGCCGGCATCGAGGGCCTCGCGGAGGCGCAGTCCCTCACCAACCAGCCGTGGCCGCCGAAGTGCTTCCGCGAGCACCTATCCGGGCCATCCAAAGAAGGCTCGCTCTCGCTCCTCCAAGAATCATCAGGCCGCCAATTATGACGCCCAGAGCGACAGCATGAACGGCTACAGCAGCGGTGACGGCGCACCCAGTTCTGCCTCAGGGAAGATCAAGGATCATCTTGGTAATACGGAAATCAGCGTCGAAAACATCGTCGAGGGTGGCCGCCGCAAGCGGGCCAAGTTCGAGAGCTCGGTAGGTTTTATCATCAGGGCTTGCACTTGTTGATCCAGGACCTTCGGTGGGACTAACGCACACCCCCTTATTGTTAGGAACTCCCCTTGTTTGCTCCCCCTCAAATGCCTGCGGCTACCTCGAATCCCTCCGTCTCCCCTGCCCGTCGCATTGAGCACCACCGGAACTCGATGTCTTTTGTTCCGCCCGGGCAGAACCCCTTCACCCATCCACGACCTCTCCAGTCTCCACAGAGCTATACCAACGGATCCAGACATGCTGCCATGTACACGACCCCCGGCGCAGACGCTCGCCGCACCCGAGGTAGCATTGGCTACCCTGCCGGCCCCGGTACGACTGCCGGAGGCGGCATTCTGCCCACTCCTGACCCTACCGTCGGGAGCTGCATGTCCGAGGAAGACAAGGACGTTGCTATCCAGCTCATGCGCCTTGGTGAAATGTCCAATGTGTCCCATGGCAGGACGTCTGCGTCGACACTGGACGACACCTTCAGCGGCCGAGCTGACGCCGCCTCCTCCACCGGCGCTACAAGCGAAGCTGAGAGTGATAGCGAAGACGAGATGTCTGCCGCGAGGCGACAGAAGCTGGATATGTCTGGTAATCATAAGAAGATCTTCATGACAACTGAGGGGAGCCACTCTACCGCCGCCCCTCATGAGAGCGTCGAGCGAGATGACGTCGACTACGAGGACGGTACCCAGGGCTTGATGGCTGCGCCAAAACTCAAGAACCCCAAGCCCAGGGCCAATACGCTGAATGGCGTGAAGCCTACGCACCAGCACCAGTCTCAGCCTCAACAACCCCAACACCAACCCCAGCCCCAGTCCCAGCCTGGTGCCCAACCGCCCGTCGCAAAGGCCAAGATGTCCAAGCCAAGCAAGCCTAAAGCAAAGAAGCCGGCCAGCATTTCTGGGCCAATGTCTCCAGCTTCCCTTCCGGCATCTCGCAAGCCACCCATCGCATCCAACTCCACATTTCCTGTCGTGTCCGGCGAGGATTTGGATAACCCGGACCTATCCTCCAAGCCTCGTTGCCAGCGTTGCCGCAAGAGCAAGAAGGGTTGCGACAGGCAGCGGCCATGTGGGCGCTGCCGTGACGCCGGAATTCCCGCCGAATTCTGCATCAGCGAGGATGAAGGTAACGGTCGCAAAGGCCGTTACGGCCGCCACATGGGGGTGCCCATCAAGATCCAGGATATACCCGCTTCCCAAGCGCTTCTCCCCGCAGCGCCCATTACCACAGCCACATCTCTCGCCGGTATCGACAAGAACAAGAAGCGCAAGAGGTAGACTTGTTTGATGGTCCTCTTAGGGGCCTGTCTTCGCCGTCGTCGGATCAATCAACTCGACAGACACTCGACCAAAACTTGTTCTACAAACCTATCTACCTAGCTCTCCCCACGACCTATGTGAAACCATCTATATTGGAAAGACGGTTTCTTCATACTTGGAGAGTTATCTCTTGAAGTACTCCTAGCTTGAACGAGAGGAAACGCTAATACTACGAAAACCGAGAAAAATATTCCGCTCACGGAAAGGAACGGAAACGAAGGCGAATTGCCTCGTACATCGTCCAACAGGACAGACCATCAAAAGTGTTTTTTTCCCCGATCCCCAGTTGCTTGTGATGTCTGGACGTCTCTCTCGAGCTCGCCCGGATGCTTGCTGGCGGACAGGTTAATGACGGCAGGCCACTCGCAGGCCTGCCATTCCACTCCTTAGAATCATACTATTGCGGGCGTCATGGAACGGGCACACTCTTGCTGATTTCTCTTTCATACGGATCTCTTTTCTTTCCATCTGTTCTCGTCGCTGGCTCTGTTCTTGCTTTCCTTGGTCCTAAAGTAACTAGTTCCGCTTCTGATATTTCGGGCATGTGCGATGACGAGGGAAAGGGCGAGCAGCATGGGAGACTAAGATCGGTTCGCGATACACCACTTGCGACAGCGCAGGGAGCGACGGAGCATTGGGGGCCGGGGCCAGGGGTTAGGGGGCTGGGGTCTGGCCAGATATTGAGTTCGAGAAGGAACTCGGGATCCAGTGCCCTCCATCCTTGGCCTCTTCCCTCCCAAGGCCCAGGCGGTGGCTAAATGGGACGGCTGGATCGAATTTGTTATTTGCTTTCTATGATAGGTGGGATGGGATGGATGGTGTTTCTCCGGTTAGGGGGAATTGACGGTCATCCTCGTCGAACCTGGGTTGCGTGTGCTTTTTTCTTTATATTTTGGTGGACGGTATTGTGTTTCACGGCCCTTGCTTCGCGTTCTGTTTTCCATGGCCTCCCCTGTCGATACGAAGCCCCCTTTTCTGACAGGTCGATATCTGATTCTGTAGCAAATACACGGCTAGGTGCCCGTTCAATGAAACTGTCTTGTCTCGACCCTTCAGTCGTCCCAAGGTTGGGACTTGGCGCTATTGCCACCCTTCTGGCAGTCCAACTAACATGGCAAGTCACTGCAGTACCTCTCACATCGGCAGTAGCTGTGCGACGAGACAGGGCTCCCAGCCATATCTTCCCCCCATTCTCCCTAAGATCTCGGCGCCATAAGTCCAAGCCCCCAAAACTCATGCGCAACACAAAACATGTTCACCCCAGTCGCACAGGAATTGGTTTTGGGGGGGCCGGACCGGCATGCAATTGGGGAAGGTCAAACCTAAAATCCACGCGCTAGGCCGCAAACGGATCTAGCGCAAGGCACAAGCCGGGGCCTGGAACCAACCGTGGGCCCGCCTTTGTCCGAACCGGGAAGTGCGGGGTTCTCGACTCTGCAGGCCCCCTCACCCTCTCGAAAAGCTCAGGCCAAGGTTCGTCCTACGTCATTGGCTGAAGTCGCTTTTTTTTCTGATCGATCGAGCTTATGTATTCGCTGAGTCATCTGCCCATTGGTTTTTGACTTCCGAGTTCGCTTGACCGCTCTTCATGGGGATGATGGAAGGTGACATGTTTTAGGGTTACAGTTACACTTGCTGGACATTTTTTCCTTTCTTTTTTTCTCCTCACTACCAATGCGCACTTCTTTAACGCCTCGTGACTACTGGGGACCTAGTGATGGCGGTGAAGAACCCCATTGCATTGGCCCTAGTACGTAAGAAGGCGGCTATTCGATCGCTTCCTTTGCCACTCGCTGCTTGACATAAAAATCTCTCCAGTGTGTTGAGATTGGACCAAAGATGGTTGGTCAATTTCATTGCCGGTCTGGCTGACCTCCTGGGGGTGACCGGGTTTATCACCCCTCTATACCTAACGCCCTTCCAAGTGCGTAAATCTGAACAAATCATGTGCGATGCAGTCGATCGGGAATTGCAATCGGAAGGGCGTGGAGTACAACATCGGTGGGCCGGCGAGGTCGGAGAGAACTCCACATCCACTTCAATGGGAACCGGTTCGGGAATGTCTACGGATTGCGCAGGGACCCAGTAGTAGAAGGCCCAACAAGACGGAGGGAATCAGTGACTCACGGTCAATGCTAGCAATACAATGATTTGAGTTTCCTGTGTTCATAATCCCTCTTCCCTCTCCCGCCGCTTCTGCCATTCCTCAGGATTCCTGCAAAATCCTTACCATGGGTGCCGTCTTTGACTCGGAGAACCTCCCAGCCGGTGATAGCCGGCTTCGGCCCGGCGACCATGCGTCGGGCTCTGAAAACGGCGACTTGTACTCGCCGCCGAGCAAGGACGATTTCGAACCCCCCGACGGCGGCCTCGCGGCCTGGTCTCAGGTCGTGGCCGGGAACCTAGTCAACTGGATGGCCTGGGGGCTCCCGGCCACCTTTGGGGTCTACCAGCTGTACTACCGGGACACGCTCCAGCTCCCGCAGTCGCAGATATCGTGGATAGGCTCCGTCCAGGTCTTCCTGGCCTTCTTCATGTGTGCCGTCTCCGGGAGGCTGGTGGACGCGGGCTATGCGAGGCAGACCATTGCAGCGGGCTCGTTCCTGGTCGTCTTCGGCATCATGATGACGAGTCTGGCCACCGAGTACTGGCAGATCCTCCTGGCTCAGGGGATATGCACGGGTCTGGGCATGGGCATCATGTTCATGCCCCCCGTCGCCGTGATCAACTCATATTTCAGGAGGAAGAGGTCCCTGGCCCTTGCAGTCTCCGCGACGGGGACGGGCTTCGGCAGCCTCGTGTTCCCCTCGACAGTCCAGTACTTGATCCCCCGAATCGGTTTTCCGTGGGCCGTGCGGTGTTCGGGCTTCGTGGCCCTGTTCATCTCCGTGATTGTCCTCATTATCATCAGGCCGCGTCTGAGGCCGAGGAGATCCGGGTCCCTGATCGAGTGGGATGCGTTCAGGGAACCTCCCTACCTCCTCTATACTTTGGGGAGCTTTTGCCTCTTCTCCGCTCTATATTTCGGTTTCTTCTATGTAAGCCCCCTCCCCCCTTTTTTTCTTGCCTTGTATTTATTGTTTGCACCTCGCAACACTTTCTTCCCATTTTCCATGTCGGGCGCAACCAGGTCACTAGGTGCTCACCCCAACAGATCAACACGTACTCGCGCAACGTCGTCGGCTTCGACACGGTCACGTCGATCCGGCTTCTCCTCATCACCAACGGCCTGGGCATCCCGTCGCGGCCGGTGGTCGGCTACCTCGCCGACCGCCACCTGGGGCCCATCAACACCTTCGTCATCGCCGTCGCCGTCCTGTCGGGCATGGTTTTCGCCTGGATCGGGGTCGGGTCGCGGGGGGGCATGTACGCCTTCTCGGCCTTCTTCGGGCTCGCCAACGGCGCCGCGCAGGGCGTGTTCGTCGGGTCGCTGGCCAGCCTGACCGAGGACCCCAGGAAGATGGGCACCCGCTTCGGCATGGTCTGCACCACCGTCGCGTTCGCGACGCTGGCGGGGCCGCCCATCGCTGGGGCTATCATCGATAGGGACGGGGGAAGGTACCTGTGGGCGCAGGTGTGGGCGGGGTCGCTCATTGCGTTGGCGGCGGTCATGATTGGGGCCGCTAGGTGGAAGAAGACGGGTTGGAATCTGTGGGTGAAGATATGATGCGCATTACAGGGCGGTGGTTGGGCATGGGACAAGGTGCTGAGTTCTGTGGGATGTTGGGTTTCGGGAGACCCTTTTTGTATCTGAAGGCACATAAAAAATAGCACTCGTAGATTAATGGTAATAAATGTATAGATAGAGAGACATGGCATTTTCTGGTTTCTAGAACCGTAGAGCTGGGATCAAACTTCCTTCCCCCACATGTGTCCAGACCTTACCCGCCTCGGAAAGCAGCACCTCACTTCTTCCCCAACCGGTCCAACTCCTCAATCGTCCGAAGCAGAACTCGGCCCAAATGCCTCCCATCCTCCCAGACCTCATCATGCCCACCCTCCAGGTCCCGAAACGCCAAGACGTCGAGCCCATCGTCCCGGAGCACCATCTCCATCACGTCGATCTCCGCCATGTCGATCAGCTCGTCCTGCGGCGAGTACGCCAGCACCGCCAGCCCCGGGTCAGCCCCCCAGTTCCCCCGGAAGCTGCCCCGGAACCGCGCCGGGCTGACGGCCTCCCACACCGCCTCGTCCGGCCCGAACGCGCCGGAGAGCAGCTCCCCATACGCGCCGCCGAACCGCGCGTTCAGACCCGCGAGGTCGTACATCCCCTGGAAACCAACCACCGCCGCCGGGAGAGGGACCCGTTCCGGTTCCCGGTCTTGGACCCACTCCCCCATCAGCACCTGCAGCGCCAGCGTCGCCCCGCAGCTGTGCCCGAAGAGCACGTACGGCGTCCCCTCGGCGCCGGCGCCGAGGCCGAACTCTCGCCCCAGCAGGGCCAACGCGGCGTGCACGTCGCGCACGTGGTCCGGGTGGCGGGCGGAGCGGAGGCGCGAGGGCGGCTCGCGCGAGGGATCCTGCGGGAAGGACGGGTGCGCGGATAGGCGGTAGTCGAGGGAGGCGATGCCGGCGATGCGGGACGGCCGGGCGGTGGTGCCGCCGCCGAGGAGGAGGGAGCCGATCGTGGGACGGGCGGTGGTGTGGTCTATGCGGGGGTCGCGCCAGGCGCCGCCGTGGATGTAGCTGGTGTGGGGGGTTGGCGGGCTGTTGTGAGAGGGGGTTGGAGGGGGGGCTTACACGAGCCAGTATTTTGTCTCTTCGGTGCTGGGTTCGTCCGTAGGGAACTGCCAGACGCCTAGTCTCTGTAGCTCGTTTTCTGTGCCATATTTGTACTCGGTGTATTTCAAGCTGTCGGCCATGATGCAATTATTGTCTTGTGACAAAGCTATTTCCTCTCATTTGGCGGCGTCTACTCTCTAAAGTCCCGCACCGTTGCCCGAATATTGTTTGCACGTATGACTCGAGGTTGATTCCCCCACGTAAACTAAGATCCCGCTCTACTCCGGGACCTTTAATATGCAATTGCGGGCCCGTAACATTCGGGCCAATGCCACATCTACGTCGCCGATGTTGTCAACTAGAAATACCCCGTCCTTCCGACTCATCTTTGAGAATTGAGACCCAACTTAGATTATCAAGATGATCATTGTCTTCTTTTCTAGCGAGTGAACTACTAAGTGCCCTGCCCATAATCCAGGCGTCGAGCTGCTTTTACAGAGGCGTCTCGACGCCGGACCATGGAAATAGGAATGATAATAGACTGCCCTAATACTGTCCATGTAGGTTGTCATTTAGCCCTATGGGTATCTATTTGTCTATGCCAGTTGATTCCCCTTAAATGTACAGCGCTCGTGGAAATGCAATCAGTATCAGTCGAAGCCCCCGTGTGCGCCCCCCTCGAGCACTACTATTTACCCTCTGGGCCACTCTGCAGGGTGAACAGATATCGCAAAGAGAGACCTGCGCTCAAGCACACCTCGACCAGCAATCTCGTCCTGTGGCCTCGTTAGAGTCGAAGGCAAGGACGTACCTCACTAGGCGTGAGTGTCGACTATAAGACGGGCGCATCGCCTGGTGGCAAGTCGTCCGGATCAACCTCCCACTCCTCCTCGTCACCCCATTTCGGCGCCAGGACGAATTTGCCCTCGATCTTGCCCATTCCGTACGCTGTACCGGCAATTTGACCTGGTTTGGCCTTTGAGTCGGTCTCCTCGAGCAATACCGCAGATGTGAGGAACTGGGCTGGAGCACCCGAGACCAGCTCCAGTGTCTGTCCTCCCCAGCTGAGCTCGACTTTGCCCGACTTGCGCATCACAAGCTTGCCCACGTAGCCCCCTTCCTGATACGGATCAGACGAGTTGTCCCCGTCTTCTAGACCTTCTTCATCGCCTTCTTCCCTCTTCACTTTCTCGGCGTCCTCGGCTGTCAGGTCGACGTTTCCCGGCGTCCCATTTACTGACTGGTCGAACATGACGACATCGTCGTTTGGCTCATCCTTGACGGTATCCTTAGACCCGAACGTCGTTGACTTCTTGAGAGGCGGCAGTACCGGAGGAAATTGAAAGAGGAACATGTTGCCCTCGAGCGCGCTTCGCGGCTGGATACCCTCGCCCTCGGGCTCGAGAGCGAGAAGGCTGAGGAGCTGCTCGAGATCTTGGGAGAGCGTCTCCTCTTCCGGATCGCGTGGTGCGGCTTTGCGCCTCTTTTGCTCGGCTTCTAAATCGGAAGCTATGGCCGCTTTCTTTGCCTCGGGAGACAGAGGTTCCTTTATCTGTCCGTGGGCGGCAATTTCGTCGATATCCATCGTTTCGATCATCTCGCCGTCTTCTTTCTTGATCTTGACCTTGCCATGTGGTTTGGGGGCCGCATGCGCCCATACGCCCTCGTCCTTCTCCATCTCGACACCCTCTCCGTCTTTCACAACCGGGCCATCAATCCACATCTCCTCCGACTCTGAACCTTCTTCCTTCTTCACCAGGCCTTTCTCTTCGCCCTCGATATCTGCAGCCGTGGCCACTGTGACCCCCTTATCTTGGTACTCCACCCTTTCGATGCCAACAGGCATAATAGGCCTCCTCCTCCGCGCCGTGGAGGTGATTTTTGCGCCATTATCGTCCTCATCGGAGTCGCCCGCTCGCCCACGGAGCTCATCGGCGTTGATCCTGTTGTCGTCCGCTATCCCCTCGGCGAAGCTATACTTGTTGCTAATCCCTCTCGAGACCCCAGCCTTGCCCCTGAAGCCCGCCCCGCCCCCGGCACCACCGCCTCCACGGAAGCCCGAACCGCCAGCGCCAAAGCTGCCTGCTAAAGTTACGGGGGTTAGCCCACAACGGCCAACAACAACAACAACACACGCCCGCCTGTCTGGATCGCACTTACCAGGCCCCGCCCCCATCCCCGACGACAGCGGCCCGCTGGCGGTCGCGAACCGGGGGTCCCTGTCCCTGAAGCCGCCGCGTGCGCGCCCGGCCCGCCGGAACCGGCCGCGCGACCGCTGCCTCGCGTCCTCGGCCATCTTCTTGCTCTGGATCCGCTGTTGCTCCTGCGCTATCCGCTCGCGCTCCGACTCGGTGCGCCGGTTGCCCTTGGGCCGGAACTTGGTCGCCCCGGCCCTGCTGCTGGCTGCTGCTGCTGTTGCTGCTGTGCCACCCCGGCCCCGGCCTGCTGTGCCCGCCGCTGCCGACCGTGTGGCGGCACCGCGGGGAGGAGCGGAACCTGCTGCTGCATCGGCGGCGGCGGTGGTCGGGTCGGTTGCTTGGGATTGAGACGCGCCGGCGTTGGACGCGGCGCCGCCGCGGGTGCTGCGGGTGGGTCGCCGGCCTGTCATCGTAAATTACAGATCGACTGGTAAATGGGACGGGTAGCTACGCGATCAGCAAAATATGGGAGAAAACTTGGAGGCTGCCTCCTCGCAGTCGACATAGGTAGAGCTCCAATCGAGTCATGGCCAACCAAAATTTCATGGCCTTGGTGGGGGACGAGCTATTGCGGGGCATATTTAGCTGTCCTGGTTCTCCGCTAACTCGAATATAATTGCTGACCTACCTATTCCGTACTAGGCACTCCTATTTGACCTGCTGTATACTGTGTAGATAAGAGTAATTGTATGGGAATTTCGAGGACCTTTCTACACTACGAATATATTTACGTCATAATATTCGGGCCGTGGCCGCGCTGATTGCTTGTTTTGTTATCTAGCTTAATATTTCGATTCATATGTTTCCAATGTGCTGAGGGGAGTGCATTCTGTTATGACCTGGAGTTGACGGCGATTGAAACGGGTTCCCGATCCCTACTCGGAGGCAGAGCAGCAGCTGGGAGGAGCCAAGATGGTGTCGCCCTTTCCCAAGTCCTCCTCAGTCCCTGGCCATGGCCAAATTGTCGCGAGTCTTCTTCCAAATGGTGCCCCTAAGCTCGAGACCCTCTCGTACCAGTACCCGCTGAAGCTCATCTCCCCGACACGGTTTTTCGAGAAACAGAGCGTCCTGGTCTTCCTCCTCTCTTATGGCGGCGGACTCCTTGGGGGCGACAGTGTCTCCCTATCTATCGAGGTCAAGGAGAGGTCGAGACTGAGCATTGTCACCCAGGGCCATACTAGGATCTACAAATCCGCCTCTGCAGACATTGTTACGCGCCAGACACTTCACGGCGAAGTTGCCAGCGGAGGCGGGCTGTGTATTCTCCCGGATCCAGTCCAGCCCTTCGCGAACAGTGTCTACGAGCAGACCCAGATCTTCAGGGTGGCTGACAATGGTTCCTTGTGCCTCTTGGACTGGGTCACGCAAGGCCGAAGCGCGCGAGGAGAGGATTGGGACCTTATCCGGTGGGTTGGACGGAACGAAGTCTGGGCCACTGGAGGAAGTCCCGAGGCCAGGGACAGGCTGCTCGTGAGGGACACCGTCATTCTGAATGCGGATCAGACCCGGTATCAGACCAAGTCTCTGCGCGATACGATGCATGGGATGGGAATCTTTGGTACTCTAATCCTGCGAGGACCACTGATGAAGGATCTTGGGCAGTTCTTCCTCGCTGAGTTTGCCATATTGCCGAGAATCGGGGCCAGGGATTTCAGGAGCGATGGCGCGAAATCGATGGAGGACGCCGCAAAGTCGCCGCTGGAGGAGTGGCGGTCAGAGAGGATCAAGATGGAGAAGTCGAAGAACCTGCTCTGGTCGGCAGCCAATGTCAGGGGCTGCGTGGTGGTCAAGTTCGGAGCTCCCGAGGTGGAAACAGGGCGAGTCTGGGTTGGATCGATGTTGGCGCAAGAGGGGAGCTTAGCGACAAACTTTGGGAAACAGGCGCTCATGTGTGTTCGATAAGCCTCTCGCGACAGTCTCCACTGAGTTTTTGGGGAGGGCATCCTTCCACCTAGGTATGAGGCATTTGGCACTGCTTGTGTTAAGGCATTGCTTTTGAGGGAGGCACAAACGGAGTGCACGAGGCACGAAGTGATGGCTGATGGTCCTTATGTCTGGTATTAAGAGCACAGTTGCCGCCTCTTTCAGCTCCGCCTCATTCTAAACGTCGGAACTGTTTTCACTTTTCTGTCCTGTACAGCACCTCCACATTCTCACTTGAATGTCAATATTGAGTTGTAAGTTCTGTGTCAAACTCTGTAACCATAGTTACCGTTTCAACCCCCAACATGTCTTGAATAGATTTTGATTCGGGTTATTCAAATCCCAAACCCCTTCACCTCCTTTTCAACTGAGCCTTAGATTTCTCTTCTTATCGTGTCGTCATCCCTCCATACTTTCAGTCTTTCAGTCTGTTATAGCTTCTTCATTGATACCTTCTCTTAACGCACCGACGTCTCTATTTCGCGCCAGTTCATCACCCGCGACGACCGTTTGCGAAGTGTTCCACACATGGAGCAGACCTTGCCAACATATCCATAGAATGACAAGGTGAGTGGGTGAAGTATCTCAAGGTGAAGCTTGACCTCCCTCTCCCCTATCTGGGAGTACCACACGATGCTCAAAGGATGGGTTGAAAGGAGAGACAGGGTCACAGATAAGCATGTATGTACATACAAGGATGCCCCTGAGTACATCGACTTGCAACTTATGCCCGATCCACCTACAAGAGAACTCTCTAAACTACAGATTACGATGGAAACCCAAGCTCTATTCGCTATCTTGCCTAGAATGCTATGCGAAGCATGGAGTGGGAGAGCGGCGACGTGATCCTGAATTGAAGACGGCCTCCATAGGATAGGGTGAAGGACGGACTTTGTGTGTGCTTTCCACTGGCGAGATGGTGAACGGGAAATGATACGGGATTGTTGGCTGTAGTGGCTTAGGGAGATGCCATTCTATCCGTAATTAGCCTCGATACATACATATACAGGGTGACGAGGGCTGCGCAAATGTGGAGCACCAACCAACAACCTAGCGCCGAAATGAACACCCCCCGATAAATATCCAAAATCCCCTCCCCAATTTACGACGCGTACCGCCAATCCCATGGAAACTCGCGTGGCATTGGGACTGCGAACGCGAACACTAGGATTCATCGCATATCTATTGTAATGACATCTAGACGGCCCCCTCTCATGGAAAGCTCAGACAATAACGCGATGAGCTCCCCTGCTCCGACTTCTACGGCGCGTCGATCAGGACGCGTCTCAAAAATCCCAGAGAAATTCGTTCCCGATGCGCCCGCAGCCACAAAGCGTAAACGCAGCGGGGAACTGGACGACGAAGACGCCGAGAACGAGTCGCCCGACGAGGAAGACCACGATGACGATGAAGAAACCGATGACGCGGGTGAAGACGACGTCGAACCGCGCAATAACAAGAAGTCTTCCCAGGCGACGAAGCCCAAGAAACCGGCAGCGAAGAAACCAAAGATCAATGGCGATGCGCCTGCCACAGGTAGTCACGCTGCCAGACTGCCGAGCCGGCCTAAGAAAGTTGTGCGACTTGCCATCCAGAATCGCGAGGGAGATGGGCTCTATGGTAAATCAACCCCACCTGTGATAACGAGACGCGTCGTCCTGACCATTGTGCAGCCGACATTTTCGGCTCCGGGGATACATCCGATGATGTCGCGGCCCAGTGGTACCAAAGATATCAGGAGGACAACACGCGCGCAGTAACCGACCTCGTCAATTGCATTCTCCTTTCCGCCGGATGTGATCAACTGGTGACTGAGGATGACATCCGAGACCCGGAGAACTGTCAGAACAGGCTGGCCGACCTTCAGAACGTCTACACAGAGGTAAGTGGTTGCCAAATCTGTAGAGAGCGAGAACACGAGCTGACCTCCCGTGTTTTAGGAGGGAATAACCGACTATCCTCTCATTTCGAGAGCCAAGACCACCAGATCGTTTCGTGACATGCTTGTCGGCTTCTTCAAATCGCTTGTGAACGTCATGCATGAGACGGATGTCCTATACAAGGATGACGCGTTGATGGAGAATATTGCCCGATGGGTCGCTTCAATGTCGTCGTCGACTCTTCGACCGTTTCGACACACGGCAACCACGGTCGCTCTTGCGATGGAAACTGCCTTGGTCGACGTGGCCAAGAAACTCGACGGCCGCATTACAAAGACGACTCAACAAATCGAGGCAGAGAGGAAACGAAAGGGGAAGAACAAGGATAGGCTTGCAGCAGTCCAGCGCGAACTAGATGAAGCCAACCACAGTCGTGAGCTGTGTCAGGAGCAGATCACCGACTTCTTCGATACGGTCTTTGTCCATCGCTACCGCGACATCGACCCCAGGATCCGATCCGAATGTGTTGAGGCTCTCGGATCATGGATATGGCTGCTCCCGACTGTCTTCATGGAGCCCGAATACCTGAGATATCTCGGCTGGATGCTATCGGATGTTATGCCACAGACGCGCCACGAGGTGCTCAAACAGCTTGCGAGGATCTTCAAACGGGATGCCGCCAAACTGGGCCACTTCATTGAGAGGTTTCGGCCACGCCTCGTAGAGATGGCAATCAAGGACTCGGACGTGAGCACCCGCGTCGCGGCGATTTCTGTCATCGAAACATTAAAGTCTACTGGCATGCTAGAGCCTGACGAGATCGACTCGATTGGCAGCCTGATTTTCGACACCGAACTGAGAGTCCGTAAAGCTGTGGTGGACTTTTTCGCCGGCTGTGTCAACGACGCAATCGAGAGCAAGGTCGAGGATATGGGGGGAGACGAGGCAGTTGACGAGCTCTTTGGCGAGGACCAGGAGGACGACTTTTCTGCGCCGCGGAGAGACTGGATCAGCATCAAATGCCTTGCCGAGATCCTGGCTGCCTACGATCTTCAGTTCGAAACCGACCAGCCTACGGAGCCCCCTCGCCCATTGGACATCGCGGTAGACATGTTCAGCGAAGTTACGCCCGAGACTCGGATTTCAATGGCCACCCAGGTGTTGTATGAGAAGATCGAGCACGTCAGAAATTGGGAGCTGATCTCCGGCTATCTTCTGTATGACCATACGACGAGCACAAAGTCGAAATCCAAGTCGAGCTCGAAGTCGAATGGGGCTGCTTTGAGGGATGCTGTTGCGCCCCAGGACGGGGAAGAACCCATCTTGCTGGAAGTCCTCTCGTCGGCTGTCAAACTGGCGCTGTCTCACAGTGCCGAAGCCAAGAAGAAGCCGAGACCAGATGCTGGTGAGGCCCAGGAGGAGACGGCTCTTCACCTGGCCACAACGATACCCCAACTCCTGAAGAAGTTCGGCGCCGAGCCCAGCACGGCTACCATCGTCTTGAGGCTGGAACATTATCTGGATTTGGACATCTTCCAGCAGCTTCGCCAGAACCTGACCACGTATGACAGACTGCTTGACGAGATATGTACCCAATTCAACAGGCATGTGGACAGGGGTGTCATTGCAGAGGCCACTGCTGCAATCCTGCATGCCCGCCAGTTTGATGAGGTGGAAGAAGTGATCAACGGCAAGGTTGCAGTCCTCTGGGAGAACGTGGTTAACTCGTTGCGCAATTTCGACAAGCTCTGCGAGCTATCGATGCGAGGAAACCTCGATGCGGACTCCACTACCGAGCTAGGGAACGTTCTCATGAAGATTAGCAGGCTTGCCGGAATCTCAAACCCTGTCGACGTGTTGGTGGCTGATGGCCAGTCGGACGAGTCTAGCTCTCCTGCGATCGAGATATTAGCCCGAATAGTCCACCGAGGAAAGCTCGAGCAGGTCGACGAGGATTTGGACGACCTCGAGGACGAGGCAGTGTCTTTTGGCATCAAGTGCTGCCATTTCTACTTCATGTGGAAGGTGCGCTCGCTCGTCGCGTCGGTTCAAGAGGACTTGGACGTCGCCAGGAGCGAGATCGAGCATCTGAATGCCCTGCGGAAGACCTACCAGACGAACCTCATCTCCACTCTCTCCTCTCGGGGCACGAACGATGACCTCCGTCTCTTCTCAACCGGCGCCCTGTGCGACCTCCACGTCCTCTTCGCATCACTCAACCAGGCCATCGCCCAAGCCCCGGGCGGGCCACAAAAGTACGCGCGGCTCTCGGTCCTCGTCGAGGAGATCCCGCCCGGCCTCGTGGATGCGGAGCTGATCGAGATCTTTGACTGCGCGGAGCGGGCGTACGCCAAGCGGGCCAAGAAGACGCTCAACGAGCCGGCGGACGACGAGGACCCCATCGACGACGACATGCTCTCGGACGACGAGGACGAGGACGGCGAGGACCTCTCGGTCGACGAGCGCAAGGGCAGGGAGCTCAAGGCTGAGAGGGGCCTGTGCCAGCTCGCGTCAAAGTACGTCATGGCCATCCTGGCAAAGGCGCTCGACGCGAGCGGGCCGCGCGCCGGCCGCCTCGCCAGGCGCATGCTGCGGAACCAGAACAAGCTCGGCAACAACCTCAAGGAGATCGTCGCCTACCTGGACGAGGACAAGCTGAGGGAGAGGATGGCCGGCGCCGGCGGCGCCAACAGGAAGAAGAAGAAGGGCGACAGTAGCGCCAAGGCCAAGGCCAAGGAGCAGCCCGCCCCGGGAGGGCCGGCCGGCAAGAAGCAGGCCATCAGCGAGGAGATGGTCGACCCCGGAGACGATGACTCGGACGAGGAGAATCCCTTCGAGGAGGGCACCGAGGAGGATCTCCGCCGTCGCGAGCTGCTGGATCCGATTGACGATGAGGATGACGGGGGGGAGAGGGGGAATGGGGATGTAGCTGGCGAGCAAGCCGTGGACGGAGATGAGGACGAATCTGTGTTGGGTGATTGAAGGCAAAGGGAAGGGATATTCTAGAAGGGTTTCTAGGCGGGCTGATGGTGGTGTAAAAGGCGTTTCCGGGCAGGGGTGAAGTGAACATTGCTGATGATGATGGCGGGGACCTTTTCTTCTTTTCTTCTTGCTCACCCCATACGAATTGGGAAACATATTTTGACTCCACTTGCGGGATACTTTCTGGTGGTCCTGGTCATGTTTATTGAGGGATATTCTCCGGCTGGTGTAGGAATATCAAAGGTGCAATGGATTGGCGATTCAGAACGCCCCTACAAGCAAACATAACAGTACATAGCGTCTATTGACGTCGGGGTATAAGCTCGCTCCTATTAATGTGCAATCCATGAACCTCCCTTCTATCCCCTGCATCCCTCGATTGGACGCCAGCTTGGCAATACCGACCATCTTGATGAGCAAAAACACATGAATCATCAGTAGTTCTTCGAAACTCAAGTATTGCGACGCCCATGCCCGCGTCTCAACAGCAAATCTTCGTCCCGAACAGCCCGAAGACCCTCTCCCACCTCCTCCCGTTACCGGCACTCGCCAGAGCGGGATCGTCCTCCCTGATGCTGACGCCATACTGCTTGATGCAGCATGTGAAGGGCTTGTTGGAGACAGCCGCCGCCGCCTCGCCTCCTCTTTCACCCCGGCCGCGGCGCGGCCCATCGTCCTCGGCGTCCGAGCTCTCCATCGGGGGCATGTCGCCGGGCTTGCGCCGCCTCGTCGCCGCTTGCTCGGCCGCCTTGCTGGCCTTGTGCTCCTCGAGGTCGCCCCAGAGGGCGAAGAGCCTTTCGCGGAGCTTCGCGAGGGTCTCGGGGTCTTGACGTAGGCTGGAGAAGCGGACGGGGTTAGTAGTCTTCTGGCAAGAGGGTTGGTTGGCACCCGGGTGCAGGGTTGTGGATATGTGACTTACTTGCTGGCGTCCAGACCCGTGAGGTATTGAGCCTCGGCGTTGTCGACCACGACCCATATTCTGTTGCGGGCTTTGTCCTTTGCCGACGCGTCCTCTAGCTGGAGCATGAAGCGCCATTCCCATACGAGCTTTCCCATCCCCATGCCGTCGTCGTCGTCTTCTTCTTCTCCTGAATCCGAGTCGCCGCTGTGGTCTGACAGGACGTCGAAAGCCGTTTGTTTCCGAACGCAGGCGAAGTCCTCCAAACAATTCGGCCGGAAATCGACCACGCGGGTATTTGCCCTGTACTTGCTGCAGGTGAACGGCAAGAGCAGGCTCTTGGGCTCGCCATTAATCAGAGTCTCGTAGAATGCTGGCTCGAGGATGGATTCGATGGCGCAGGTCGGTTTCTCAACACTCTCCGAGCTTATGAGCTGGTTTAGGCCCAGTGATTGCTCTTCCTTAGATGCTTGCTCGTCCACCTTCTTCTCGACTTCCTCCCGCCGCCGCTTCCGCCGTTGTTTGGCATTCAATCTCTTCTTCTCTGGTTCTTCGGATTTTCGTTTGAGCTCGGTCGACTCGAGCCTTTTTAGGTCGGCCTTTTTAACCCTAGTATAGTCCCGCCAGCGGCGGATGGCGTCCTTGAGGCGAGGATCTATTGTGTCACGATCGGTTGTGTCCAGGACGTGCGCGTTGATCTTGGCACCGGAGTCCCCGAAGGCGCTCCGGTCCTCGCGCATGAAGCCCTCCAGGTTGCGACCGTCGCGGCCGAGTTTTACCTGGACGTTTTGTAGGCCAAGCCATGAACCAGCCTTGGCCTCGTGGCGGATGTAGCTGGCATGGGGTTCGTAGCAGGTAATCTGCATTGCCTTCTTCCCATACGGGCCGATCCACTCCTTCTTTGTCGAAGCCTGCTGTGAGCTATCTTCGTAGGCATAGCCCTCTCCGGATGAGAGGTCTCTAACACCTTCCCAGGTGTAGTTGAAGAACAAGTCATTCTCAGTGTAGTCAGACACGTATAGGGTGATTTTGTCTCCGAGGTCAAAGGGGTCGCGTACAACTTGGACAAATAGATCGCAAAACTTCCCTTCCTGCACATCTTGGAGAAGGCTGAACTTCTGCTTTATATTGAGGGATTGCTTTGCCATGATCTGAAACTGTTCCTCATCTGGAACGCCATATTTGTCGATCTGGTGATAGAAGTACGAGACATATTCATACTCTTTCTCATTCGGCTCCCGATTACTGTTCTTCTTTTTGGGCGGTAACAAGGCTGCCTTTGCGGACCTTGGAGGTTTCATAATCCGGGAAGCCGAGAATACATGAACAGAAGTGCGGAATGAGGTGATCAGTGACAGTGGGTTGCTCCTGAATCTCTGAACCTGAAGCTTTCATGTTAGTCCTGTAAAGTACATCTGGTTTAACAGACTTACCTTGGCCTGGAAGACCATCACAACGTCGCCTGGCTTGACTTCTGGCATTTCTTCTTGGGGGCAGAAGATGTTGAAATGTATGCCCTCATTGCTATCTTGAGTCGAGAGGTCGTACAATACAAGAGCAGTTTTGTAGTCTAGAAGGCTGCCATTAGACGGACCATGTGGGGAAACAGAGACAATGCGGCGTCGAGCTTACCAGTGCCTCTGGTGGGTATAGGCAGTCTACAATCCTTCACAAGCCCGACAACATTTGTTGAATTTCCAGCCCGGACAGTTTCATCAAGGATATCGCTGATTGAGACGAAGCCGACAGGGAGTCCAGAAGCTTGCTGAGATGCGCGATGCCGCGCAGAACTTGAGGGAACCCACGGCATTGTGTGAGACTGGAGTATCAGAAGCTCCAGTCAAGAGTCTGAGGCAATAGCAACCTGGACAGGTAAAAAGATCATTGGTTTGGTAGAATGCAGAGGTGCCAATTGCCCATTGTCCATCGACAGAATTGAAAGGCACAGCCCGTGTACAGTGGACGCGTCCCACAGCGCGTTTGGCGCCTTTGCTAGAGTCCAATGCCCCTGTGGAGACAGCTGATGAGATACCTAAGAGAGGGGGGTTCTTTGTTAGCGGGGGTGGGGACCCATTTAGATACATACATAATACATACATGTATTTAGTAAGGTATGTAGACAAACGGAGGGACAATACATCACATGAAAGATTGCTGCCTCAGACAATAAGGTTCGAGTCTACCACCTTCTTGCCATTTCTGCCTGAAACTTAGCTCTTAGTCTGACTCGCTTCCACTTCGCACTGTAATGACGGGTCCGCTACTACTGACCCAGCAGGCACAACAATGTAAAGGCTCCCACTTCGCATCTTCAAAATTTGTATCCTCAATTTCTCCTCCTCCCAAACCCCCAGTCGTCCAAACAATCTCGTCCTCCACCTTCCCTTAAAAAACAGGAGCCGGGACCACCGCAGCATAATCTGGCCGGCCTCGCTCAATTTTTTCCCGACCAACCATCGCAAACCTTGAGCCCATTTATCGATAGCGACTGGCTCTTAGCTTCGTTCTCGACTCTCATTCCATCACCCCTCCTTCAACCTTGACCACCTCAGTCAGAACCCACCAGGCATCCGCAATCATGGCTGAACGATACATTCCTGAGCATCGGCGCACCCAGTTCAAGGCCAAGAACACCTTCAAGCCTGAGGAGCTTCGGCGCCGCCGCGAGGAGCAGCAGGTCGAAATTCGGAAGGCAAAGCGCGAGGAGAATCTTGCCAAGCGACGCGGAATCGGCACCGGCGACTCGCGACCTGGTGCTTCGCTCGGCGCCGCACCCGATAGCGACGATGAGACCGTTCCTACTGAATCTCAGGTATGCCTTGTTCCGTCACCTCTCCTGTATTCCTGTATCCCGCACATCTTGCAAGCATTATTTCCCCACCATTTCGTACCCCTGTTTCGTACACTTTACCTGTTCCCAGTCCCTCAAGTCCAGGGTTGGTCGTCTTTTCCAACCGCATGTACTTCGCTCCGCTCGCGGGAAATTGGTCGCGCTCACTTTGTTCGCGATTTCTCACCGCGCTGATTTATTATTATCCCTACTTTATCGCAACTCCACTTGTTCCCTGCCCGTTTGGAATGGGCGGTGACGCTAACAGTTTTACAGCTCAATGAGGACCTTCCCCAGATGGTCCAGGGAGTCTTTTCTGAACAGATCGACCTTCAAATCCAAGCGACCACCAAATTCAGGAAGCTCCTCTCTAAAGAGCGTAACCCGCCTATTGAAGAGGTTATCAAGACGGGTGTGGTGAGCCGATTTGTCGAGTTCCTCCGCTCTCCGCACACCTTGGTCCAGTTCGAGGCCGCCTGGGCTCTGACAAACATCGCTTCTGGCTCTGCCACTCAGACACAGGTGGTTATTGAGGCCGGTGCTGTCCCGATCTTTGTCGAGCTCCTTGGTAGCCCCGAGCCGGATGTTCGTGAGCAGGCTGTTTGGGCATTGGGCAATATCGCTGGTGACAGTCCCCAGTGCCGAGATTATGTCCTGAGCCAAGGTGCCCTGCAGCCTCTGTTGAGCCTCCTAGGCGACAGCCGAAAGCTCAGCATGCTGCGCAACGCGACCTGGACCTTGAGCAACTTCTGCCGTGGCAAGACTCCGCAGCCCGACTGGACTACTGTGAGCTTACTCGACCCTTGCCGCCGTCACGTGATAGAGTGCTAACGTGATTTCTTAGATTGCTCCTGCTCTGCCCGTCCTTGCCAAGCTCGTCTACTCTTTGGACGATGAAGTCTTGATTGATGCTTGCTGGGCTATTTCGTACCTGTCGGATGGGTCCAACGACAAGATCCAGGCTGTGATCGAGGCCGGCATCCCTCGCCGTCTCGTCGAGCTGCTTATGCATGCCTCGACATCAGTCCAGACGCCGGCACTCCGTTCAGTTGGTAACATTGTGACTGGCGATGATGTGCAGACCCAGGTCATCATCAACTGTGGCGCTTTGCCGTGCCTGCTCTCTCTGTTGAGTTCGAACAAGGACGGCATTCGCAAGGAGGCGTGCTGGACAATCTCCAACATCACCGCCGGAAACTCGGCTCAGATCCAGGCCGTTATCGATGCCAACATTATTCACCCGCTCATTCACCTTCTCTCCAATGGCGACCTCAAGACCCGCAAGGAAGCCTGCTGGGCTATTAGCAATGCCACGTCTGGTGGTCTCCAGAAGCCTGACCAGATCCGGTATCTCGTTTCCCAGGGATGCATCAAGCCGCTGTGCGATCTTCTCGCATGCCCCGATAACAAGATCATCCAGGTGGCTCTCGACGGTCTCGAGAACATCCTCAAGGTGGGCGATTTGGACAAGCAAGCTGCGGGAGATGGTCCGGACTCTATCAACAGATACGCCCTGTTCATTGAGGAGTGCGGTGGCATGGAGAAGATTCACGAGTGCCAGACCAATGCCAACGAGGAGATCTACATGAAGGCGTACAACATCATCGAGAAGTACTTCTCCGACGAGGACGAGAACGCCGATGAGGGCATGGGTCAAGCTCAGGGCGGCCAAGGCTTTGGCTTCGGCACCAATGGCGCCCAAGGCGGTGGCTTCAACTTTGGCGGACCAAACGGCTCAGAGTCGATGGACATGTAGGGGTCCGGATCGTCCCACACCGCCACAGTCCGCCTTTGCAGTTGAAACATGCCCCAGTTGGCGCTTCCACCTCTGAACGGAACCTAACGATTGAATGTCGTTCGTTTAATCGGCCCCCGTCAAAGACACGATGAAAAAACAAACAAGTATGCGCTGGGTTTTGACACGGACTGAAGGCCCCGTCCCCCGCCCCCACAACCCCCATCACCACCCTATCACCACCCCTATCACCAGATTTGGCGTTATCATAATTTTGTTTTAACACACGGTACTGAACATTGGTACCGCAGAGGGAAGAGCAGGTTCTTTGGTGGCTTGAAAGCTCCAGCCTGGCTATGGAACGAACGAGTCGAGGAAGAAAAGAGGGTCTGAATGGTAGCTTGAAAGCTCCAACCCTAGGTTGCTTGCCTGGCTAATCCCAGGCAAGGGTAATCGTGCCCGCACAGATGGTTGCCGGAATGCGAAGGAGCCGGTTGGATCAGAGGTTGCGCGAAGAAAACGGGAAATGGTCATTGCCAGTGCATGACTCTAATCCTATGATTCCTCTCGACGGTGGATTACTTTGGCAAGTTGTCATTACCAAGTGGTAGTTGGCAAGATGTGGATGTCAAATGCCCCCCCCCCCCCCCCCCTTAAGTAGCTAGGCAGCAAAGGCGTGCAGGGTGTATCGTGCTGCGCTAGTAGCTCTCTCTGCAAATGCATCCATCCGTATTCACACAACATCCATCTGCCTGATCGGCCTTGATCGCCAGTGACTGTGTTCGTGAAGAAACCTAGACGAGTACCGACTTGTCTATAAAAGTGCTGTGCTTATGCTCCGAATACGCCTCCTCGGAGTCTTGCCATGCCCAATATGCGACTGAAATGGATTGTCTCAACTACAATCTGGCCTGTTCGCCGAAGATTGGTTGGTTGACTCTATCCTGCAATGATCAACTTCACGCACAGCAGAACTCGGGCCACGCACCGGGTAGCTGTCCCACCCAGCCTTGTCCCTCTTCAGAATGTTGGGCATACTATGCAGACTGTGGGGCAACGCCTCGATCTCCGGTGTCGATGCTGCAACGAGCATCATCCATGCTCCGGGCATGTCTCTTGGGCCCGGCTGACCTTGGGAGTTTGAAGGAGAAAATGTAGGTGATGTCAGGCCACTTCAAGCTCTAGAAGATAATTCTAACTCTATGGCTGGTACTATGCATATTGGCATATACGTGATTGTGCACTAGGGTATGCAGCTGTCGCCCACCGTATCCGATGGCAATTGGGGGATGAATCTGCCCAAGCAACCCGCACCCGCTGCCGCCAAAGTCTTCGGCAAAACATTTGTCGCGCTCGCAGCTGCCAATTCTCGGGGATGCCACTATATGTACCCTAAGAGACCCCCTATCAGGGTAACTGGCCCTCCAAGGCCGGGGCGGGTGGTCTCAGACTTGCCCCAGGCTGCTGATAGTTTGTGGAGGAGGCTCTACATTCGCGGAGTGGACGATGACCTAGAGAGGTTTCACAGTTTTCGCCCTGGAGGATACTGTCCTATCCATCTGCACGACGAGATTAACGACGGCCAGTACCGCATCATCCATAAACTCGGCCACGGCGGATATGCGACTGTATGGCTCTGCCGAGACCAGCACGCCGATACACCGTCATACGTCGCCGTTAAGATTCTCATCGCCAGCGAGGCGGAAAAAGACAGCTGTAGTGAGCTACTGCTGGCTGCTAACCTGACGAGAGAAAGAGAAAGAGAAAGAGAAGGCATAGATAAGGTGAATAAGGTCCCCGGTGCGCAACACTTATCTCCCTCTGAAGCAGCTTGTGAGCCAGAGCCCCAACGGAACACACGTCTGCCTTGTGTATCCTGTACTGGGGCCGGTGGCACGAGATGCGGCAAATATATTCGACGGACAAGTGGATTACATCGAGATTCTCCAAGAGATATCGCGACAGGCGGTTGCGGGTCTGGCTGCACTGCACAGCCGTGGCATCTGCCATGGAGGTATGTTGGGTATAATAAGTACCCCTCTGTCTTCCTTCACTAAATGTCCATGGCAGATTTCCGGCCTTGGAATATTCTTCTGGAGCTACAGGGTCTTGATGGCCTAGACGAGGAGCAGGTGCTCTCCCTTCTCGGAGAGCCAGAAACGACAGACGTTCACATTCGCACCGACTCTCGGCCAACTCCGGAAATGCCTTATGCCCCAAAATACCTCGTCTACCCGCCTGACTTTGGAGACGTCTATCTTTCCGTCATATCACGACGTACGCAGGTTATTGACTTTGGCCAGTCATTCGACACATCTCAGCGACCGCCCCCTGCAGCCTTCGGCATTCCGGCCAACTATGCGGCGCCAGAGGTGGTCCTCGACAGTTCAGGCAGCACACCCATGGATCTCTGGTCTCTGGGCTGTACACTGTACGAAATACGGCTCGGTCGGCGACTTTTTGACGTATTCCAGCTGGTCGGCCTCCGTAAGGAGGACTACGTAGATGAGATTGCCTCTCTCCTAGGGGAGCCCCAGAGCCGTGGGCAACATACTACTCCGAATCGGACAACGAATCAGACACCGGCGCGACTCCATCTAATCCGCTTTCAGGGAATGGAGATACATGCATCGAGCCGCAAGTGGAACGCCCCCGTCCCATTCAAGAGAAACTCGCCAGTTGCCACGACTGTACTGGGCAGGGCTGCGCTCATCCGCGGTTTCAGCTCATTTCAGAAGCTGAGGCTACGATCCTGGCGGACCTGCTGGAAAGACTGTTAAGATACCAGCCGGAAGAACGGCTTAGCGCGCAGGACGTGTTGAAGCAGGCGTGGTTTCACACACAATTCTGACAGAAGGTTTCTGCGTAGGACAACCTGCGCGCGCCAAGATCTGCCTACATACCTCTTTACCGACACATACCAGTATCTCAGACCAAAGGAGGCGACCAAAGAGGGCTGACCACTTAACGCTGTGAACGTGTCAGCTGTGTCGTTCCCATGCAGTATCGGATTGAGAGGGTGATGCCCGTTCCGTGCTTCTGTGTTTGCAGATCGACTTCATGGCGTACATATTCACTTCGCCCTAGAACGATAAGGATAGAGATCAAAGCTGACTGCGGCTCGAAACTTAGGTGGTTCTCCTCGCGCCTAAGATGGATCCAGGCCTGGTTATTAACGGGACTGATGACCCAGCAGCTCCTTGCCTCTGCATTTATCATAGTCGTTACAAGGAGGCAACAAGAGACAGAGGGGTTCAGGGCGAGAGCAAGGGCAGGCAAGGGCAGCGACAGCCTCATTACAGCACACCTCTACAAAGACGTAAGTGGAAAGGACTATTCGGCTACACTACCCCCACATCACCAAAGCCAACAGCAGGCTCCGCGAGGATCACGAGGATCACAAGGATCACAAGGATCGCAAGGATCGCAAGGATCACGAGCGTCACAGCGAGGCGCACAAGGTGCACTACAACAAGGAATAAGGAGACGCACGGGAGGCCTGAGGCACGCATAGCCGGTAGGTAAATGAATATGGGGCTCGGGCGGATTAATAGATTGGTCGTGATCTGCATACAGATGCTGAGAACTAGGCTATTTCTCCCCTCTCTTTTTCGGCCTTCTCTTTCTCTTTACCTTGCCCTTGCCTTGGGATTCTCCTTGGCCTGCCTCCGCCTGGGTGGCCACTTCTTCATCATAGGCGGCGTTTTCGTAGTAGTCGTAGTACGCGTCCTCCAGATACCATCTATACCCATGCTTGCCTCAATTTTTAACCCCACGGCCTCGGCGCTGTGCTACGTAACGATTCCCAACCCCTCCCTCACCCCCCATTCCTCTAGCTTCCTGTCTATGCGTCCATGCCATCCAGCTCAATGAGCTTCGTCACGATCCTGATGACCTCGTTGGTCCGCAGGTCCAGCGACGGGTTGTCGACCTTCATGGCGATGATGTTGTCCACCATGCCGCGCAGCCTCGAGACCAGGACCCCTATCCGCGCCCAGCCGCGCAGGCGCAGCCAGCCGTCGACCACGAGGCCGCGGCCCATTGTGTCGAGGTCGATGGCGCCGGAGAAGAGGAGGAGCGTGTAGGCGTTGAAGGCTGGGAAGAGTGAGCATGTTTTTTCACACAGACGAGGAGTATCAGGGCACAGATAGATGGATAGGATGGTGGTTGTGTAACTCACGTGTGAGGTCCCTGATGAACACCTTTGAGGTCGAGATCATGGTGAAGTACGACAGGAAGGCGGCGTTGCCGGAGAACCCCTGGTTGTCGAACAGGGTGCTGCCGGGGTGGACGAAGACGCGCCCGCTCTCCTGCGCAAAGTACCTGATCGTCTTGGCCTCCGGGTCCAGCTCCACGGCGCCCGACATGGACGTCGCGAACTTCTTGTCCGGGAACTGGATGCGCGCAATCTGCGGGCTGAAGGCCGAGGCGGTCAGCGCCCGGAGGAGGGTCATCGACGACGACGACGGAGGAGCCGACGGGGTCGTGGTCGACCCCCTGTTGTTGTAAGGGAACCCCGCGGCCGAGCCCGGCGCCGTGATGCCGATCTCCGACAGCGCGGAGTAGTACTGCGTCCTCGTCGAGGCGATGTCGGACAGGGTGTTGAAGGAGAGGAAGTTCTCGTCGCAGAACATGCGGACGTGCCGCTGGGGGACGCGGTCCTGCATCATCTCGTCCCACTGCTGGAAGGCGCGCAGGTCGGTGAGGAGGTCGCCGTCGCCCCGGGCGAACCTCATCCTCGCCTCCTTGGCCTGGTCGCGCTTGTCGGGCGGCGACAGGAACGGGCTCCTGGTGCTCAGGATCGCCGCGATGGTGACGCTGCCGTCGAGGCACCCGAAGATGGCCCCGAAGACCATCAGTTTCCCGCACCGGAGGTCCGCGGGTATCATGGCGAGCTGCTGGCCCAGCGCCGTCAGCTCCTCGCCGTCGAGGGCCCCCATCCTCCGGAGCATCTTGATCGCCCCTTCCACGGCCGTCTCCTCGGGCGGCGTCGGCGTCCGGGACAGGAACCACGGCACGTCCCTGATCCCCATCGCCCGGACCGACAGGCAGAGCTGCTCCAGCGGGACGCGCCGTATCTCGGGCTCGGGCCGCTCGGCCATCTGCAGCTCCAGGTTGCGCGTGTACATTTTGTAGCACTTGCCTGCCTGGACGCGGCCGGCCCTGCCGCGCCGCTGCTTGCACGCCGCCCGCGAGCCCCACGTCTCCTCCAGCTTCCGCATGTTGGTCTGCGGGTCGAAGGACGTCTCCTTCACCCTGCCGCTGTCGATGACCGCCACGATGTCGTCGATCGTGATCGATGTCTCGGCGACGTTTGTCGCCACGACGACCTTGCGCTTGCCCGACGGTGCCGCGGCGAATACCTTCTTCTGCTCTCTCGTCTCGAGAGAGGCGTGTAGGGGAAGAACGTGCAGAGACGAGGTTGACTGGAGCGTATTGCACGCGCGGTTGATCTCGGCCACGCCCGGGAGGAAAATGAGGATGCCGCCCGACTTCTGGGTCTGGGCCAGATCCGCGTCGATGGCCCGGACGGTCTCGACGAGGAGGTCGTAGTTGATACGGCTGCCTAGCCTCTGGATGGTCTTGTTGATCGGGTCAAGCGACTTGGTGGCAGTGTCTTCATCTCGGTAGTCGTTCCGAGACCCGACGGCGAAGCCTGTCATGTGGATCACATCGTCGAGATAGTAGTCCTGCACGGGGAATGTCCGTCCCTCGATTTCGACCATCCCCACAGTCAAGTATTGGGCACCGCTGCCGGCGAAATAATCTCGGAACGTTGCCGAGTCTAGGGTAGCGCTCATGAGGATGAGCTTCAGGTCGCGTCGTTGCTGGAGGACGTCTCGGAGAATGCTGAGGAGGAAATCGGTATCAAGACTCCGCTCGTGGACCTCATCGATGACGACGTGGCTGACGTCTGCGAGCGAGGCAACAACATCTTCGGTACGGCCACCCGACGTCTGGAGGCGCCTGAGAAGCACTCCCGTCGTGACAAAGGTGATCTTGGTCCTCGGGCTTGTCTTGGTCTCGCCGCGGATGGAGTAGCCGACCTCTTGGCCGACCGGAGAGCAGCGCTCCTCGCTAACACGATCGGCAAGGCCAAGGGCAGATATCCGCCTTGGCTGGGTCACGACGATGTTTGCGCTGTTGCCGAGGGCTTTGCTGTAGAGGTCGTCCAAGACGAACTGGACAGACTGTGTCGACTTGCCGGAGCCGGTCTCTCCAGCTATAATGGTCACCTGGTTCTCGCTGACAGTCTGAACAATCTCGTGTCGAATCTGCCACGCAGGAAGTCTCTCCCTCTGGGACACCATCTTTTTGTACGCAGGAGTCCCCTGGCGCCGAAGCCACTCCTCCTTGCCCCGAAGGTCTGGTGTGCGGTCGAGGGGCCTTGGGTGCCGTGGTCCCCTTCGACCCGCCCTCTTACTCGCCGCCGGTTGCTCCTCCGAAGCCGCAGAGGCCACTGCCGAAACGTCCCGCAGAGCACCGGGGTTATCTATGATATCGTTGATGCATTCCTGTATCCAGCAAACAACGTAGTATATCTTCATCTCTTCGCCCCGTAGAGACTCGTCGACGTACTCTAGGGCCTTCTTGATGATGCTCAGCTTGATATATGCCGGGAGCTTGGCGGCAACGGAGAGGATGATTTGTGAAGGATAGTGTGGCGATTTTCGGAACTGCATGAAGGTCTCCACATCGCATTCCGGTCCATTGATGACCGACATAATCTGTATCTGGCAGACATCCGGTGAGAGGCGAGTGTATTGGTCGCTAAGAACGGCTTCCAGGCTTCCCATTTCCTCCTCCCAGGCCTCGTCTACCTGCTCGGAGGACCCCAGCGGGTCGGATGATGTCCCGTTAGAGCCATCGAGTCGCTCCACGCCGCTGGCCAGCAAGATTTTTTGAAGTGCCTCGGCCGCCCTGCCCTCATCGCCGTTGTTCGACTCGAGTACCCTGCGGCAGAGCTCGGCTGAATAACCCGACTGGCTGAGACGTTTGATGGCGCCTTCTGTTCGCAAGTCGGTAGCACCGACAGTCACTCCAGCAGTGTAGCTTCCGGGCAGAGCCCAGCGGGGGAGGTCGTCTTCAGGAACGTGGATGAGAAGCCACTCGAGAGTCTCCTCGCGATCCTTGCACTCCTTGACGGCCTCCTCGGCGTGGCTTGGTCGGAAACCAAGTCCCTTGAACTCCCTGACGATGCTTTCCCTTTGCGAGGCTGGCATCTCAACCCCATACGGGTTCCAGACAGACCCCCGGCGGATGATATCTTCAAGCTGGGTCCGCGTCTTGTTGCCCATTTCGATCTTTGGTACTGCGGTCCAGCCTCTCATTGGGTTATATCCACTGCCAGAGGCGCTGGCAGCATCGCCCCTGAGCACCAAGCCAGATGCTCCAGGCATGTTTGCGGCCTTCTCTTTGGCCGCCTGGACTTCCTTCCTTTTCCTTTCCGCAGCAACCTTTGCCTCCTCTCTTTCCCGCAGGGTTGCGAACGGATCAGCCTCATACATCCAGGCCTTCCCTTCCTTAACATCAAGTTTTTTCAGGGCTTCAAACTCCTTCCAGAGAGCTTTGTGGTCAGGGGGCAGCATCATATGCAGGTTCTTCATACTGCAGACTCTGAACAGGGCAAAAGTGGCAGCGGCATGCTTTGCTTCCAGCGCGGTGGGCTTGTAGGCAAGATGTACATGACTAGGAGGCAGCTTGAAGGGGGCCAGTTTGACGGTCTCCTGGGTCTTCGGATTCTTTGCACTGAGGCTTACGAGGACAGAGAAGCCCTCGGAAGTTTTGCGCTGGTCTTTGATTAACTACATATCAACAGGTCCCATCAACGGCCGCTTACAGTCTCATATTCCGGCCTCCCCCACTTTTGCTTCTGGCAGTGCTCAGACAGGAGATTGACGGGTAGTTTTCCAGTCCACGACGCGCCCCCGATAATCTGTTTGATGGTCGGCTTTGGAGGTCCTATAGGAGCCTCACCGGGCACATCAGCAGTTGGAGGGGCGGGCTTGCTCGAACCGGACGGTCCACCTCGCCTCCCTTGTCCGTCATTTGGGGAGTTGCTGAAGATGATGAAGTCGTCCTCTGCCGGGGCTTTCACTTTCTTCCCTTTGCTCGTTGCAGCAGGTGCTGCTGGGGGAGTGCTCTTTGCCACAGGAGTGCTCTTCTCCTTGCCCTTGCCCTTCTTGACCATCTCTCTTGGCTCTGCTCTGTCGAGGCTTAGGTTGTTGGCTAGAATCTCAGTCTACCATGGACAGGGTTTCACAAAGTAAACATGACGGACCGGTCAGAAAGTGAAGAAAGCAATATAAGAAAAACCCTAAGACTTATAATAAGTGAATCCAACTCAGCTCGACTTTTTTGACCGATGTCGTGCATATTAAAATCACAGCTCCAATGCATACCTGAATTTCCATAGTGGGGTTGGGGTACCTAGGTACCTAATTATAAGCTCCATTTCGCCACCCGCATTTAAGGTTATGCACTGTATGTACTTCTGTGCTGCACAGTACATGCGTATAGTCGTCTCTAGGCATATGCCTAGGTACTTGCATATTTCCCTATACCATGACCCTAAGATGTAATTGACCGACGTCAACGTCAAGTTGGTCCCAGACCCCTGTGATGGAATCCAACTTCGGTGAACCATTTTGCGAGCCATATCAATATGGGGCCTGGCTGCTTGCCGAATGGCTTTCCTTTTTCTCCTCCATCTTATAATCCTATGGCTTGTTCTGCATGTCCCGATCGGTCCATACTCACAACCAGACCCAATAATATCAACTGTGCAGAAGAATCCATGATCGTAAGCTTCCGCCAAGTCCATTTCTCCCCCACAGCGAGGAGCGGCGTCGCCTCAGGCACCCATTCAGGAAACTCACGCTTGTGAGCGAGGTATAATAATTATTTGTGCTCAATTAGTCAGGGGCTTCCCGAAAGTCGCGGAAAAGCTTGATCACTTACTGTCTCAGCCCGTCTGCGAGTGGGCCAAGTAGCAATGGCAATACGGCTGCGATTGCTACGCAATGTATGGTCATGAGGCTAGGGAAAGATTTCCGTGAGGCAGTCTCGGGCCCGTAGGATAGTCGCAATATGAGACTGAACAGGTGCCGAATACTCGTATTCACAATAGCACCAAAGCCAATGGAGTAGAGCTTTCGGCGTAAAGTGTCTGGTTGAATGTGTACAATTCGGGGGGCGAGTCCGAAACAGGGCTCAATGTCTCTCCTCTATGAAGCAGCAGTTAGCAGGTTGTGTGTTATAGAATTCTAGGAGGGGGAGCATATGCCAAAACTCAGGGTTAAATGTTCATCGACTTACATTCTGCCTGACTGATTCGAGACAGCCAAGGGTCGAAAACGCAAGGAGGACATGCGTAAATCCAACCTACCGCAACTCGAGTTCATCCTTGCAGAGAGCCTCCACAGCTGTGCCCAAAGACACGAGAAGGAAAGCTGTTGAGACAAAATGCCAACATGACCTCCAAGACCACGCATCTATCCTCTCATGATTGGGCCCCTGCCACAAGAAGAATAACTTATCGGCCAACAGTGGGTAGAGGAGTGAGTGGAAGAGCCTATCGTGCCACTAAATTGTTGAGATAAGCCTATAGGTGACGGCTGCTGCGACTGAGGCTAGCCAGTAAATGATGTGATATTTTGGGGACAGCATGATTGGAGGTTGTGTCTGCACTTGTCGTGATAGAGGTAGTTCAAGGCAAGGAGAGAGGGAGATAATAGAATTGAATGAGGATCGGGGAGTATTTATAGGACATTGAGGAATGGCGAAAGGCCAGTCATCAGAAGCTTTGGAGCCAATATATCACTAAGTTCAGTAACCCGGAAGGTTTGGCCAGAGGCGACGCGACGCGTGAACGTTCTCCACTCTAACTTTTCATCTCGAAGCTTCGCTGGTTGAAAGTAATGGCACTGGCAATTTGGGCCCAAACGTCAGAAACGGGTATTGCTGCATCATTGGCAGAACCACGCTTGCTGAAGAAGCTGAGCCGCCGAAGCACGCTTCACGGCGTCGGGCTGCAGAGCCAGCCGGATCAGCTGCACAATCTCCATTTCTTCCTTCTCGTCGATGTCAGGGGGCTTTACAGCCCTAAACCGCGCTTCAAGTGAGTCATAGCGCCGCGAAGAGGCTAGAGGGACTTGGTCCGTTGAGCTGTCAGTATCTGTTCCGCCATCAGCCCAGTCCCCCCCCCTTACACCAGGTAGATCGTCGTCGGAGTCTAGTCGCTCTGTGTTCGATTCTCCATCTGGGTCGCACATGTCGTCGTGGGCATCTAATCGCTCCCCATTTGGGCCATAGTAGCTGCTCACCCTTGGCCATTTGCTGGACAGTGTCTCAGGTAGAGGATGGAGCATCTCGGTGACTTGTATTAGATGCTCGTCGTTAGTTGTTTCGTCGTACCGATTCCCTCCCAGCCCCCAAACTTGGAATAGTTGGTGTCCGGTGATGAGCTCGAAAAGAAGACATCCAAAACTCCATATGTCGAGGCCACGTCCAAGCTGGCAGTTGAGAATCACCTCAGGAGCTCGCAGTGGTGCCGGGGTCGCTATAGGGGTAAGAGGTGACTCTTCTGGAAAGGCTAAGGAAGACGTGAGCCGGCGAAGTCATAAATAAATATATAATACAGTAGTCCTTACCCGTCCCCAGATCGACGATTTTTACGAGAGGATCCAACTCAAACGACGTACAGTCGTAGAGCGATTTCGCTTCCAGAAGATACTGCGGAGCCCAAGGATCGACCTTTCCGTCCAACCGTCGTAAAGGGGTGCCTTGATCAGGATATTGTTGAAGACTTTCGGGCAGACTGGATTTGATGTCCGAAAGCCTGACAGTGAAAAGGATATTTCCTAGGTGCAGATCACCATGAACAATGCTGTTGGCGTGTAGGAATTGTAATCCCAAGAGGACATCTCGCAGGATACGCCTAACCCATTCTTTCGGGAATCGCCGTTCCCAGGGCTCACCTATTTGGCATTGCAGAGACATACGCAACATGGTACTGACATTTGGTCCTAGGGCCTCAGATACAAGACACAGATGTTTCCCGTTAGGTCCATGGTGATGGAACCAATCGAGCGAGGAAGCTATGTATCGGGAACCGGCAGCATCCACCGACGGCTTCGCGAGACAGTCGTACAGCAAGATTTCCCTCGACATAATTTGTCGATCAGAGGTTGCTACACCGATTTTCAATGCCACGTAGTGAGATGAGCTAGACAGGAGAGATCGAATCAGGGAGCCGAACAGACAAAGACAGAGGAGACAAGATACGACGAACCGCAAGTCAATGGCAAGCCAAACTGTAGAGTAGGAGCCATAGCCGAGCTTACGAATCACGCGATACTGAGTGTTGAAGACATCCTGTAAGTGAACCGGATGATAACCGCCGGGGTGATATGACTCGCCCCATTCGCAGGCTGTGGCGTTGGTGCGGAACCGGTAGTTTCTTTTTTGTCCGGCGCTCTGTTCGGGGCAGTCTTTGGCAGTGATGACATGGCTGGGTCGACACGCTCCGAAGCGGATGCAGGGGAAGCACAAGAAACGTAGCTGAAATATTATCCTTTCATTTCCTCATCTTCTACGGCTTGCTTCGTGCATTTACTGCGCTTGGAGCTGTGCCGCAGACGGCCCTTTTTTTCATCCCCTGTGTCGTTCTCTCCGAATCCTGGCATGTTACATGTTAGGTATGTGTAAGTGAGATTCTCAGCTCCGAACTGGCCTACCCCTGTAGATGCACGCAGTATTTTACGCTAAGCATTAATCGAGGGTTACACAATAGATGGACAATGGAACATCACAAACGCGCGACGCGCTTCCTTAAACAGGCAAAATCGGACATCACTTCCTAGCCATAAAACAAACGGACAACACAAGCTACACTCATACCTACTTCTAATAAGCCCATTTACTGTTTCATCTGCGTTTGCAGGTCTGGCCCCGCTACCCTGAGTGCGTGCGCGTTTACCAATTTACAACCCGACATCACCTCCCTCCCTCCCTCCCCGCCCGCCGTTAAAAAAACCAGAACCCACGACATTCCAGAACCCCCGATCAGCCTAGTCTTCCCTTCCCTCCCATCCATGGCACCCACAGAGCCGACCGAACCCGTCAAGCGCGGCCGAGGCCGCCCCCGCAAGGACCCCTCCGAGAAGAAGACCAAGCCCCCGAGCGGCCGGCCGCGCGGCCGCCCCAAGGGCAGCGGCGGCGTCAAGAAGGCCACGGCGGCGGCGGCGACAACGACAGCAGCATCGGGGCGCACAAAACGGCCCGTCGGCCGGCCGCGGAAGGACGCCTCCGAGAAGAAGGCCGCCGCGCCCGCCAAGCCCACGGGCAGGGGTCGCGGCCGGCCCCGCAAGTCGGACACCGCTGCCGCCGCGGCGATAACGACGGCGGCAGGTACTCCTCCCAGCAAGGCTGCCGCGGCCAAGGCGGCGGGGACGAAGCGGACGCGGGGCACCCCGGCGGGGGAGGACGACGACGAGGCCGCAGAGGGTGGCAGCGATGCCGCGTTCGAGGAGGAGCAGCAGTCGGGTGGCGACGAGAGCGATTTCCAGGGGCAAGACGCCAGTGAGTGACGCGTTCTAGAACTTGGTGCGTCACGTCGTGCACCCCTTCCCCCCGCGCTCCTTTCGTGATATTCTTGCCGGGTAGAAGATTGGACGGGACAACTGATTGGTGCTGCCATCTTTTTCTTTCCAACCAGCCAACGTGAAAGTTTATTTCTCTTTTGGCAGCCGCCCTGACTAAATGGCCGAGCATACTGTAAGACAAGTCCGCCTTGCCCAACACCGCTTTTTACAGACACTCGGGCTGACGTCTAAGTGGTCACTACTGGGGAGAGTCTGGTTAAATGACGATACTGGGTCCGGCCGGGTTGTTTTTACGGGGGGAATTGTTTAACAGCGGGCTGAAGGGATGCCTACGGATGCTTTCTGGGCTTATTGTTTCAAGTACTATTGAATTCGTGCTTTTTGGACTACTTCATCATTTGCTGAACTACGTCAGCAGTTGGGCGCCACGGCCCCCTTTGCCAGCATGTGTTAATAGGTCGGTTTGTTTTCTTGATGGCGAAAGGGTACGCGCTCAATGGGGACTTGTTTGGTTAGTCTCATTTTCCGTATTGAAGGGTTGATATCCGATGATAGGATGGTTAGGCCCAGAGGTGTCTCTGGTCTCTGAGCCAGAGGAGGGCAAATGGCATCTATTCTCCGCAAGGTGCCTTTCCAGACACATTGACTTTCGTGCCTGGGTATATATCCTCCGTCTAGCGCGCCCCGTCATTCCCTCTTCCACTCCTCGAATTCCTCCTCCAGATGATCTTTTAACGCCTTGAACTTGTTGCCGAACTCCTTGCCACACCTCCAGCACCTGAGGCTCCGGTCCAGATACCCCTGATGTCCGGGATGGCGCCTCGGATCGTCCTTTGCCAGCGGGAAGTCAGCCACGTCGATCAGGAACGGCGTATTGAAGGAATTGTAGTGCTTCCGATGCTTCATGCAAGGGCTGTGCATGTCCCGCGAGAACACATGGACATGCAGATGGTTCATGCTGGGTCGGGAGTGTATCCCGACCCTGATCTCGGCCTCCCAGTCCCTCCCCGCCGGGATCTCCACCTCGCCGCCGCCGCCGCCGCCACCCTGCACCTGTTGCTCGGCCAGCGCCCGCTCCCTCCGCCGCTCCCTCTCGCTCCCCGCGCCGAGGCGCCTCCGGAGCTCCTTGGCCACGAGGGCCCTCAGGCGCAGGGCCTCAGCCTGCACGTCGGCCAGGAAGGCGGGGTCGTCGAGGGCGTCGAAGGGGTGGAGCAGGGCGTGCGCGGGCGAGCGCGACAGCAGCAGCGTGTGTATCGTTGCCTTGGGGTACAGGTCGTGGATGGCGACGAAGCGATCGTCGTGATAGATCACACGGCTGGGCGGGAAGGCCGTCGGGTCCGCCGTGTAGGCGCCCAGGCCGTCGCGGTTCTTGAAGCGGTTGGTGAGGTTGGAGGCCCTTGGAGGAGCTGGTGGCGGTGGTGGTGGTTTGGGGGTTGGTTTCATGAGTTCCGTGACTGCGGGGGGCGAGAGAGTTAGTGACCGGTGTGGGTACGAGCCTTCTCGCTGGACTGCCAAAGGCCAAGAGGTGATCGGGAGACGGGCGGGCGGGAGCTATGACTTACATGCATTGCGAAGCCTTGGCTGCTTGGAGGATGACTGGGATGGCCCTGGTATCGGAGTGGATGCTTGGCCGGTGATTTCTTCCTTCGTGATGGCTTCATCTCCTTCGGGTTCCGTGGAAGACATTGTGGCCGCCGGATGAGTCGTAGAAGTAGCCTGGAGCTCCGATAGCTACCCCGCATTGTCAGATAAAGGGAACATCCTGTATTAATTAAGTCCCGGGGCTGGGTCGGCCAATATAAAAACCGCGGCTCTTCCTTGATGTTGATCGCACTACCCGTACGGATGTAACCCGAGTCAGATTGTATGTCCAGGACATAGTAAAGTGGGTTAAGGCAGCGGGGTCCAGTCACGTGATCTTTAGCATCACTATCACTTGCACGCTTCAGCTGGTTAAATTATGCATAAATTCTTCAGCTGCTCTGCTAAATTATCCAAAAAAGAACAAACCAGCCCCAGCTATGTTTGGTAGAGAAGAGACCAAATAAGCTGATGGACAAACCAACGTCATCTCAGCACAAGATGCGGGACTGCAACATAAAGTTGCAAGGGAAAGTAAATTTGTAACTTCTACAACCTTACAACCCAGGCATCCTTGAACAAAGTTGAGACACTTCAAGTTAGTAGTCATAAGTTAGTAGTCATATGTCTCTATCAGACTCTTCACACTCAAAGCAAAAACCAATGCTTACACCAGTCACACCACCGCAAGCACCAATGGCACCCGCTGGGCAGTCCATGCAGTATCCTTGGCTGGCAACCTGTTCCATTCGGCAATTGGTTAATCACATCTAGGGCTTCGGAGCCTTTCTCGGGTGGAGAGTTGCAGTTGACTGGAGAGGCTAAGGGTTGAAGGTTCGACAGAAACAACGAGAGAAGAAACATAGAGAGAGAGCGCCAACTTTTCGTGACTTAAATGAGCGAGATGAGTCGCCTAGCGCAGTGGTCAAGCGCTTGGGTGCCCTTGGCTAGATCTGGGCGGAGGGAGTGGCCGGCGGGCCGCTCCGAAAGGATCGGGTGGAGTCAGCCGGTTGGAGTCAGCCGGTGTACGGCGGTAGCCCTCCAGGTTTGCGGGGGTAGTGGGTCTAAACCCGGCAGGTGGTGCGCTAAACGTCTATTGGCCGAAGGCTTGGGGACTCAGACGCCGCCCAGTTTGAAGGCTTTCCGACACCCATATTCGCCGCGTTTGTGCGTCCTATAGTATGACTTCAGCATGTCTTTACGCCGTCTTACGAAGTTCTTCCTCCTGCTCTCTTCATGACTGTTGCTATTAGTCAAATAATCTCTCAAAGACAGAAAGGACAAGATCCTCTTGCCCGGAGAGCTGAGGAGCTACCAATCGTCGACATCGCTCGAATGAATGGCTCGATCTAAGAAGGTGGGGAGAGAAGTTCTTGCGGCTCAAGACATTCGTCGTTTCGTTTTCGGCTTTACCATATGTGGATCGCTCATGAGGATATGTGAGTTTGACCGTTTTGGGAATCGTTCCCGAACAGTTCGACATCGACGAGGACGGGCTGCGGTTTGTGTTTAACTGATTTCACTGGTAGCTTGTGCTTGAGATTGAAAGCCCGTTCGATGCCTTTAGACAATTTGGCACCTCCTTCCCCTCACATAGTCTTGACTTGGATCATTTCGCGAAACTTTTGGACGTTCTCCTCAGCAGAGGCAACCCCAGGACACTGGAGGATTCGGCGGGCCGTTGGGTCCACAACAAGTCAGCATTTCATGAAAATTATCGTGAAGGATGGGTACTTACAGTCAAGTTCTGCAATGGCAGCGACCTTTTTGGGGAACTCGCTGATCTCCATGCCAGTTCCTGAATCTATCAGGGGCAACGAAGCAGCAGCGGGATCAAGCCGCACTGACGCAGCACTTTGCGACTGGCATGTTGACTTATCTGAAGGTGCATTACTGTCTGTATCATGTATACCATGGCGTATAAAGAAAAAACTGTGCATTAATTTGCGTCTTGAACGCCCGCCTATTGTCCTACGCGGCGTTTTGTCTGTCAGTGATGGTTAACAGGTAATTATTCTGTCTTCCAGGCTTTGGCGGTACCATGACTCCCAACAAGAGAAACCATCCATGCAATTGAATTGTCCTTCATAAGGTCGGTTTTGGCTTATCTGTTCGTTCCCCTACCTCTGCCTTCTGTTGTATTGGTTCGCCATGATATATATACAGGGAGTACTCCCATTCGTCTCTAGTCTGAGGCTTGATGATGTTCCCTCCTCCCTGTCCGCCCCGTCTAATGAACAGCGCGAGGCCAGTCAATCTGCTTCTAAACTGAAAGATCCTGCTCTACAAGATCGCCGCAATCAGCCTGATGATTCGACCATCTGACCCAGAGTAGACCGTGGACACTGGACAGTCGATCATAGATAATAGATTGCGGGGTTTAGGCGGGGAAGCATCCCTTCGTCCTCAGTTTAAGGTCCACCCTTTTGGAAGGTGACATCCCTCATTCCAGCAAGGGAGCTCACATCCAAATTGCAATGACAAGTATAGGTTCTGGGATGGAACGTTGAGACCGAGAGTGACCCCGTGTGCTTCGGTAGCATATTAGGAGGTGCGACGAGCCCGAGTCTTAGCTCACGCTGGGCGAGGAACGTTGAGTATGCCCTCGTTCTCAGTTTGAGCTTTATCAGGGCGAGCAAAACCCTAACCAGGAGTCAAGATGCGCATAATGATTCCCCAAATTGTCATGACTCTCCCCGTCGCGGGGCTCGGGGCATCCTCGATCCTCGGCCACGCCGTCCCGGACTACACCACATCCGAGGCCGGCAACCCGTTCATAGAAGGTTGGTACGCGGACCCGGACACGGAAATTTACAACGGGCTCTACTGGGTGTATCCCACATCGTCGTACCCCTATGACGAGCAGACCTACCTGGACGCCTTCTCCTCGCCCGACCTGGTGCACTGGACCAAGCACCCCAACATCCTGACGACGGCCAACGTGTCCTGGGCGACCCGCGCCGTGTGGGCGCCGGCCCCAATCTCGCGCAACGGCAAGTATTACCTCTACTTTGGGGCCAACGACATCCAGACGGACGACGAGGTGGGCGGCATCGGCGTGGCGGTGGCCGACCGGCCCGAGGGCCCCTACGTCGACGCCATCGGTGAGCCGCTGATCGGGGCGTACCACAACGGCGCGCAGCCCATCGACCAGGACGTCTTCATCGACGACGCCGACGGACAGGCGTACATCTACTACGGCGGGCACTCGCACGCCAACGTGGCCAAGCTGAACAACGACATGGTCAGCATCGGCGTCTTCGACGACGGCACGCAGTTCAGGGAGATCACGCCGACCAACTACGTCGAGGGCGCGCAGATGTTCAAGCGCAACGGCACCTACTACATGATGTGGTCCGAGGGCGGCTGGGGCGGGCCCGACTACGCCGTCAGCTACGCCATGAGCGACTCGCCCCTAGGGCCCTTCGAGCGGCAGGCCAAGATCCTGCAGCAGGACCCTGCCGTGGCGACGGGCAGCGGCCACAACGGCGTCATCAACGTCCCGGGGACCGACATCTGGTACATCGTCTACCACCGGCGCCCGCTGTCCGAGACCGACGGCAACCACCGCGTCGTGTGCTACGACCGCATGTACTTCGACCCGGACGACGGCACCATCCGGCCCGTCCGGATGCTCGTCAGGGACAACTTCGCCGACGGCCGCATGATCGCCTGGACAACCTACGGCGGCAGCGCCTTCTCCGTCGCCGACGGCCGCCTCCGAGCCGCCGCCGCCACCCCCGACGCCGCCGGGATGGCCCTCCTCGACACAAACTTCACCGACCTCGTCTTCGACGCCGACGTCGCCCTCACGCCCTCTACCGACGCCTACGCTTACGGCGATGCCGGGCTAGTCTTCCGCGCCTCGAACCCCGCGGACGGCGGGCCGCACGCCTTCAAGGGCTACTACGCCGGCATCGGCCCAGGCGGCAGGGTGATACTCGCCCGGTCGGACGGCGACGGTAGCAGCTGGCAGAAGCTCGGCTCGGCGACCGTGGCGTCGGCGGCCGGCGGGCCGATCCACCTCCGCGTCTGCGCCGTGGGCGACGCCATCAGGGTCTACTTGGTTGGGGGCGACGGCGACGGCGGCGGCGGCGCGGCTAGGCCCGTGATCGCCGTCGAGGACGGCACGTACGCGGCCGGCCGGGACGGGGTGCGCGTCTTTGGGGCCGCGGCGGCGTTTGCGAACGTCTCTGTCTCGAGGGCGGATTCGGCCTGTCCGTAGGGGGTAAGGGGGTGTTGTCCTCGCTTGGGATTTGGGGGGGAGGGCCGGGGGGTGTTTACTACTGTGTTGGGAGACGTCGGCTCGTTGGTCGGCACACTGGGGAGTTGAATAACTGACGACAAGGTACGTTCATCTCAGGCGCAAATGCGCCGTGCTCGGTCCCGACTAGCTGCAGGGCGAGGGCATTCGACTCATAGCGCGAGGCATCCCGAGTCTGTGGAGCATTAGGCTTTTTTTTTGATGTCACATGTATGATACACAGTTCGCTCTTGGCCCCAGGCTCTAGACGATGATGCCAAAACCGAATTGGTGGCATTTTTCTCTCTCCAGTTCAGCATTCCAAGTCCCGGTTTCCGTGCATTCCCCAACCCCAAGTAACCGTCCCGAAGTGACCTTGACAATATATCGACAAAGAAAGCTGTTTTCACTGCCCTTGAACGTTTGTTGGTATGAGGCCCGTCACCAAAATGATCATGATTCGTGGGTTTTTGTTTCCTCCCGAGTCCAGATCCAACCGCCAGATATGCTCCGCACGCTTACGGCTTGACCTTGCCGCTAGCGCCGCTCTTGACGCGCTTGGCAACAGGGCGGTTGATGTGATGCTCAGGGATCCAGCTCTCATCGTAGTCCTTGTCGGCCCCAGTGGCGACGCCAGTGGACTCGCTTCCCGAAAGAGGCTCCACGACATCGACTTTCCTGCCCTTCTTGGAGCCCTTGGTGTGGCGTGCTTGCGGGAAGAGTGTCTCGAACCAGGTCTTGTACACGAAGTAGAGAGTCCCGCCGAAAATTCCGGTGAGGAAGATGTAGAGGAAGATGCTAGGAAAGATCAGAGTGCTGCTTTCTCAAACCAGTTAAGGGTTCAGGGATCGAGTTAGGGTGCATACATCTGGGGATCCAGGAAGCTAGTAGGAGCTTCGACAATGGTCGCAGCGCCATTGTGAGCCTCAACCTGGAAGATCTCGCCGGCAGGGTTCGAGAGGACGGCAAGAAGCTGAAGCTTGATGTCCTGAGGGTTCATATCGAGGACGAAGCTGAACGGTAGGACTTGCTTCTCGCCGGCCGGGATGGAGGCTTCATAGCTCACGGCACTCAGGTTACGAAGGATGGCGGCATGTGGCGGTGCGTTCTCTGGCAATACCTGCGTGGTCAGGAGCATGCCTCCGACAAAAGCAACTTGAATTGGCCCATCCTCGTGGTTGGTGATCTCAATCAGCGCCTTGGTCGGTCGGCCATTGACAAGCTTCACGCCGAAGATGTCCGACTCGGGGAAGGTTGTCGCAACATCGGCCTTCAGCTCTCGCTGGACGATAGGCTCGGTCTCTGCCTTCAATCAGGAGTTAGCTACGATTGAAAGCGCCAAGCGTGAAGTTCGGGGGTCCCATTCTCGGGGGGGGGGGGGGGTGAATCTCAGGGGAGGGCTGTTTGACATACCTCTTCTTGGGCAAAGACAGAAGCGACACGGAGAGCCACCAGAGCAAGAGCGGACCATTTCATGTTGAGAAGCATGTTGACGGGGGGCAAATACAGAAGGAAAGACGTGAGAATGGAAGTAAAAGGAATGGGGAATCGGAATGTGCAGCAATTCGGACCTAGGAAGGGCAGCTAGGGGGGCGAGCACGGAAAAATGTTAAGGTTCTGTGCAATCTGGCCTCCTTCACGCGACAGTGATCGACCGGGGTGGTGTGGATGCCAGTGCCGACCGGCTCATGCAACAACCGAAGCGGTGATTATGCATTTACAGTGAATCGATACCCCGTCAAACCAACACTATCTCACCTTTACACAAGAATATCCACAAACCACAATAGACGGCAACCCTTATTTGAGAATTACCGGCAATGCGACAAAGTTCTCCATATCCCCCCCAAAGTGGACATGATTTACACCAGCGAATTTCGAAGATGGCATACAACGAGTCAGAGCTCAAGCCAGGGCGAGAATTCGATGAGTGAATGGAAGGAAGAGTGTAATAACTTACCGGTCAATGTCGGAAACGTGTTGGATGATCCAGCATCCTTGGGTATCGCCACTGCTGACTTCAAACACGATCCACCCCCTTTGGTCGACCACCGCATTCGTAGGCCATAGTTCCACGTCGGCGCCGTATATCTCGCCCGCCCGCACTAGGAGGACGTCCGTCGACAGGTATTCCCGGTGCGGCACCCATGGCCTATGTTTCGGATCCTTGGTGTGGACCTTCCCGGTGCTGACCCTCAGCCAACCTTTACAGAGAGGGACCAGATCGCCGGCAAGTGCCGGTGTAGAAGACCTGCTCCCCCGCTGGATCAATGTGCCGCAGGGTGAGTAACGGGTCGATGTCTGACTCGTTTGCTGGGTTTTCCGGTGCTATAGAGAAATTCAGGTGCGCGACGATGTGGCCAGTGACCTCCGTTTCCTCCTCGAAGGGCGGAGTTGTGAATGATATCAGCTCTGGTTGATGTATCCTACCAAGAGCCTTGTAAGACAGCTTTGTCGGTTCCGACGGTAACTTGGTCATGGCTAGACTCTGATCAGCGTTCAGATAATAGCTGGTTTATCTGGTTCCCGGGATGGGCCATGCGCTCTCGGCTCTTTCCTCATAGGCCATCTCTTTCTCGGCATCGTTAAAGCCCACATTGCCCTTCCGAAGAGTTACAGTAACAGAAGGTACCTTTCGGGCACACTCCAGCCAACCGTGTCCTGGTCTTTGAGGAAGGCGTCCAGGAAGCTTTTCTCGGCCTCAACTTCGTCTCGGTAGTAGAAGGGCAAGTCGTAGCGGCCCGCGATGAAGCGCAGGTACTTGAATTTCGAGCCTGCGTGGGTGTATCCCTCAACATTGCCCCGGAAGGTGAAACAGGATCCTGGCCCAGTTGGTGACACTGAGGAGCGGCACCTCTATGCCCTCGAGCATATACTCTGTAGTAATCGTCACCCCTGAATCGGTTCGCCTCATTATCCCTTGCCTGGTCCCTAAGATTGGCCGCCAAGTCGTCCTCTTGGAAGGTCCCCCTCGATCGTATCCTCCTGGCCGCGGGCCCCTGGTCCCTTGGGCGGGAAGACCAATTTCGAGCGGCCAGCCTTGCCGTACTGGTTCAGCACGACTTAGCGGTTCCACCAGATCTCAATAAATCTTTTCGAATAGATGCCGCCATGCCGACCTTGCCCCGTCGACCACGGCTGCTCGGCGCACCACTCGACCACGTCGGAGAAGCACTCGCTCGTGCCCTGGATCATGGTGCCCAGATAGCCCGGGCTCTGGCCGAGGCCGCGCTCATCCGCACGCACGACGGCGTAGCTCGCCCCTGTCCAGGCCACGGGATAAGGGGTCTCCCATGCCGAGTATTTGGACGTGTGCTCGGGGTTGGCCTCGTCGAAGGTGGCCTTGTGGAAGGCCTCGTAGGGTATGCCTTTGCCGTAGGGCCCATAGGTCAATAGGACGGGGTACCCGGCGCCGAGTGTGTGTAGGTAGTGGGAGGCAGATGTTGGCTCTGATGGGTAGCGAGGAATCTTTGAGGGGTATGGACACGTTCTTCATAAATTCCAGGCCGTTTTCTTTGTCCTCGAATACCTGAAGGAGGTCTCTGGTTGGGTTTGTTTCCATATCCAGATCGGAGTCTCTTTCACTGTTATCGGTCGCTATTTGAGTGTCGGTAAGCTTTCGTTGACGAGATAGTAGACGGTGAGCATTTGAAGGTCGACGATCAAAGCTCAAACGAACCTGCCCGGGGCAACGAGGTCATGTCTTTGCCCTTTATACGACACCCGAGATGGCGGAAGGAAGGTGGAGAAGTCCTTCTCGCATTCAACTCCCAACGCAATTGCCTCCCAGTATCTTGTTCCCGAAAGTTGACATATGATCCTTGGGGCTTGTTTTAGGGCTCATAAAGGCCGACCGGCAAGTCTGATCTTGTCGCGTCCTGTTAAGCAGATCATGGACGGCCTGCGGGGAGCACTTGGATTGCAGGTTGCCCTGCTTGACATCCACGTTGCGACGACCACAGCACTTCAGCGGCGGCAACACATATATTCTGGGGTCGCAGTTGACTTCAAGACGCCGCTCTCGTTGCTCGGCAATGGGTGCCGTGCAGTTGTGGCATTTTCAGCATTTTCGAGAGGCGTCGGAGGTTCGATAAGGGGCTATAGAAGCGCAACCCCTGGCTAATATGAAAGACTACAAGGGGGAGGAGTCGGCACGGAGCTTGAGGTTGGTTGCTCGTTGTTCGTCGGACGTATGGCACGATTCTACCCCCATCACCAGTCTCCTGGTGGTGTGGCTTCGGACGACATTGCGGTAGAGCCTTGAAAACGTCAAGAGATTAGTGCACGGCCAGGCAGCCCCTACTCGTGAGAGGAAAGTTAAGACTTACGAGTCTCTGAGCAGACTAGGTGCTGCATCATTCTTACTAAAACCTTCTGTTACAGGCGCAAAAGAGATGTCTCCTTTGCGAAATAGTAGCGCGTCGAGGCTACCGGCTAGCCATAAGGAGACATTGGGGCTACTGTACCTTGGGCCTGGACTCTGCGGCGGTTAGTATGCGCCCTGCTTGTTCCCGTCTGCATTACCTAGCGCTGTAGGTTCTCATTGAAGCAGAATCAGAAGTCTACTGGGCACATGCAAGCAAACTGGTATACCTAGGTAGGCATGCCTGTAGATATTCCAGAGGACCAATGAGTTTTGAGTGGCCCGACTCCATCATGCATGGCAAGAGCTAAAGGGGGTGAAGCTTATGGTTAAACTCATCAGGAGGATCCTTTCTTGATGCGATCCTGTCATGGCGGCAAGCAAGGAACGCGGCAATAGCGGATACCCCCTGGGTGCCACGGAGTTGTTTAGATGGCCAAACTTGCCATTTCCTTTTATTTTCTTTTTAAACCGGCATCCACTATCTCTTTCTCGTCCCTCTCTTGTCCCGAGACGCATCTGTGGTCCAAAGTGCAGCATTTTTTTCAGCAGGCGCCTACCACAAGGACAAGAAATGGCAGGGAAGTCCTGGCATGCCTTTGCCCCCTAGCCGGCGCGCCGCCAAGCACCAGCGTTTCCGAGCCGTGGCGTTGATAAAAGTATCTCCCAAGTATGGCGAAAATTACACAACGAAGAGTAGGCCGAGGCACATACCTTGCTTCTGATAATGAGGTTGTATGGTGCCAGATATAGCAAGTCAGTAGCAAGTCAGTAGAGGAGGCTTAGGGTAGACGGGGGAGCATTTAGGAGCTGAACCTGAAGTACATTCGTCGTTTCGTGCGTTAAAGGATGATGCAATGATTGTTGGAAGTGCCTTAGCTTTTCTGCGTTGGTTTTCGGGGCCAGTTCCCCGTTGAGGGAACCTTTCCCGTCCCTACACCTGCATGGATGGGTACAGTACTTCGGCTTTCGTGTCGCCACCATTATTAGACCATGTCAGCGGAAGAGATACACTAAGGTAGGTAATATGGAAGACGGTAAACAGTGCTTTGGGCGGTATGTGCTGCGGGCCGCAGTAGTGTTCTATGTTCTACAGCATACATGCTAGATAGCAACTGCAGCTGCACAGGGGCTTTCCCCCCAAGAACTGCCACCGACATCGGCGTAGCCCGCTTGAAATGTCATGGGTAAGGGGTGCCAAAGTGACCTGAGGGTGGTTGTGGTCAAGGACAATTCAATGAAGCCGCCTGAATCCAAGTTTTTGAGAGTAATTTCTTGTTGCGTCGAAGCACTGAGGTGCGGTTACACGGTTGCATAAACCAGCACCTAATATAGGTATCCAAGGTAAACCACGAGTGACTGGGTTGGTTCTCCCAAGTTTCGGCGAATTGATACCCCTCAACTCAGTAACCATGGAGATCCGAAGTGACTCCCGACGAAGTGGATCTGAGGAGAACCTGAAGAGATCCGAAGAGAGGTTTTTCGCAAAGCTGGTTTCAGCTTCTGTGAGCAACATTCTCTTCCCACGCCAGCGACTGCCAGAAATGAAACCGGTGGAGTAGCAGTCGACCGGGGTATTTCGTGGTGACTGGAAGCCGATACCCTTCTGGTGCTCGACATTTTTACTCCAAAAGCAGGAAATTCTAGCTTCAGGTCAAGGCCAAGGTCGTCATCTAGCCAATATGCATGGCCAGTCCTGGCAGTGCGTCTCATGATGCTTGATGGTCGAGCCGAAGATCGTCAGCATGGGTAGGTAGGAGCCCGGTCAACCGGCCAGGTAGGTACCGTACCGCCTTGACGTCCCTGCACACCGCCTTTCAGCGGCCACAAATATTGTCCTCGGGCCCGGACACCAGCCCCCTCCACAAGTCAAGTCCACGCCAGCTCCAACGGATGTTACAGCTTTGCAGGGCCATTCCAGTTCAGCGACTGAGACGAGTATTTGGGATCAGGACATGCGCGGGGGAAAAGAGATTAATGACCTTGGAGGGAAGTTGACGGGGCCGGGAGTGACAGAATCGGGGAGTGATCTGACGGCCAAAATGCCTTCCTTGAATTCTTCTCAGCTGGCCTCGCCCTGGAGCCTCAGGGGCTGTGCCATGATTGGCTCCCGCTGGGGCCCCGCCCTAAAGGGACACCGGAACTGGCCCGGCAGGCATGTGCCATGTTGATCAAAGGTGGATCTGGCAGCCGCCGGTTGACCATCCGTCAAGCCATGTATGCACCACAGTCCTTTTTCTAGAAGGTTTTATGGTGGCCGCCAGGGGATCCCGTGGCGATGTGATCGAGATACATCTATCCCTTTATACAGGGGAGGGTGTTGCTGCAGAAGGCAAGCAACTTCAACTGTTTCCCCCCTCCCCCACTTCCCGACCTCATTTTCTTTTTCCGCGTCGTTCGCTTCCTCCCTTCCTTCCCCCTTATCAGGCATCTACGTTGTATGAACATCGGAAGTTAGACGCGCAGATTCGCCGAGGTTTCTCCACTGTGATGTGGCGAGCGAGATGAGGCTCATTCGAGCTGACGATCTTTGCCCCGACAGGTCGGTTGTTATCAGCAGGGCAGGGGCTGAGAATTACTGGGCACACAAAATTAAGACATCTGCAAAGTGGACAACAGCCACAGCCAGGATCCCTTGGAGGCTAGGAGGCCCCTAGAACTCTGGGGTTGAGTCGGCTGAATCGCCACCAGGGGTGCCGAAAGAAGCCAGGGTAGGCACCTAGGTATGTACCTTGTACTTGTACATACCTACACTACTGTACGGAATACCAGCGATCACTGGGGATCTCCCATCCACCCCTGGAATCGGGTGGCTGCCTCTTATATTGCACCTATCCGATCAGTTGGGACGATGTTGTGCGTGACATCGGAACCCTCCAGATCTGATTTTATGACAGCCCTGTATACCCCCCCGTCTTATTACTACACTGGAGAGGCTGGAAGCTTCCCCCAGGCCTCAATTGACTCGGCGCGCCCCTCACTGTAAACTACCGGTGGCGTCGGTTCCGAGTCTCCAGCATCCGCAATCCCGGGACTGGCGTGAAGCAGGCCAGGCTGAAAACTTGGAAGTAACAAACAGCTTCAAATAGGTTTTTATATTCACACCCCCAGTTCGCTCGATACTTGTAATGGCTACCTAGGTAACTACCTCTATGGTAACAACCTGGAAAGGTACCTTACCTACCTAGGTAGGTAGGTAGGTAGTTACCGGGTATGCCGAGCACCAGGGGCCCTGGCACCGTCCACATGAATAACAGCAACAATAACGACGACAACAGGGAAGTTATATCTGCGTACTGCGTACCTACGCAGATCGGTCTGTGGAATACGCATGGGGCCTTGTTTATAGCCCAGTCCTGCACCGATCTGGGCTTCTACTGCATATGGACGCCGGACGGGCCAGCAACCACTCCACACCGAGAGTAACTTCATGTATGTAGATCTCCGGATCCCAGCCACGATCCCAGCTGGGAAGTCAGCTGGGCGGCCGTGGGTGACTGTCTCTCCTCCTTGCCGAAGGCGCCCCACAGCGCACAGGGCCCTTTCTGTGGATCAACAAGCCACGGACCCACGGTGAGGTCTGCGTCCAAAGCCACCTGCACCTATCCATTGGAGCTTGCCTCGGCTCCCGGCCAAGGGACGAACCTGGTCAAGCCTGTGTTCTACGCGTAGTAGAGTCTTCTAGGCAGGAACCTGAACCTTTCAGACAGGGACTTGGTTGACATGCCTGATCCCAGCGATCTACCCACATTGGAAGTCCAGGCCTTCATCCTAGGTACTGGAGAGCACTGGCATCAATGGCTCAGTCAATCTAGCCAGTGCCCATACTTGGACAACTATACATTTCCAGCTAACCCTGTACTCCTTCAGCACCAGGGTGACCTGGAATGACGACAAACCAACGGCTACCGCGGGGGGATGAGAGGCCGAGGGAGACAAGGTCAGGTGTCGACAGCTCACATAGGCGACTCAATGCGCCTTACAAGGGTAGCAGCGATCGAGACATCATCAAGGCCAAGATGCCGTCTTGTTGTCTTGGGCAAGCCCTGACCACCGGTTCATCCATTGTCGGCAAATGGGTCTGTCTGGCTGGCCAAGGCTCCAGAGAGCACCCCCAAGCACCCCTCAGCACTCTCAGAAGTGCTGCTTCCGCCCCGTCCTGCCTAGGCGCCACTCCCCCATGACACACATTTTCTGTGGTTGTACCCTTGTCGTCCTACGCATTGATATTCCCACATCCTCTCTTGCCTCTCTACCCTCCCAATGCCTAGTTAGGGCCAACGGCTGCCCCTAGCCAACGGAAGCCCTGTTCACACCCTTGCATGCCCTCTTTTCAGCAGTCAGGTTCTTTTTCCACCTGTGTTTGCTTGACCTTCGGGTGTTTCGCGCAGCCCATCCTGTTATGACAAAGTGGAGATGTAGCTCGGCCAGTAGTATAGACAACGGATCTGTGGCCACTTTCCTTCTGCCTGTACATTCCCATGCTTCCCGTCCCCCCCTCCCCCCACCCTTTGTAGTTTGCTGCTGCTGAAACGGTCGTGGATGCCGCCGAGATCAGTGGGGAGGCGCGTACGACCGGGCCGCAACCTATACTCGATCGATCGTCGTGCCCCCCACAACGGAAGCCCACAAAAGTACATGCTCTGGAGAGAGGTTGCAATTTTTGACGATGGTTCAGCTGCTTCTGCACTTCGTTTCGGCCCTTGGTCATGTTGCTCCCGCTTAAACTTTCTGCACGTCGTTTTCTCCCACTTCGGGCGAGTATCTGCCGAACATCACATGGGGCTTCCTCCTCGATCACCAAGTCTGCCGGAGAACGAGAACGACGACGCCTAGGACGGAAGACAAACTACTATATATAAGCAGGACCCTGCGGTCCGCACTTTTCTCGATATCTCCTCTTACACGTCGCCATTATTCATTTACCATTCTCCTCAGAGCACAGGACAAGCCCACTCCTTCCCAGTTCCGAATCGTGCTACTTCCACACCACTACTTGGAGGAGATTCTCATCTTAGCAAACAGGCCATACGACGAGGAAAAAGGGGGAAGTAGGGGAGCGGAAGGAGAGTGCCGCTTCAGATTTAGCTTGTCGCGACCGAACACGCACCGCCTACCATTGGGTCTCTCATCGAATAGGGCAGCCTATTATCGCATCCTGCTCCATAAGCTACCCAACCCGCCATTTCCCGCACCCGCCGCCGAACCATCGGGGTTCTCTACGAGCGTCCAGGACGAGTCCACTGACGACGATTTCCGACCATGGCATACATTCCGCCCGGGGGAGGATCCTTCCAGCAGGCAGAGGTATAGCTTCCCCTGTATCCGTTCCACCAAAAAACGTGGTGCCAACAAGAGTTTCATATCTAACTTCCACGCGCTCATCAAGCCCTTCGTGGACTCCCAGTTCGACATATTCGAGTGGCACACCTACTTCCAGTCATGCTTGATCTACTTCCTCGACCACGCGCAGTATAACGCGCCCGTGCAGGCGCTGTGCGCGTTCATGAACATCCAGCTCCCCTTCCAGAAGCCCCAGAACCCCGTGCTATCCTCGCGGCCACAAGGCCCGGGCCCGGGCCCGGGGGGAGGAGGCGCACTTCCCCGGCGGGGCCCGCAGCCGCCACCGGGGCGCCCGGCGGCAGCAGCACCAGCGGTGGTGGCAGTGCGGCCGGTGGCGCACGCGACACTGATCCCGTACATCCGGCGGCTGGTGGCGACGGGGTTCGACTTCCCGGCGGTGCTGCACGGGTTCTTCGGCGACGACTGGGCGGCGGGGATCGGGCCGCTACACGAGCAGGAGCGGCGGAACTACCTGTTCGCGGCCAAGAGCGATACGTGGCTCAAGGTCAAGATGGCGTACGACATGGGCGAGGAGCAGATGGTGCCGTTCCTGCGGCCCCTGCAGAACGTCGCCGAGAAGGAGATCATTGGCGCTGAGACCACCTGGAGCGAGTGGCTGGCCATGCAAGACTGGATGCTGGGGCCTAGGGCGCCCGGGGGAGGTCGCGCGGCTGGTGGTAGCGGCGGCGGCGGCGGTGGTGGTGGTGGCGGTGGTGGTTCAGCGAGCAGCCAACGGGGCCGTGGACAGGAACAAGTCCGTGTCAAGGCGGAGGTAGACTGAGTCCACCGCCTGTGGTGCGATTGAGATTAAGATTGAGATTGACCCTGTTGTAGTCGGGTGAGGACTGTGCCTGGCTGGTTACCAACAGTCGTCTTCAGGAGGGCACGTTAAGGTTTGCGGCGTTGGGGTAGTAGGATCTTCATTCCGAAGTGATAAAAGGGGAGTGACGGGGTTTCGAGTCGTTTAGCTTGGAGTCTATTGGAACATGGTGCTTGACTCCGGCAAAGAATCAGAGGGTCACAGCGATAGAGTGGATAGCTTCTTTCTTGCATGGCGATAAATATACGAGCCGGCTGGAAGTGTAAGTCAAGTCGACTTCTTACACGTCCTGGGGGTTTCAAGTGTTAGTTCAGTAGTAAGAGTAGTACGAGACTTTTGAGCGGCAGCTGCATAGACTTAGCAGGTAATTCACCTAACATTTGAAACCCCAGTAAAATGCTTGAAATCCACACTCGACTCCCTCATTACCACTTTACAATGTTGCACATTTTCAATATGATTCGAATATCTGAACTTAATAAAGATGGAATTGAACCCAAACTTTTATGAATCGTACTTGCCTCCGAACCTACCAGCCGACCTGCAGAATGTAAGTTTAATCGGTAGGTAGCTAGCCGGTTGGTTGGTCCAATAATGAAACCGTCCACTTTGCAACCCCACCACCAACCTCACGTCGCGTCCCACTGACAAGCGTCTGGACTTTCGAGAACAGCCCACAAGGCTGCGATTCTGCTCTGCAGTCCTGCTCTGCGATTCCGCTCTTCGACGGCTAGAAATGAATATCTAATAGCTACTACTCAGAAGTTCGTGTCTTCTGTCCTACACCTATGCGCCAATTATGGTCGCCCTCTCTGCCACGGCGCCGCTCGCTGCCGCGCTGGGACAATGGACCAAGTTTCTCTCGCGCGCCCTTGTGGCTCGACTAGAACCCGACTCTTTCGAATCATACGTGCCGCTACTGCAGTCCAAACATCACCTACCACCGACCGTCGTAGCTGACCTGCTTCTCCGACCTACACCTGACAACCCCGATTTCCCCGACCCTCGCATTCTGCAGTACCTTCAAGTGCTCCTCAAGCTGAAATTGATCGACACCACATCTGTCTTGAAGGCACTCTACAGCTACTCTACGTCGCGCACCCAAACACAGAGCCAGGGGGAGGCGAATGGAGACTCCTCAAAGCAGAAACTGCGATGGGGAAACTCGTACAGCTCCGAGGAGGTCATCTTCTATCGGCTGACCAAGGCCGTCGCCCAGGGCACTGGCATTAAGGCAGCCAGGGACGCCCTCGAGGTTGCCAAGGTCATGGCCAAGTGGATGGCCTTGTTCACTGCCGTGTCAGCCTCATTTGCGGCCGACGCTATGGGTGCCATGTACCCATCCCAGATCAAGGGGGAAATGGAGTCTGCCCGGGCTGCCTTTGTCATGCTCCTGCTCGGTGTATGCGAGAACCAGACTCTCTTGGCAACACTGAGCAAGCCGGCCGCAAAAGGTACGACGATGGATGCGCAACGTGTCTGGGCCTTTCCTTTTGATTCTGGCTATGCTAACTAACCCTCACCTAGACGCTCGCAAACGGCTCTCGGAAAGCCTGGCCAACTTTGTGCCATCCATCGTGCATAACTCATCCGAAATTGCAGCTCGTTTGGAGCTCTTCCGATCACAGACTCTGGCCAGTTTCGACCCCCCTGACAAGAAGAAGGAATCGGAAGACGCCGAGATGTTCGACGTCTACGACCAAACTGTTGGCCTGGATAACTTCCAGGTCCAGGAGTTGCCAATACAGAACTCACGTGCTGGGCTATACATCTACCTAAACGCTTCTGTCAGTCTGCCATGGTTCTGAACAACCTTTCTAGAGGCTGTGCTAATGTCTGGTAGCTTGTCGGGCGACCACTACTAGATGATGCTTCGGTATTTACCTACCTACACAACCGATATCAAGTAAGTCGTGTGCCGCAAGCCTACCGCGACCCCTTTGCAAGCCCTCGAGGACCTCTTCTGACAGAGACAAGGGCGATCTACAATCAACTGCCATAGCTCTAATTCTAGCCTCCTTCGACGTACTCGCCAATGCCGTGTTCCGCAATAACGAAGGTGCAAAATCCGGTTTATTGCTACGATCCTATCTTATAAACAAGGTTCCCTTGTTGCTTGCATCACTCGCAAGCTCACCATACGCTTTAAACCCATCGTACCCACAATTCAACCCGGAATATTGCATTACGCAAGCCCTCAACCAGGTCGACACCAGCGTCTTTCCGACCCTGTCAAACATGTTCGATATCTCGAACAACCATAACACGTTTACCGAAACCGTCCGGCAGGACTTTTGCTTTGCATGCCTTCTCCACGGCTTGATAAGCAAGGAAGCCAGGGATGAGCTTCTTGGGGATATTACCTTCCAGGAGCTGCCTATTGGCGGCCGCTATGTGAAAGACAACTTGGTTCAGCAGTGCCTGGCCGACCCCGAAAGGTTACAGAAACTCATCGTGGAGCTCGAGGGCATGGAGGGCAATGCCGGCGCGGCTGGTCAAGCCATAGCAGAGGTGAGTTTCTATCCTATCCTATCTAGACCATATCTGGATACCTCAGTATGACAGCCGGACTAACACCTATCGGCCAAAGGTGTTGGGTCAACTCTGTCGGAACAAGGAGACCATGGCCCTGAAGCAGCTATGCAGTCAGTTGGCCCGGAAGCCCATATTCCTGGACGTGCTGCTACTCTTCAACAAGACAGAGACCATACTCCAGCCTCTGTGCGAACTCCTAGATAACTGGAGGTATGATGACGACCAGGGAGAGTACCAGCCTGTTTACGAGGAGTTTGGGTCGATATTGCTACTCGTCCTGGCATTCGCCTACCGATATGACCTCTCACCAGCAGACCTCAAAATTAGCTCGCCTGACTCTTTCGTGGCGAAGCTGTTGACTAAAGGCCAGCTTGCCAGGTCGTTGGAGGAACTCAGCGACCAGGAAAAGGCTCACATCGGCGGCTGGGTGCTTGGGCTCTTCGCCTCCGATGCAGGCGGGCTGGGAGATGAGCTGATGTCTTCCTGCCCGCCGCAGGACTTCTACTTGCTCATCCCCACTCTATTCCAGCAGATCGTACTGGCATTCAGTGTCGGCCGGCTTACAGAAGACATGCTGAAATGCGGCCTCGAGTGTGAGTACATGTGTGGATATAACATTGATTGCCCGGCTAGCCGAAACTAACACGGTGCCCAGATCTCGTCGACACGTTCTTATTACCGTCGTTGGTCCCGGCAATCCTCTACCTGTGCAATCATCTGTGGGCGGATAGCCCGCAGGACCAGAAAGCCATTATCAGGATCTTCCAGCTGGTCCTACTTCCAAACTCGATTTCGAATGAAGCATCGACCATGTTGTCGTCGGTGCTCAACATCGTCGCACAACCGCTGGAGCATGCGCTGCGTTCCTACCAACGACAAGACCCAAAAAGTCAGGACGTCGAGCCTCTCCTGCGAGCGCTCAAAGAAAACATCCCTCTATCGCGACGGACCGGTAGTGCCGATCATAATGAATTCGAATCGTGGACCAGCACTAACGGCGGTGGTCTGACGGCCTCGATCCGCCATACCATCCAGGGACTGGTGCAATGGAGCCAAAGCTCGGTTCTTAATGGGATGCCGACTCCATATACACACCGTCAGCTGATCCTGGCCATCAGGTTGCTAGGAGCCAAGCGTCTACTCGCCACCATAACCGAAGAGCTCAGGCAGCAGGCCGAAGCCGGAAACGACGGCGCCGCCTATGACGTTGCCATCGCACTCATTTGCGCCCCGGACGTGACCAACGACCCGGACCCGCTCCAGGTGCCGGCCATGCCGTCCCTGGACGAGTCGGGCAACGTGCCGGCGCTCCAGCAGCGGCGCACGACGCTCCGCCAGGCGGTCAAGAGCGAGGCCGAGGAGTGGAAGAAGATCGAGAAGTCGGACCCGGTGCTGGCGGAGATGGCGGTGCGGCTCTACCGGCGGGCGGAGGCGCAGATGGCGACGCCGCAGGAGGCGTCGATGCTGCAGCCGGACCTGGCGCTCGGCGACGCCATAGCGGCTGCGGCGGCTGCGGCGGCGGCCGAGGCGGACGGCGGGGTCGACGGCGGGCTGGGCGGCCTGGACGCGACGGGCGTCGGCGGCCTCGACCTCGGCGGCGCGGGCGGCGACTTGAACCTGGGGGGCTCGGTGGCGGACTCGGCGGGCGGGCTGGGCGGGCTCGACGACCAGGATATCTTTGGGGACTTGACCGGTGGCAGCGACTTCTTGGATGGGTGGTCGGATATGAATCTGGTCTAGGGGAAACCCCTGAGGAGCTTGCAAGCAATTGGGGGGATTACGTGGTGGACGGTTGAACGGGCGTGACGAGGGATCTTCTAACTAGTATGTTTATAGGTAATACTCCTGTTTATCGGTTTGGGTTACGGGGACTGCTTCTGTGGGCGAAAAGGAGCGATAAATATTTTGGGGGGGGGTTATCTACCTACCACCTAGCTGCCTAGGCGTCTACAACCTACTTAAAGCGGCTGTTTCTTGAACTCGTGAATTACGCATTTCTGCCAGTGTATTTTACCGGTGTACCTGCAGACCGAGGTCAACTCCCAAATGTGGTTCCAGGTCCGAGGCATGCAAGTTACAGATTGCGATGCCGTGGCCATTGGGCGAACTTTATTAAAGTGGTGGAGGTGAGTATGCGTAGGGCTGAGGTTTGTCTTACTATGTAATAAGCTTGGTTTTAAAGGTGGGCATACAGATTTGAAAAAACAAGCTCTTCGTACGCCGTCTTGGCTCCCACATCACGTCGCAACGAGCTTCGTTGCGAGCCTTGGAGACCTCCCTCCCGAAAGCGGAGACGGGCCAGCTGAACGATTGGTTAAGCCAGCCCTTATCCCGCCCGCACGTGTGATGCTATTTTGAGCGAGGGCGGCCGCGGGGCTAGGCGATGTGGAGCCTTCTCTTGCGGACCAATATCGTCCCGACCTGACGGGTCATTTTTTTGCGATCGACAGACTACACCACCAACAAGGGAAAATGGAAGGAAATTTTGGTCTCCGCTTTCGTCTGCCCTCAGCCGTTGCCGGTTACACGTAGTCTGGCATGGGTTCGTTGGCTGAGCAGCTGCGCCTGGAGGAGCTAAGTTGGGACAAGAAAGGCTCTTCTCGACTTTCTCGTCGAGAACCCTTTTGTCCACCAGATTCCCGTTTTCAGCTCAACTAGCTAGGGCCAATACCTGCGGCTGATCTGGACTCCAGTGAGTCGAGCGAGATATGTAGATATTGACAATGGCGGACGGGGTCCAGAATCAAGCTTGCGGGGAGCCGCCCTCAATATTCCGAATCAGCCATCGTCGCCGAAGCAAACCCTGGCCTAGTTCGGCCATCTTCGCGAAGGATGGCTTGCTTGCTCCAATTAGCTGCACCAAGCTATTCCACTAGCTCTGCAGCTGCTCTCCATCGTCCTCCCCGTCCACACCAATGAGAGTCGACGAGCCTCGCCTGTAATCTCTGTACTTCCTTCAGCTGAAAGCCTCATCGGGTTCATATGGCAACCCTCCCCCAATTCGTTGCATAGTACCGTCCTGCTGGACCTCCCCTCCCTGCCTTGCCCAGTCTTGGATCACCCAGCCCAGCATCCGCGCCCGCGCTCGCCCGCCAGTTCGTTCCTCGGGACTCTACCGACCGATAACGCGCCTTTGACTTGGCAATCCTGGGCTATGGCCACCATGAAGCGCGTCTTCGGCCTCGCAGCCTTGGGCTGCGCCATCGCCGGTGTCGAGTCCAAATTGCTCTCATGGGGCGAGGACGAGATTGAGAGGAGGTGGACGCCGGCTTACGAGACACTGGGGATCCTTCCGCTGCTCGGCCAGACGCCGAGGCCGACGGATCCCCCAAGGTTGGAGGACAGGGCCGTGGGCAAGCGGTCCTCGTCGGACAACACCTGCGCCTATGTCAACGGAGACCCAGGTCAGTTCTTTGCGGGTCAATCGAGTCTTGCTTGAGACGTTTTTCTGACCTCCTCCCAAGAGATCCCGCTTTATTGCGCAGCTACGGACCAATGCGTGTATAACTCGGTTAACCATTATATCGGTTGCTGTGCCGATGCTGAGACTATTTGCCCTGTCTGGACCACGTGCTATGACAGGACTGATTCGGCCAGTTTCACGACTGACAATAGCTTTACCCTTTGGTGGTAAGTGCGCTAGGAGCAAGGTAGCGATGGGGCCTGTATCGACGGCTAACATGCCCGCAGCGGTCAAACGTCGTTTCCCTATTGCAAGCGGCATCTGTACCAGGACAAAGCGTGGACCGGCTACACTCTCTGGGGGTGCGCCGTCGCGGCGGGGACAGATACTGTCTACTACACCCCAACCGAGACCGCTAGCCCGACTACCGAAACCTCTCCAACCAGCTCACATCACACCACAACCACCGGGCATTCATCGTCATCACCGACCCGAACTTCGGCTGGGCCCAACCCGACGTCCGAAACCCCCAAACCGAGTGGCGGCAAGGGCGTCCCCGTCGGCCCTGTCGTCGGAGGCGTCGTTGGCGGCGTCGCCGCCATCGGCCTAATCGGTCTAGGTGCATTCTACCTCATCCGCTCCAACAGGAAGAACAACAACAACCCACCCACCGGCGCCGCAGCCGGCCAAGGCCCGCCACCCGGCGCCCCCAGCGGCGGCTACGACCCGAACCAGGGCCAGATGATGGCCCAGCAGCACGGCGGCTACTACGCGCCGGGCGCCGCCGCCGGCGTCGCCGGGTTCACGCCCGTCGATCCGCGGGCCAGTATGCTGAAGCCGCAGGGCTTCGACAACGGGAACAGCCCGCCCGGCAGCCCGACGCCGACGTATCAGTCCGTGACGACGCCGCCGCCTGCCGGCTACGGGGGCCAGCCGAGCCCCACGTCCACGAACAACATGGGCTACGCGATGGCGCCGCAGGACTTCCAGCAACAGCAGCAGCAACAGCAGATGTATCACGGCACTCCGCCGCCGCAGCAGGGTTACCAGGCTGCTGGTGCTGCTCCGTACAACAACGGCCAGGGGAACCCGCACTCGCCGCAGGGCCAGGCCTTTGCGGCCGAGCTGCCCACGACGAGGGGCGACGGGCAGGTGAACGAGCTTGCTGGTTGAGGTGCGATTGTTGCAGACCCCTTTTTTTGGGCGTGGATATCTATAGTTCTGTCCCGTTCTGTCCCTCCCACGTGTGATCGGTCTGTTCATGTCCGTTCGGGTTTCCTTGGGGCATTGTTGGGTCGTTTTTACGGTCGAGCCATAATGGCCCCTATTCACTAGACGATAGATAATCGGATATGGGCTGCTTGGTCGAGATTAATGACAAGTCTGGTTTTGGGTGGCTCTTTGGATTGGTGCCTTAGTTATCGGGGCCGGCAGGGAGACGATGAGCATGGGCTGTTTGCTTGTTGCTTGTTCATGTGAGGTAGATAAATGGTTCGACGCAGGACAATCATTTCTATCTCGGTTCACGTAATGACCCTAATATGTTTCGCTTATGTCGGTATCATCCAATGTCCACCTCGTTTGTCTCAGGTATCCAGTACGGGCGACCGGTACTCGATTACAGCTTACTCCCTGAACCCCGTCTCCACTTGGCATACGGGTGCTCGTCCGAGGTCGGGATGAGATGGTCGACCGAGCCGGTGTTCAGGAAGCCCGGGTGGACCTGGTCCAGACTCGTGATGCCGCACATCCTCATCGTCGTCTCCAGCTCGTCGTTGAGGACTGTGTTTTTGGTTTTGCCACCAGTCAGCAACAGCAAGGCAAATCAAGAAAACGGGGCGCAACACCGGCCGCCGGGACTCACTCTCGACATATCTCCTCACGCCCTCCTCCCCATAGTTCAACCCATACAACGTACCCCTCCCGATACCCACCGCCCTCGCCCCGAGACACAGCGCCTTGAAGACGTCCGTGCCCCTGGCGACACCCCCATCGACAAATACCTCGAGGCGATCAAACACCTCGGGACAGCAGCGCTGCATCTCCAGCAAGACCAGCACCGCCGCGGGCGCGGTATCGAGGCTCCTGCCCCCGTGGTTAGACAAGACGACGGCGTCGACCCCGCACTGGGCCGCCAGGCGCGCGTCGGCCGCCGTCTGCACGCCCTTGAGCACGACGGGGGTCCCCGGCGGGAGGTGCCGGCGTAGCCACGCCACGTCCGCCCACGTCACGCCGGCGTCGATGTACGAGCCCATGAGCCGGCCCAGCGCGCCGCCCTTGGCGTCGCCCTTGGCCGATGCGCCAGTCATTGGGCTGCTGACGAGCCCGGAGATCGACTGCCGCTCGTCGGCCTCGCGCTTGCCCGGGACGGGGGCGTCGACCGTCAGGAAGAGGCCTGCTATGCCGAGGGCGGAGGCGGACCGCAGGAGGGCCTCGGACTTGGCGCGGTTCTTGTCGACGTAGAGCTGGAAGAAGATGGGGACGGGGGAGCCGTCCGCTTCCGCTTCTGCTTCCGCCGCCGCGGTGCCGGCCGGGGCGCGGTGGGACCGGACGGCCGAGACGATCTCGCCGAGCGGGAAGCTGGCGCTCGTGGAGACGACCTGGGCGGTGCCGAGGGCCTTGCAGGCACGACCGATGTCTTTCTCGCCCTCGGGGTGGACCGTCTTGCCGAGGGACGTCGGCGCGCAGAAGATCGGGGTGCGCAGGCGGTGGCCGAGCATAGTTGTGGCGATGGAGACGGTGCGCACGTCGCGGAGGACGCGGGGCCGCAGGCCGATGAGCGAGTAGGCCTCCGAGTTGCGCCGGTGGGTGTGGAGGTCTGTCGCTGCCGAGGTCACGAAGGCGAGGGTCTTGGGTGGGAAGGATTCGCGGGCCGCTGCGGCGAAGTCGTGGGTCGAGATGAGGTTTCCCAGGGGCGGCTTGGCATTGCGGTCGGGCTGGGTCGGCGGTGATTCCGAGCTGGAGTCTGCCCACAAACTCGGTGCTGTGGTCGCATCAAGTGTGCCCAAGTGCTTAGATGACGGGAGGGTGGTCTTGATCAGTGATGAAGAGTGCACGGCTTGGTAGGCTGTCGTGGCATCCCGCCCAGCGTAGCGGAGGAGGACGTCGAGACCACCGGGATGCTCCCGGGCAAAGTCGGTCAGGTCATAGACGACTCCATCCACGACAGTCCAAAGATCCTCGACGCTCTGATGTCTGGAGACTTCTTGTGCTGATATAAGTGGTAACATGGTCAGTTCGCTGGCACTTCCACCCCGTCAAGTATTCGCATTAGACATGAACAGGACAGAGTAATGAAGTGCACATCGAGCCCTCTCTCTGGTTGGCCTTTAAAAAGCCCGAATACGTGGAGGAGTATCGCCATCTACATGTACAGCTCAGATGCCTTACAGGACCTTCGGGGGAACTGTGGCCGAGTGGTTCCCGAGTAAAACGGCCGGGGATTGTTAGCGCATGTCAAAAGGCGGGGATCCCGGCGAATACGCCGTGTGAGCAATTGCGAAATCCGTCATCCTGAGCGTCCTTGTCTTGGTCTCACTGTCACTGGAAGGCTTGCAATTCGTTGAGTGGAGTTCCCCAATTCAATTGGGTGGTCTATGTCTCTAAAGCTTTCTGAATTAGCGTTTTCGCCCTCTCGCTCAGGTTCATCTGCAACGCAAGCTCCTGTCCCTTCGGGCTCATTTTTGCCCAGGTCTTCCTCAAGATGCCGATGATCTTCTCTTCGTCGATCTCCGGGCGTTTGTGGAAGTCGTCAAACTGGTCATCCAGAAAAACCAAGCAGGCGACATCCTCGAGGACTTGAGTCTCCTCGTCCTTGCTGAGGTTCTCCTTCCGGATCAGAGCTGCCGTCCTCTCAATGGCATCCTGCGGGAGAGGCGGAGTTATCGCCGGCGACGCAAGAAGCTCGGTTATTTGGGAAGCCGCCTGAGCTTTGAGTTTAGCCCGCCAAGTGAGGTATCCTGGCCGAGTCATTGGGTAACTACTCCTGGGAATTTCCCATCTGACGAGGGCATGGCTGTCAACAGGAATATCCGCATAAAAGGAGTCCCGTGACAAACCGTCTGAAGTGCTGGGCTCGGCAAGCCAGCTGAAGAGCCGGCGAGGCATCTGGGCTTCGCAGTTCGAGCCAACGGGTCATCTTCTGAGCGTAATGCAGCTCATACGGAATGGTCGAGAACCCGTCTGGGGAGGTGATGGTCCTCGGATCATTCGCATGAGCTTCATCAATGAGTCTAATGGCAGTAGCATAATTTGCCGCGAGCGGTATCGATGACTCCGCCATTTTGAACTGCTTCGGCGTTCTCAGAAGCTATTCAATTTAGTGGAAAAGAAATGCCATCTTTTTACGGAATACACTGCGTCTCTCGCCTTATTACTAGAGGGTGACTCAGCACATTTGCTTGCACCTCTATTGGCCAGATGTGGTCCACCAAAAAGGTGGATGAGGCTCTGCAACTCAACGTCAAATCTATCACTGTGGCCGCAAGTGCTGTCCATGGATGGCACTGAGAGGTCGGTCATCCAGTATACCCTCCTGCCGATCCATGAACAATTGATTTGCTTTGATTATAACCATCAAATCAAGCCAGAAATACATGTCCTCTTCAGCAGTGATGAGCCTCGCTTGCCCAAGACCACCCTCACTACCATATAGACATGGGTGTGGAGGAAGGCAAACTGAGACCTTGAAGGTAATCCTAGGCGTGGCTAATTTTGCCACCCTCTTTCTACAATGTGTCCCTATGTTTCTGTGGGCAATCATATATGCGTCACAACAAACAGTACCAGGGGCGGTTTTACCAGTTCTCCCAGGGAGGAGAAGGGAGCTGCCATGGTTTGGGTGAGTTGTTTGTGAGCCATCTAATGCAGAAGCTCAAAGTAGCTTGCCCGACAACCTAGACTCCAATATAGAAGGCAGGGCAAGCCTTTAAACATATCAGAAGGAGGGTCGAGAAGAACACTGGAGATATGAATAGGTAAGATGGAAGAGGAGGCAGAGTGGCCGCACTGCGCGTCTTTGGTATCTCTGTCTAGATATATATACATGAGCTTCTTGTGAAGATTGCACTGCCCCATGTTCCTTAGCTGATAATGATAAGGGAACATCCCACGCAAGTTTGCTGAATCACAGCCCCTAGATGTTCCCTCTGTTGTACAAATATACATGGCTTTTTGTTTTATAGGCAATTGTTCACCTGAAGCTCAGATTAATGTTGCCAACCAAGCCTGCCCTTCCACTCACCTCCAACACCACCTTCCGTTCTATCCTTCGTGCAGTTACCTAGAGACCACTCCCGAGTATATGGTTTCCTCCTATTGTCCTTCACATTTTACGGATCACCAAGGGATAATCAACCAGTCTTGCATACCCTCTCTCGTCCCGTCTTAGCCTCCGCATTTCTCGTGGTCTTTCACCAAATCATCCTGTTGCTTCAGCGGCAGTTCCAGCACCCCACGTCATACGAAGCCCATCTCCTCGACCATCTCTCAGCAGGAACAGGAACAGCCCCCCCGGTCCAAGAATACTCAGACGCTGGAATCCTAAACCCGGAGGGTTGTCCTAGTAGACATAACTTGTCCGACCAACATCATATTTACCAGATGCCTCGAACCACTCGCCGAATAATTGGCTTCAAGGGCAACAAGCTCTATGCCGAGGTTGCCCCAGCGAAAAACCTCCAGCTTTCCTTCCCTAACTGGCTGATGGGAGGCGACATTGTCATCCCGAAGTCCGGCAGATCCACCACCGGACCCAACCTCCACGCCACTCTCTTTGAGTTTGAAGATGCCGGATACCTTCCCTCCTCAGATTGTGACAGTGCCGAGACAGGGGAGTCTGGGAGCGAGTCTGAGCCTGGCCCCTCTGACGGGTCGAGTGCGGGCTCTGGCAAGAAGAAGGCTGGGACTTTGAGGAAGATGAACACCAAGCATGGGAACAAAGGCAATTTCAAGGCCAAGGCCAACACCAAGTCTGTAAGGTGGTCTGACGAGGTCTCCGATGACTCTGATGATTCCTCGAGCGAGCCGACTTACCATTGGAGGAAGACGGTCAGCATCAAGCTTAGGAAGTCTGAAGCTAAGAAGAAGAAAACAACCACTGGGAGCGAGCCGTCCCCTACCGCCAGTGCAGATTCGCAGGCCAGCTCTACCGATGAGTCCTCCGCAGGGGAGCCATCTCCCAGGGAGCCATCCTCCGATAAGGACTCCTCAAGCAGTGACGACTGGACCCCCTCTGAGGATGCAATTATCATCTCGATGAGAGAAGGAGGAGAGTCATGGATCACCATTGGCAAGGCCATCTTTTGTGGGGAAAAGGAGGTCGAGCAGCGTTGGGAAGAGCTCATTGCAGAAGAAGCCGCACCCGAATCCGAATCGGCGACTGAGGCCAGTGGCGAAGACAGGAGTGACGCAGACGATGAATTGGCTGGGGGGAAGGAGAAGGAAGAGACAAAAAAAGGCAGAGGGACGATAGGACAAGGCAGGGCTAAAAGGAAGAAGGGCAAGCCGCCCACATATGCCTCCTCCAGTTCCGATGACGGTGGCGAGTCTGCCGTTAAACACACCGAGTCACGCCAGTACCGGCGAGAGGAAGTGTCAGCAGCTCTCCTGGGCAGAATGTACGATGACACATTTGCCAACAAGATCCAGTCTGACGACCACTTCTCTCCTCTTGACTGCAGGGTTCTTGGCCTTCTCTACTCAAAGCGCGAGGCTGACCACTGGCTGGAGCTGCAGTCTGCTTTCTACAATGCCACTGGCCGCATGGTTCCATATCAACTGCTGAAGCGCAAGATCGAGGAGGCGGAGGCCGCTGAGGTAAAGAATGGGTGAATTATGGGCACCTGAAGAGGCTTCTCTGCTTGGAACGGGGGGGGATCTATGGAACCCTATCATTGTTCGGGTTCTGCCTTGTAGGTATACTAGGAGCAGTGAATGTGGTCATCTTTGTGCTTTGCTTTCAGGCTCACAACTCTCAGTTCTTGGCCTGTAATGTAAGGCCTATCATGAAAGGTATATTTGGCGGGGTGAGATAGCAAACTTGATTCACCCACTCTAACCTAAGTCATGTCCGTCACTGTATCATCGCGGACATCGCCAACATGATTCCCTTCTGGACCTTGTAGTGAATGAAGGTACGTAGGTAGGTTTGCCATAGTGAATCCTCAGTAGAAACCCATTCATCGAGGGGCGACATCGCAGGTATAAAGGCCTCTCCACCCCCAAGGGACCAACACCTCAACGCCAACAGCAACCTGGAGCATCTCAACGCCAACAACAACAGCACCCATTTTACAATATCCAAGGCAAACAACAACGACAAGATCCACGAGATTTCCAATCCCAGCTGCAGGATGAAGAACCAGAGCGAAAAGAGCAAGCCGAGCACCCGAGGTGTTTCCAACAGCCTCGACACCCCTCCTTCCCACGACGCCACCTCCATGGCCGCCAAGTACTGCGACCACAACAAGACCCACGGCTGCACCAACATCGTGGCTGCAAACGTGAAGCTGTGCGACAACTGCAAGAAGGGCAATTGCTGAGGGGGAAAGCTGTTTGCTCCTAGGCCGGGCGAGCGAAACCCACCGGGGTAGATAGACGGTTGGAGAACACACATGGCCCCTTATTTAGGGTAATCGATGGGAGGGGTTGATGGTATCCGTTAAGGGGAGACAGAAATGGTGTTGCTAGATATCTGATAGAGCGAGGGGGCCTTTAATACCAGTCATTAGCATTCAGTACCGCATCCATGGTGATATTTCACGTAGGATTTTAAAGGGGGCCGCTGCTTTACTTCCCCAGAGCCCCAAGAGTATTTGTTCCGTTGGCGCGCTCTCTTGTTAGAAAGGCTTCTCATCTTTTCGATCCTGCGCTTGCATCTCTGATTGGGTTTGTGGGGGGAGGAGATCCGACAGAGACGGGTTGGAATGTACCTAATAGGTAAGCATCCCCCTATTTCGCTCAACCGAGAGACACTTATCCTTGTCTGTCTCACCTGATCAAACTAGCTCCTAGGTCGCCTTTTCTTCTCGAAGGCACTATCCATGCAATGTATTTTATTTTGGGCCTTTGCGAAATGGCCCTCCAAGGATGGCCCCTGACAACTAAAGGGCTTGGATCGAATTTGACGGAACGGCCCGCCAGCCGTCGGGAGACCGCCTTACCCGGCACCTCTGGGTTGGGTTCTGGGCCGACGTCGCAACACCGCCGGCTCCGGGACGGGCCATCGGACGGGATGGCATCACACTTGCAATATCATCCAGAAACACCTGGTCGATGATAACTAGACCACTGGAACATGCTCAGTCACTGCTGCTGGACAGCATTCTCTGGTCGGGATTAAAAGGATTAAATCCATCTCATATTCACACACACACACGCACACGCACAAGTGGCAGGCAAAGAAGAGCTAGGGAGAACTTTGCAAAATCCTTCTTCTTCTGTCCAGGACACCAGCCCCCCACCCCCCGTTTGATGACTCGGGTATCAAACAGAACTCGAACAAAATGCCAGAATAGTAACTCCATTTTTAAGAAGCACCATCAACCCGCCCTCAGGCGATGCTCGAAATAACAATAATACAAGAGTGGCCCCGTTTCCAGAATCCATGTATCCACAAGCCGGGAGTTTAAATAGAAAAAAGGGGTTGCCATGGACTCCGCCGCCAAAGATGCAGGACCCTGTCAAAAGCTAACCGGGTGTTCGAGGAAGATATTAAAGCCGGTATGTATGTACCACTCCCTGGTGAGATTTATTCCTCAAATATTAACGCGAAGCTAGGTAGTAGGTAGATGGGGGTTCATGATGCCAGAACGATAATGTACACAGAAGGTGCGATTAGAGGACAGGGTAAATGAACTTCCTTCTGGATTGGGTGTCGAGATGAGTTCTCGAATTCGCTGGGAAGAGCCGGAGCCGGAGCCGGAGCGAGATAGGAGGATAGAGGTTGTGTTCCGAGTCCGGAGGAGGACGGTTAATAGTCTGCTGAGCCGGTCTTGGCTTCTGATTCGAGCAGTGAGCCAGACGCGGAAACAGTGTGATTGGGAACACTTGGATGGTCTTGGGACGGGAGCAAAGCTTCTCAGGATGGCCGCTCTCATATCATCCCGGGGGGCGGGCCTCCTGCGCCGGAAGCGACATTCTCGGCGCGAGGCGTGCCCTGCGATCCCGAGCCGGAGCCTTGGCCACGACTTCGCAATGTGTTGTTAGAGCCGAGGCCGCGTTTCATCATCTTCCCCAAGACCGTGACAAGCTCACAGGCGTCGGTGAACATGTCGTTATCGATTCCCTCTGTGGCTTCGTAGACCGCAGCGATGCTATCCTTTGCGAGTTTCCGACTGGCTATGTCGTCGTGCACGCACTCGTAGAGGAATGCGGCATACTCCGTCTTCACGGAGAGTCGGAGGGAGTGCGAACCCCAGAGAAGCTGGTCGGCAAGTGCGGCGGCTTCCTTGAAGTATTGGTGCGCCAACGGGAGATAGTCGACAGCGGGGAACAGAAACGAACCTGCGACTTCAGGTGCAAATCCGGGCGGGGGACCCACTGGCCCGCCCTCCAAGGTGTGCGTCGGTTGCAGCGTCGAGTGAGTTGTCCCGTTGTCGTCATCCCTTGCGACTCCCTTGCCCTTGTCGACACGTGCAGGTGGTAGCCCAGGGACAGCCGCTGTCGCCTGGGCTTCAGGGGTCGAAATGCCCATCGATGACACCGGCGGCTGGTTGTGGAACTGGACAAAGATGTGGTAAAAGGAGGCACGAAGCTTGTATGCCAGAACTTTGAGCTCGACATAGTTGCCAACCATAGGTATGACATACTGCTCCAGGAGTAAGAGTCCTTCCCTAGATAGCCAGATGATGTGGAGGTACAAGTCCAAAGACTCGGCTCGGGTCGTATCGAGTCGCCGCTGCTTCCGCGCCCGGACAAGTTGGGAAGACAGGTTGATCGAAAGCCCCAATATCCTGAATAGAATCGAGGCCAGGAGTGGGTTGTCCGGCTCGACAGTCTTTGCCAGTCTGCCAAGGAACTTTTGGTCAACCTCGGAAGAAGCCATCAAGACGGGAACACTACCACCGCGACGGCGATCCGAGGTCCTGACGTAGGGTTTCGGATGATGGAGAAGAGAACCCGACGGGGAGTTATACAATGATTAAGTGTCTGGTGGCAGTAAAGTGACGGGGGGAGGGAGAATGGGGGTCGGGTTGAAATGCAAGTCCGGGCTCGAGAGGGCGGCAAGAAGGTGAAAGAAGCTGGAAGCGTGTGTGGCAAGGCTATGGGTGGATGATGGTGGCAGAGGTTGTCCTAACCGCAAGACCCAACCACAGCTCTGAGCTGGCCCACCTTGACCCAGTAAGGTTCGAGATACGAAAGAGCGACTGTCGAGGCTACCCGCATGCCACATCAGAGTTGAAAAGGAGAAGAAAACTGGAGGACAAGTGAACGGGCCGGGGCTGAGTTGGTCCTGATGCTGAGACTGAGGGTGGCGTCTCGTTATGAACTAGACACACACAACAAGAGACCGATGGCTCCTTGTTTTGATTACTATGTCACTGTGAACATCGATGTCAGTTGGCCGAGGAAGCGAAAGCTGGATCATTGGAGGAGTCCTGACCAATATGGTACAGTAATGGCCCAGTGATGGCCGGAGGGCCGGGAAAGGTAGTTTGTACAAGTCGTATGGCCAATGAGGAAGCAAGCGGTCAATGCGATCAGCGGAAAGCCAGGGAAGCCTGAAACTGAGGCTCAAGTTCGGAGGTCGTGGGCTTGCCGGATTCGGAACTGGTCATGGCGAAAGGCCGCCTCTCGTGGGACGGTATATATAAACAAGATGTCTGCCGCCAACTTAAGGGATTGCGGGAACCCGGTTGCTGGCAAGAGAATCTGCCTTTGCAGTTCTGGGAAACCTCAGGCGGTGAGAGGGAAGCTTGGACTTGGGTGGGCGATACCAAAGCTTTAACGACTGGACAACCGAGATCGATGTGGAGCTCCTTCGACAAGGTGCGGCGAGACCTGACTGGGGGGCGATTAAAGGCCCGTTCAGTCGCCAATGGCAGTCAATTGGGAGTGCAGCTCAGAACTGAAGACTGAAGAGCATTCGGCCAGGGTTTACGAGAAGAGGAACGGCAGAGGAGAGGGAGAGAGAAGGCCGAATATGTGGGGATGCGCTTGTGGGAAAGACGAAGTGTAGGCGTCCGTACTATGTATGTGCCTTAAAGGAGTCCTGCAGGCAGGAGTAGCAGCGCGAGGGTATCGTGCATGAACGATGAACGAGCGTGGTGGGCCCTGCGCCTGGTTTTCAGAGCGACTCAGTGAAGAGAGAAGTGGCCTTGGAAAAGGAGAGAAGAGGCGCGCCGGCCTTATGTGATGGCGTTAGTGGACAATTGGGCAATGTGGCGAGATCAGAGCCCTGCCGGGAGAAGGAAATGCAAGGCGTTGGTGGTGCAGACGGTTCTCTGCAAGTGTGAGTTGTCCACCGTCAATCAATCAATGAGCGACTCGATGGCTTGGTCCCATTGCGGCAGGAACCCGCGGCAATTGGAGGACAAAAAGCCCGCGAGCTGAGGGCTGGGCCACGTATGTACTTCGTATGTATGTACGTAGCGTCTTCCTACAGACGGGAGTAGTGTGAGTGTGTGTGTTACCAGGTGCTATCTCGTAAAAGTCGCGTGCACCGCGTCTAGATTCTCGTGGAAATGCTGCCCGCCGCCGTTGTCTGTTGTGGAGGCGGGAGGCGGTGGTGATGTTAGGGTAGTAGGGAGAATTTAAATCGCACTGTTATGATTTTACCTTATTCTACACTTCCTTAGGTACCTCCGTACTCCATACTCCGTAATCTGGAATTTTTTGGGGTTCTATTACAGGCCTCCCACGCCCATGACCAGCGTCCAGGGTCCCGTTATTGTTCGCCGAAACGCGGGATATTGTGCGCCAAGTTAAAGGGGAGCTTGTTTACATAGCATACCTAATATGGCCCCAACCGGACTATTGGACGAGCTGGATCTAGAGGCCAGCAGCCCGGTTTCTTGCGTTGTTACACGTGCGCGAAGCGCGGTCTCGACTTTCAACCTCTCTCATCTTTGGCACAGTACGCACAGTACGCACAGTAACTTATTATTAGGTTGCTTCTAAAAGCGCCCCAAGACCCTCCCTGCTTCAGAAGGTGTTCCAAAGCTGCAAAGGTACCTAGTTATTCGCCGGCGATGCAGCTGCACCGCAGTCAATCTGAATCATTCCAATGGTCCTGGCGTGCACGATGCAGGTGGGCCCAGGTTCCCGGATGGCGCCACGCCTTTTGAGAACCTGCTTCAGATCCTGCTTCTGCACGTGGACCCCAGCCACCCCAATTTTTGATTCCTCATTCTTGAATGGGAAGCAAATCGTCTCAATTGGTGCCAGCGCAGCCGGCCAGGTTCTCGCCCCAACAGCCTCCATGATGACTTCATAAATATCAATGGCCAGCTGTACAGCTGGTCTCCCCGCGCTTGGCCTTGATATATGCGGCCATCCCCCCCTTTCAATCTATTTCGGCCCCCCTCATATGAATGGGAAGGGGTTGCCGACAGTGCACAAGTCCGATCAAACCCCTGTCGGACCTGTTCTTACAAACGGGATGAACTGGCGGTGAAGACCAACTAACCGACATCCAGATCATACTAGGTATGTATTGTACAGTACACTAATAAAACAGCCTGGCCTGGGACACACGTCAATCGATGAGGATGCCAATAGCTCGCCCCCTGCAAACTGCCGAGCTTACGTGCAAAAGACATCGCGTTCAGCTCCAGAGACACCTCAGTTTCCAGCCCAGAGTCTCCTCTTCTCTTCCTATGCTAGGGGGGTTACACGACGTATGGATGTCTCCAGCAATTCCCTCAGCCCTACACGTGTCCGTCAAAGCTACTGGTCACGGACTGGTCCTGCCAACTGTCAAGTCTTAATGGCGTACTAGATGTGAAGGCACTCAAGATCTAGTGATCAGTTCTTGATGATCGGGGTGCAGTTCCTTCAACTCATGTGAAGTACATTGCACGAGATATCAACGTGATTCCTTAGGACCGCATTTGCATTTCCGTTCAGTTTTATAGTCAGTTAGGAACGGGTAAGGGCTTCTCCGTATCCATCTAGTCTATCTGAGAATCGCCCGTCTGGCCGGGGTGCTTCCATCTTCTCACCAGGAAGCTCTCCCAGTAAACCTATTACCCCCGCCTTCAGCGCCAACCCCACCCGATATCTCAACTCGCCCTCTAGAACCGACCCCGGAGGGCATTTGTGCCTCTAATGGCCGATATGAAGGCTTCCGACCGTCAGGGATGCATGGTGTTTCCGCACTGCATGGGGCTCGTAGAAGGGCCCGTTGATAGCTCGAGAGAAGCCTCTTGCGAGAAATGTATACCTGCCTGTGCTTTGCATGCATTCGTACATACAACTTATAGACAGACTTCAAGTATTCTTAATATATATACTCCTACTCGCCAGATTCGCGCCGAAGCCATACCACTCAGTGTCCCTCTCATTCCCATATCCGCCACCGAAGTATATACGCCTGGACAAGATCATCATCCCAAGGCCTCATATCGTCCGTATATCATAGCTCCAATGACCCTTGCCCGCCGGTTATTTTCTTGGTATCCAATACAAACAAAACCAACCCTCGAAAGAAACACTCCCGCAAATGTGAGAGCTCTGCGCTAGAAAACTCTCGCGCCAACAGACAGCCCGTCCTTCCTCCCAGCCACCCAAAGACCAGTGAGTGGACTTTCCGGGAAGACATAGTTATGTATACCATATAATCCAAGCTTCATCCCCCTTTCCATTCCCACCCATCTATATTTACTCCTTCCGTTACTCCTAGGCCAGAACTCCCGTCCGTCCGTCCGTCCCGTCTCCGCGTTCGAGGAGACCCAGAATAATCAAGGCCGTTGGACGGCCAGCGTGGGCTTGATCCTCAGCATCCCAGCCGTCCTCCGCCTGCGGTTGGCCAGGCTCACAAGGTTCCCCGCCGTCAGCCTGTCGGCGGGGCTCTCGAACCGCTCGTGCCCGACGGTGATGACCTTGATGACGTCCCCGAACGCGACCGCCACGCTGGAGTAGCCGACCTTGGCCACGGGGCCGGGCCTCGACACCATCAGGTGATCGCCGCCGGCGGCGGCTCGCTGCTGCTGCAGCAGCCGCAGTTGGTACCGCTGCTCGTCGTAGTGTTCGTCGTCGTCGTCGTGGGGCCCTACGAGCGGCCTCGTCTCGTACTTCTCCTCCTTCTCGAGCTGCGACATGACCCACACCTCCCAGCCCTCCCTATCCTCCGGCCGGGCCCCGCTGCTCATGCGACGTCTATGGCGGAGGTTGTTCCGCAGCGGCGGCGGCGGCGAGGGGGCGGCGGCGACGACGAGGGCGGCCCTGCCCCTGCCCCTGCCCCTGCCCTTCGGCTCCGGCATCATCTTCCTCCGCACGCCAACGACGCTCCCATTCGGCAGGGCCTCCCAGTCGCCCGGGTCGGCGACGCGGCGCTTGAGTTCCCGCGTGTCGGCCCACGGGCAGCAGTGCGTCGCCGGGGACCGCGGCGTGTCGCAGAAGCAGATCGCGTCGCCCTCCTCGGGCGGCAGGTACGTCTGCAGGATGCACTCGCCCGTGTCGGCGCTGGTGTACGCGAGCGTGAAGGACGAGAGCCCCTGCGACCCGCACTGCGTCTGCCTCCTCCTCGAGCGGAGGTACTTTAGGGATCGGGGCTCTATGGGTTCCGTCTGGAAGGTGTGCACGATCTGCGAGGTCCTGAGATCTACCAGGTCGACCGTTTCCAGCCGGACGATCAGGTAGGCGGCACAGCCCGAGACCGGGAGTAGTGATTGGATATCCCTCTCTTCTCGTGTTGGGAATTTGACGTCTTCGGAGAGCCACATGCCGTCGTGGTTGGTGACTTGGTGGATGCAGCTCTTCCGCGATGCCGTCAGGATCGACAGGCGAGGCGCCAACTGGCCGGGCGTGACTGCGACACAAGTTAGCAAGGCACACCCGGGGCAGATCAACAAAACATGGGGCGATGGCTTGCCTTTTTCCTCAATCGGCACCGCGTGGACTAGAGAGGTCTTGCAAACAATATATTCCGTGCACTCCCCGGCGCCGAGGTCCAGCTCGGCCATGGTCCCGTTCCGTCTGACGATGATGAGGACGGGTGCAGTTGCAGACGACCTGGAGTCGAAGAAGAACGAGATGGGCTTGTGCCCTTCCATGTCAACCGCCATCGATTTGCCCCATCGCTGTTCGTGCAGATTCCACAGCATGACCGTTCGAGGCGAGAGCAATGCCAGCCAAGTTGGGGTATTGTCGATCGCCATTGCCAGAACCGGAAAGGGGTCTTCTTCCGGATTTTCCGGATCTGATATCACGCGGCTTCTAGAGCCCGCCCGGACGTTCCAAACCTGTATGAGTCGATCCAACCCGGCAGACACTAGGTGACCGTTTGAGGAAGCAGTCATCATGACGATGTCGAGTACATGACCGGCGCTCAACGACTTGATCGACAGCAGGGGGTCGGCTTCGGGGAAGTCGTCATCTGCTGCCTCGGAAATATCGTCCCACAGGAGGTAGTTCATCAACAGCCGTACCAGGGCAACGATGACTAGCACTACCACAATAAACCGAGGCAGCTCGTGATGTACAAAGTCGTATACCGCAGGAAGGAGCAGTCTCTCCTTATCATGTGGCACCCGATCAGAGCCTTTCAGCAAAAACACCAGGGGGTCATACACTCGAGCTACGTAGCTGTGTGCCCACGGCTTGACGACGTTGATCACCTCGTGAGCCGTTTCGTGGTCCTGGAGCCGCAGCCACGACGTCGGGCTCCTGGCTTGGTTGATGTTAATCAACAGGGAAGGCGTCCTGGGAGATGTGTCCTTTCGATTCGTCCAACTGGTATTGAAGATGCTGCTCAACACTCTCAGAATACCCCTGTCCTCCACAAAGTGCCACTGTGCGATGAAGACAAAACCCAACATGACGACAGTGCCAGCGATGCGGGTGGAGAGGGCAATTTTGCCTTGAAGCAGCGCGTCGGACCACGACTGCCGAACTTGGCTTCCGGAGCCTGACCTGTGCTTTTCCGAGGAGGTCTTCTCGAGGGCGTCGCTCAGATCCGTTCGTTGGACATCCACGCTGAGGACCGAGAGGAAGAAGGTCGACAGGTAGAAGAAATCGAAGACGATCGCGATGGCCGCGAAGGTGCAGAAGCCTGAGACGCCGGGGAAGGTTATCCTTGAGAGCCCCCAGAGAATAATCAGGTTCTGCGCCCGACTGGCAACGGCAACGTGGGCCGTGTCCCCAAACGCCTCCCCTATCCTGCTGCTAATACTGTGATCTACGGGGGTCATGATGACGGCGTTAATCAGTCTAAACGAGTTTTCGAGGCTGATAGCTAGGACGACTAGAGGATACGCAATGTATGGGACTCTGGAGACATCGACCTTGAAGATGGCGCACACGGTGAGGCTCGAAACCATAGATGCCATGATCTGAACCCAGGCCGTAACGAAGAGGCCGAGCTTGGATTTGACGGCACGGAGTTTCGAGAAGCTCGAGATAAAGTAGACCGCCATTATGAGATAGGCCGAAGTCAGGAGCACCTGGTCGGAGATGGATATTGGCTTGAACTGGAACTCATAGAGCTGGCTCGACATGCTCCGGCCTCCCGATTGTATGACTGTCCATTTGTCGTCCATTCGCGCAGCGAGAGCCGCGAGCTTCCTCTCCCACTGCCTGCCCACGGGGGAATCGCGCAGGTGGATTAGTGTAATGACGAGAGCATCGGCTGCTACAAGGCGACGGTCTTCGAAACGTTTGCCGCTGAAGACGATCGAATGCCGCAATGTTACGTTGACAGACGTAGGCTGGCTTTTCTTCTCGTTCACAGTCGCGATAATGTCGGGATCACGGGCGATTTCCTCCGCCGAACAGGCCCAGTATAGGAGCGGCGAGTGGAAGAACCAGGATTGGGTTGTCAAGCCGTTCAGAACGTGAAACTTGTCCCGATCTTCCGGGGAGAGGTCAGCTGCCTCGTCGACCAGATGGACACTATTGGTCGGCTGACGAGGGTTGAAGCTCTTGGTCGGCCCCAAGAGCTCGTTCTGCAGCTCCAGGGCACTGAGTAGGACATCGCGGTCGAGCACCTGCATGTAGCTACCGTGTACCCAGATGGATCGCATGATCACATCGGGCTCGGAGGTGCTCTTCTCGTGGAGCGGCTGAGCGTCGGTCCAGACATGATGGGGGAGGTTAGACGCCCCGCTGGCGAAGTCGGTCGTGTAAAGGAAGGGGCAGGGATATACAAGAAGGAGCGCAAACGCGACCGAGATAAGTAGGGTTGCAAGGGCATGTCGAGCTACATATCTGCCATAGCGCGTGAAAGTTTGACGAAGAGGATGTGTGGACGCAAGTACTGGGGCTTCCGTAGTCCTATTCCTTGTCAACTCAACTCTTCAACCATCCTTGAGGGTTTTCTAGCACATAGGCGCTAGACGGGGAAGCGTTGACTCACCCTCGGAACGGATAGAGAAGATACCAAATCATCAGGGCGAGAAGTTCAACAAACTACCAGGGGCAGTGTTGGCCTGGGCTGAGACAGTAACTGGCATGCGACAGGCGATTTACAAAGGCGTGACTGGCTCCCCGCCTTTCCGATATGAACGAGAACGGCGGCGCTATGCGAATCCAGAGAGAGACGGAACCATGTTGCGAGGATGGTACGTGTACAGTCGAGGCCTAGTTGGCGGACACGACAGCCATTCGGACGGAGGATGGTCTGCGGAAATCACGTATCCGGATGGGCCAGCGAAGCTGCGTGGCGCCGTGTTTGGAGCTCGATGTCCCAAGACAACACAGCGCTATCGCGGCCGAATCACCGAAACCTAGGCTGTCCCTATTATCATGGGAAGCCAACGCGTTGCCAGGCCGTAGTCACAGAGACGGTAGCAGTATGTGACGGGGGAAGGGTGTTGAAAATGCGAGGGGACATGGAAACGGAAATGGAAATGACACCGCAATTGCCAATTGGACTTTTGAAATGGGGCAATGGGGCAAAGGGGAAATGGGAAACTTCCAAATTCGATTCGAGTCTCAACCAAGTGCCAAGGTATGCACAATCCGGGAGCAAGTAGCGTATGTTCAGGCGCAAACTAATGGGTCTAAGCGAGGCGTCAGTGCGCGGTGTACTTCTTGTTTCGGTGTTCCTGAGATGGGGAAAACGTTTCATCAATCATGGAACACGACGTGCGCCAAGTTGACACTCCTCATTGACGGAAAGAAGGCCAAGCCAACAGCAGCTTATCGAATTGAGCACGATTGGCTAAACCAAGAGCTTTGCTGCACGTTCCGGTTGGCTTGGAGACCTCGTCTTTCCAGAGGATATCTATGCGTAGTGTACCTAAATACGTCATAGGTAATGTAGCCAGGTGTCTGGCAATTGCTGATAAGATGGAAATTGGCGTCAAACGGTGACGAATCCCACCTTCCAGCTGCGATTCCGATTCCGATTCCGATTTCCAGGCACCCCTGGTACAGAAAGCACGGCGTCAGATTCGCTGGAACCTTTGCTGCAAATAAGCCAGAAAATACATTACCATAGCAAACGTATAAACTTTTGTACAACCCTTTGTACGGAACTTGGGTTCCCCAACGTGCCAGCAAAGAGGGCACCAGAAGAGAGGGTGCCCAAAAGAGACGACCACTCAGCTGTTCGCAAGTTCGCACGCTTCCTCAGCTGGAGAAAACCTCCGTGCGTATGAGATGAGGCCATGGCGCTAATTTGGTCCTTCAAACTATAGCCCGCAGGGCACACTCCTCGACGGCCTGGACAATGGGATGGCCGCTTGACCTGAATCCATTCTGGGGAGCCGGAAATAATGAAGTGAAGAGTAGGTGCGGAACCTAGATTTCTAAACAAACTTGCGAGTCCATGGCTCTTTATATCTATGCCCTTCCTATGCTATGTGCCTATGTTCGAGAGCCGCCGCCAACCTAATCTCTGGTAATACAGATATGCGCCCCGCGTAGGTGTATCATCAGCTGTTATGACAAAATAATGGTCTGACTTCTGGCACACTAAGCGGTTGACTGCCCAGGGTTGAGCGATTTGATTGGTAACGAGCCCACCGGAAACTGTCAAACACTACTGCTTACAGTAAGGCTGCAGCATCTTCCTAACCACCAACGAACACAAATTAGCCGCACGAACTGCCCGATCAATATTGGCTGACCACTAAACGTGCCAAACGTGTTTGTGCACCCGAGGCAATGGCAGAGGCGGAGGAGGCGCAAGTCCATGTTGATGCGATCGCAGAGCTCCTGACCACGTATAATGAGCTCAACAGCTGCGCAGTCGACGAGCTCGAGGGGGAGCCTAGTCCCCTCGAGTTCATGCGATATGTGGCTAGGAACACCCCATTCGTCGCAAGACGTGCGGCGGCGGGCTGGAGGGCCTGCCAGACATGGGACGCCCAATATCTCCGGGACGTGCTCGGCCACGAGACGGTCAACGTCGCGGTGACGCCAATGGGGTTCGGCCACGATCCAATCCCGATGGGGATGCGCGCACCTTGCTGATTTGACTTTTATCTGCCCGCCCTCAGCAACGCCGACTCTCCCACAGAGCTCGAGATCGGCGACGACGGCAATCTAGTCTTCGCCAAGCCCTGGGAGGAGGACCAACCGTTTGCCGAATTCCTGGAACATGTGATCCGGCAGGAGACAGACCCTTCCTTTCCCCCCGACGCTGAAGTCCGATACGCCCAGACCCGTAAGCCCTGTTCAACCTCTCAGAGTTAGTTATATATATCGCACTCTGTTCTCTGACAACCGCCAGAGAACGACAACCTGCGCCACGAGTATCTCTCCCTCTTCAGCCACGTCCAGCGCGACATCCCCTTCGCGCGGGTGGCGCTCCAGAAGGTCCCCGACGCAATCAACCTCTGGGTCGGCAACTCGCGGTCCGTCACGGCCCTGCACAAGGACAACTACGAGAACGTCTACGTCCAGGTCCTGGGCCGGAAGCACTTCGTCCTGCTGCCGCCGCCGTGCCATCCCTGCGTGAACGAGAGGAGCCTCAGGCCCGCGACTTATCGCCGCCGCCTGAGCCAGGGGTCGTCGTCGCTCTTGGCGTTGGAACTGGACGGCGGCGGGGACGGGGGTGCCGGGGTGCCATTTCCGACCTGGGACCCTGACCGGCCCGAGGAGAACGCCACGGCTTACTCGACCCTGGCGAGGCCGGTGCGGGTCACGCTTAATCCTGGCGATATGCTCTATCTGCCGGCGATGTGGTCAGTTGTCTCGGGCCTTTTCATCGTTTGATTGGTAGCTAACAGCTGCCCCTTTGACACCGTAGGTACCATAAAGTCTCACAGTCGGGTTCTGAGGAGGGGATTTGTGTGGCGGTTAATTATTGGTAAGATATGTCTGTTGCTAATTTACGTTTGCCCCAAGTCAAGCTGACTGAGAACTCAGGTATGACATGGATTTCTCAGGGCCGTTGTACCCATTTGGCAACTTCGTTAGGTCCGTATACTCGGGCCAGCAGGATAGGGAATAAAGGATGGCCTGTCTCTGCCTGAACAGACCGTAACTTATGTGTGTGACTGTGACTTTTAAGTTCTTCTTGAACCCCCCGCTTCTACCATTCTACCCTCTACCTCTTCTTGTGTTTCGCGGCGACCCTCTTCAGGGCCCGCATATCCTTCCTCATTCTGGGATCCACGATCTTATACCTGCCCTTCACGCCTCTCGGCCGGCCTGCGATACCGCGGTTCGCGCCCCTCGCGACAACCACCTTGACTTCCTTGCGGGGCTTCTTCTTCGCCGCGTTGCTCATCAGCCTCGTGATGCTGCTGGCCTTCTCCCTCTCCGTCATGCCCTCGTCGCTGGCCACGAGGTCGCTCTTCTTCTTCATCTTCTCTAGTCGCTGGGCCGCCCTGAGCTTATGCCTTGCCTTCGCCTCCCTGACCTTCTTGATCGGGCGGGCGTTGTAGGCCCGCAACTTCTCCTTGATAGCCATCGCCGCGGCCTTTGTGATCGGCCGGTGGGGCTTGTCGTGCTTGGCCTCGTCCTCGATGAACCAATCCGGGAGCCCGTCCCGATCCTTGAGGGAATGCTTGTTGAAGCCGTCGTCTATGAGATCGTGGCTCTTCTTCTGTCCCGTCGCGAGCTGGTGGGCCAGGGTCATGGCCTCGGCGGTGATGATGTCGATGTCTGACTGTTGTTAGCTAAATGGAAACGGGTGGCATTCGATTACGTCTCTGGCGTGAAACTCACCTGGTCTACCATCGTGCTGGCGTTTCTCTTTCTCCTCCCAGTCGTCGTCGTCATCGTCGTCGTCCTTCTTGACAACCTTGTCCTTCTTGACGATCTCGATCTCCCCATCTTCGCTCCCATCAGAGTCGTAGACCTTCTTCTTCTGTTGTTTCTTCTGCTTTTTCTTCTGCTTTGAAGCCGGCTCGGGAACGGAGTCTGCTTCTTCGGCCGCGATCTCTTCCTCTATCCCATCTAGACCCGTTGCAGGATATTTTTCTGGCACCTCGATTCCGTCATGACCCTCCAACTCATCTTCGTCATCTTCGCTAAGAACGTCTGTCATGTCTTTGAAGATATCCTGGTTGAAGAATCTGCGCGCACGTTTGGAGAGCCCCCCAGACTCGGACGGCTCATTATCGAGGTCCTGTAGGAGTGGCTTCTTTTCGAGCGGGCCCTCGTCCTCGTCGGATTCATCGTCACTGCTGTCTTCCTCGAGCTCCTCGTTGTCGCTCACAGCGTGTTCGCTGACCGACAGTCCTTCCCATTCATCATCATGCTCCTCTCTTGCCCTCTTCGCACGGTACTTGGCGTCCGACGCTGCCTTCCGTTCCCTGTAGTCATTGTACATGTTTTCGAGTTCAGTCTCCAGGCGGTCTTCGGCTTCGTCGGAGTCCGAGTCCGGGGAAGTCCCGATCCCACTGTCGCGGTCTTTCCTCGCCTCGACCTCGTTTATGATGGCCATCTTGCCCCGAGCCAGCCTGCTCATGGCCTCCGTCTCGTCGACCGACTTGAGGGCGAACATGGCGCCTTCGCCGATTGGCCCAGCCTGCTCCATGCCGATGTCCATGGGAGCGGTCATGTTCAGTTGCATACGAACGATTTCCCTTTGCTTCTGCTCGTTTGCTCTGCGCTTCTCCCGCTTCTTCTTGGAGCTGTCCCTGTCCTTCATGGCCTGGAGCTCTTTCTGTATCTTGAGCTCCTCGTCCATTGGCTCGACTTCGGCCACTTCCTCGGACTCGGCAGCTTGGGCAGTCTTCTTTGTAGGGAAGCCGAAGATCTCGCGGACCTTCAACCGCCATTTCAGCAAGAGCTTGAACTCCTTTCTGCCTAAGACCTTGAGATCGGCACAGGAGAGACGGATGTCGTCCGTGGTCTCATCCATCTTGTCTAGTGCAGCCAAGGCCACGTCGCCGTTCTTCGGTTGGTCAAAGGTCAGTCGATTATACTGGCCCAAGATCGCTATAGGATCCGTCGTCTGTATAAACTCGCTGGCGGGTATTTCCTTGAATTGGGTATAGTCTCCCTCCTCGTAACCATCTCGCTTCCTCTTCTTGATCTCGGGGTTGTACACTTTCGCCTCGTTGTTCGGTGTCGGATCAGCAAGCTCCGCGAAGACGGAACGGGGATCGAGAAGCCGGGGGTCGATCTTCTTTGGTGCCTTGAAACCGCGACACACGACGAAGATTTCGGCCGAGACGTTTCTGGAAGAGGGTGGTTTTGTTGCCTCGACCTTTGTGAACAGCTGGTTGAACACCCAGAGCAGCGAATTGTAGTCCTTGGACCGGAAGACCTTTGTGACGAAGGTGCCCCCTTCAATTAGAAAGTCGGTGGCTAGTTTCATCGCCTGCAATGTCAACTCGGCCTGGTTGAAGGAATCCTGCACCCACGCTGTGCCGACATTGGGGGCTCCGTCGTGGAGGACAGTATCCGCCTTCCACGTCTTGAGGTGCGATCGAATCGTCGCGCGGCACTTGTCTGTGGTGATATCGCTTTGGAAAGTAATGACCTTCGGAATAGGCTTGATCGGGGAAAGGTCGACTCCAATAATGATGCTGCTGACCGGCATGGTCTCAGCAGCGACTTGACACCATGACTGTGTGTTCTGTTAGTTTGAAGAACAACCCATAGATATATTCTAGCAGTGACATACCCCGGGAGCTGCGCAAAGGTCTAGCAAGACCTTGCTCTTTTCCAAGAAGCCATATTTCTTGTTCAGCTGGATCAGCTTGAAGGCAGCGCGGGCACGATAGCCCTTCTCCTTAGCAAGTCTGTACCACTTGTCAAGACGGCCCTTTCCATGCTTCTTCTGGATCGCCATCGTAGGAATTTGAGACTCGGCGTCCCTACAACTTGCTGCTTGAACCCAGTTGCAGAATAACGAAACGACGATACCAGTATCGCTAACTGTTCGGCGCTGCCACAGAAATTTTTCCAAGTCCCCCTGCACAGCGATAAGCGATAAGAAATTCAGCGGGGTTAAAGAGCTTGCCCATGCCTGCCAACATCTGGCCAATCAGCAGCTCCCAAGCCTTTTTCCAGGGCGCCGGGCTTTTGAAAGCGCTAAATGCCACTATAACGCGTGTAGTCGGGAACGCGTGCGCGTATCCCAGACCCCCCACGATCACTGTCCTCTGATTGAACCAAGCTCTAACCCATGCCTCAAGCCCCGCCACGGGCTTTTCGACCAAACATATCCACCACCTTCTCCAATGCTCCTGATTCCGTACTCCTAGCATTTCCTCTTCTTCGTCCCAAGGTTTGCAGATGTCCCGTGGAGAGGGCTGGATCAGGTAAACATGGAGCACAAGACTCCTGTTGCCGCAAAGAGCACAGCACCACTGAGCAGCAATCTCCTCTCATCACCACCCAGATTGTCTTCGAGCCGAGGCAAGGAACGTCGAAACCCGTCCATCACTCCCCGAAAGTTCAGGCAGTTCTTTACTCCCCGTTCCCGAGTCTCATCAAAGCCAAGTGCCGCTAGGAGGGCCCTTCGTGACCTGACTGCTCCCTCTCTTAATCGATGCCACACCCCCAGCAGTCCATTGAAGCCGATTTCCGAGTCCGATGTGGTATCGGGCGAGTCTGCCGGCGTGGATTCCAGCCGGGCACTCAAACGGCGGAAAACAAATCACATTCCGGCGACCTCTCCTCTACAGCCCGCGTTTCTAAATCCGTCACCGACCCTACTCGACTTCCAAGCTAGTCGACCGGCCTTGTTGAGCCCGCTTCATTCTCCGCATGCCGGCAGCCAATCTAGCCGGGCTTTCGACGCCTTTGAGGACGGTGACTTCGAGAACGGTGACTTTGACGATGAGTCTGACAATGAGCTACCGTTGATGCAACTTCCGATCAGGCGGCTGACGCCATTGACAAGTCGCGGCATGTCTGGCCAGCTGGTCCAGCGTATGACTGGTGGAATGCCCCGGAGTGGCCACCAGTCTATGTCATACCCCGTTGCAGACTGGAGAACCGAGACGGCCGACTTCTGCAGCACTCCAGAGGACGTACATATGTGTTCCAGCCACGAGGGAGCAGCACGGTGCATCCCGTTCTGCACTGCGAGCTGTCACAGTGAGTTCCTGCCTGCCTGCCCATTCTCTCTCTCCCCCCCTTCTCTATCTCCCCTTTCCTTGCATATAGGCCTGACTGACAACTCCCTTAGATAATAGTCTGGTAGCAGTGGGAGACGAAGAGGGCCACGTAAGACTTCTTGACTCGAACAAATCTTTCGACAAGATACATCTCTCGTTCCAAGTCCACAGTAATGCCATAATAGACCTCGACTTCTCCGAGGATGACTACGTTCTGGCCACCGCGTCCGGCGACCAGACCGGGAAAGTAATAGACATGATGACCCAGGCGCCTGTGTCTGTTCTCGGGCACCACACCGCGTCTCTGAAACAAGTCCGCTTCCAGCCTGGGAGAGGCGGTGGCAGCGTTCTCGCCACGTCCAGCAGAGACGGCAGCGTCCAGATCTGGGACTTACGCTGCCGTGGCGGGCCCGTCCAAGAAATTTCCATTGAGCGAGAAACCGCCCTCCGATACCGCCTCCCGCCGCGGATCAACCCCGGCTGCGTCGTCAACAGCGTCTACGACGCCCACGCCCGCACGCCCCGGCAGCCCCGGCAGCCATACCACCAGGCCGACCCCTCTGTCGACATCGCCAGCCGCAGCGAGGTGCCGGGTCGCATCGGCGAGGTGTCAGTCACGGCTATCCAGTTCCTGCCCGCGGGGCGCGAACACCTGCTGCTCTCGGCCTGCGAGGCGGACGCGTCGATCAAGCTGTGGGACATCCGGTCCATCCACACGTCGCGGCACCACAAGAGCAGCACGCCCATCTCCTACACCAAGCCGCCAGACAGCCACACGACATGGCGTCCCTTCGGCATGTCCTCCATGGCCCTCGGCTCCGACGGCGCCCGGCTCTACGCCCTGTGCAAGGACAACACCGTCTACGCGTATAGCACCTCGCACCTGGTCCTCGGCCATGCCCCCGAGCTGTCCGCCAGGGCCACGACCGAGCCCCCGCGAAGGAGAGCCCACGGCACCGAGCAGGAAGGCCTGGGCCCCATGTACGGCTTCCGCCACCCGCTGTTCCACGCGACGAGCTTCTACGTCAAGGCAGACGTCCGGCCCGCCCGCGACGGCAGGCCCGAGCTCCTCGCCGTCGGCAGCAGCGACGGATGCGCGGTGCTCTTCCCGACCGACGAGCGCTACTTCCGCGCCGACCTGGGCGCCTTTCCGTCGCCGGTGGCGCAGCAGGTCTCGTCACCACCAACCACCACCAACGCCTTCGGGGGAAGAAGCCTCCTCGCCTCAGCCACCGACCTCACGGCGGATGGGCCACCGTCGTCGTTGTCGGGCCCAGGGCAGCGGCGCGGCCTCGCGCGGGCGAACAGCATGACGACGAACCTGTCGGCGCGGCTGGTGGACACGGTCCCGATCGTCAGGAACGGGACGGCGCTGGTGCGGGGCCACGACAAGGAGGTGGGCTCGCTGTCATGGACGAGCGGCGGCGCGCTCGTCACCGTCGGGGACGACTACCTCGTGCGGTGCTGGGACGAGTCGAGGGCCCGGGCCACGGGGCTGCGGAGGGGCGGCGAGACGGGCGGGCAGAGGTGGGCCTGCGGGTGGGCTGATGTCGGGGAGGAGTGGGTGGGTGATGAGGATGATTGGTGAGGAAGGAGAAAGAAATAATGAGAGGAGAGGAGAGAAAGGGTTGGGAAAGGTTCTTCCTGGGAGAAGGATTTTTTGGCCCTTTTTTGGTTTCTGCTGGTTTTTCTTGCTCCCTCTTGATGATACCTACCTCCCGGGCTGCCTCTCGGGAGATGTCAGTTGATGTTTTATATAAACCTGCGCAGCGTTGGAAACATCCCCGACACGTAACGGGATGGATGACGGAGCAGCATCGCAGGTCGCAGCAGCCAGCCTCCTGTCAGGGCTGCGCATGAGGCGTTTATTGTCTTCTATTGGGGGTCTTTGAACAATAGGCATGCAAAGGGCGTTTATTGTCGGGGTATAATACAATTGAGGTTATTGCTTGTTATTCACTCGAACAGATTTACTGACTCTTCACATACCCTATTGCGGAGTTCAGCAACCCTCGAGTCCCAAAGAGTCAAGCCGTGCAAGTATGCAATTTCAGGGGTGATGGTCTCAAAAAGCCAAAACGGCTGGCTCGGTCATCGACATGCATTGATCACGTCAGAATATATTGACGAACTGAGCAGGTAGATGATAGGTGAGTTACGGATAGCAAGACATGCCGACGATATATTCACGGAGCCACATGACCGAAACAGATAAGCCCACCCAAATCTATTGCGCTTAACCAAACCCTTCCAACCCTTCCAACGCCGTAGATGCCAGCTACCAAGGTAGGTAGGTAGGTATACAAGAAATCCGGGGAATCGTCGCTTGTCTATCTGTTAGTACACATACGTTCGTAAAAGGCTCAACCGCCGTCAACCACTGTCGCGGTCCTCGACTCCGGCTCGGCTCCGTGATCCTTGCCGCCGTTGTTGCTGTTGTTCTCGTCGTCCTTGCTCTCGTGATTGATGAAGAGGAACGAGGTGAAGACGACGCCCGCGCCGACCCAGTAGATCCAGCTCGAGTACTGCGCGTAGCGGATCATCTCGCCGATCAGCGACAGCGGGATCGTCAGGGACAGCCCCACCGTCACGACGAGCGGCGTGGTGAGGAGCATGGCGTACGCCCATGCCATGTCGCTGATGAAGGACGAGACGGAGTTGAGCTGCGAGATTTTTTCAGGTTAGCCCGGGTACTGTTGCGGTGCCGCTCAGTGGGGGAAAGAGACTCCTCACGATTATAATTCCCCAGACTCTCCCGGTTGGAGGGAAGGCAAACTGCAAGCCATTCATGTTAGCGATCTCTGCCCTCAAGAGAGCTCAGACAGGCAGAGGCAGAAGGGACGCACAGGTTCAATGCCCGTAAAGTGGAGGATGATGAATCCCGGCCACAGGAGCAGGACATTTAGCAAGCCGACGATGCCAAAGAAGAGCGGCATGTTGACCCTATCCTCGTTCCCGACCCTCCTCTTCATGACGGTCACGTACAGGCCGTAGATGATGGCGCTGAAGAAGGCCATCGAGTCGCCGATGGCGATCTGCGCCTGCGTCTTGTGCGGGAAGCTGCCGCGGTTGTCGTCGCTCTTTCCCGACAGGTCGATCGTCGAGATGAGCACGACCCCGGCCAGCGACGCCAGCACCCCAACCAGCTTCCGGACCGTGAATCCCTCGACGCCCATGACGGAGCAGAAGACCAGCGTCCACACGCTGCTCGTCGACGTGAGGATCGTCACGCTGCCCACGCTCGTGTACTCGAGGCACGCCGACGCGAAGTAGTTGGCCGCGAACCACAGCAGGCAGAACTCCAGGCTCAGCCAGGCCGTCTCCCCGAAGCTCAGCTTCTCGTCCCGCCTCGGCACGTCCATCATCGCTTCCAGGCTGTCCTCGTCATCCACGAGGAGCCGCTCCTCGGCGTCCTCGTCCTCGCCATCCCGCTCGTGCAGCAATTTCGCCGGCGTCGCGCCCGACCGGTACTCCCGCCAGACCTCGGCCGCCCTGTTCAGCAGGCCCGACACGCCATGCCGCATAACGTACTGTATCACCATCGGCACGAGCGAGAGCGCAAACACGGACGTGTTTACGTAGACCAGGAAGAAGGGCTTGTTATACGTGCGATCGGAGAATATGTCCTAGACGAGTAATATTAGCCCTCTTCCTCCTCTTCCGTCCAGCATAACCAAGAAAGCCATCCGAGTCCCCGCACTCACACTAGCTAGGAAGTTGGATAAGGTCCAGAGAAACACAGTGACGAGGAGCAACACTATTCCCAGGGTCCGCCGCGCGACGCCCATGAGGCCTAGCCTTGCCCTCAGGCCCGAGCTCGCGGTGTTGCTCCGCGCTCGCGACGCCGACCGCGCACCCGGGAGGACGCCGAGGCTCGAGTAGCTCGCCGACTGCGACCGCCGCCTGGTCGAGGGGCCGTGGTGATGGTCGGGCGCCGCCAGCTCGGCCGGCATGATCGGCTCGATTGGAGCCATGCTGTAGGTTCCGTGCGCGATTCGAGAAGACCGGGGGGGATGGAGGGGGATTTGCGTCGGTTCAGAGATTCTGGATGTAGAAAACCATCATCGAGTGGGACGGGCAAAGGTAAACGAGTGTCAAATCCTGCATCAGTGAGGCGGGAACGTCTTGCAAATCTATCCAAGGAGTGACGAGGACGAATGGCACATGTGTCTCAAGCACGAGAGCGAGACTTCTGTCTGGTTGATTAGCTTCCGGTCAGCTGCACCCCTGCTGGCATAACGCCTCTTGTCAGCTTCCAGCGTGTCCCGCCAATTGATTCCACTACCGAGTTGAATTCTATTTGTATGTATGCACTTATCGATCGAGACAAGCACTTACTGCGGTACCAGCGATCATGCGACAACAAATCAAACGCACTGTTAATCGAGGATGCTGGCACAACCATATTCTCGTCAGGCCGATCTCCTTTCTTATTAGCTAACACTTTTGATGAGCTTCTTCGCTCATCGGTGAACGCCTTAGATTAGATAACTTCGATATGCACTTCGGAGTCAACAATATGGCTTAACCCAATTTTTATAATTTTTTTTATATATGCAACAGCGCTGGAGCGTTTTACTTCGCTCTCGGAAGAGATCCCTTCGGACAATGGAACTTATGACTACTTGGCGTAGGCATCAGAAGAATGCCATCCTGTCAAGGGGAAACGGGATAAAGAGGGGACTGCAGACAGATGCTTCGAGATTGCTCTTCGCTTTCGTTTGAAAACGGCACGTGGACATTGGAGGTATCTCTTGGGCCCAGAATTCCTGCCGAGACAGCAAGATAGTCGCCAACACCAAAGTCTGGTAAACTTGATAGTCACGATAGCAACCACAGTAAGCCATAAAACCCCGGATGGTAAAATGTCGACCTCAAAGATGGACCTCGGCTTCCACAGCTAAATAGCCAACGAAAGCCGCGGTGAGTAAAGGGACAGCCTTCAATCTTCCTGAGCACAAAAAGATGAAAAATGACCATGGGGGATCGGTCAATTTCGAAAGTGAACAGCCAGGTGGTGGATAGTAGTAGTGGGAGCAATCAATGGTCTCTCAGGATGCACTTGAGTTGTCGAGCACGGGATTTTCGGCCATAAGTTGATGTTTTTATTGCCGTGATCTGGCAAGCCTGGTGTAAAGCAAGCCCTGAACTCCTAATCACATGCCAAGAATCCCAACCGTCTATTCCCAAGTTTACTCATCGGGAACTGTTGTTTGCCGCCACGTCAGTATAGAACTCAAAAAGGGACACGTCGCATTGGGGAGGAAAAGTGATAGAAGGGAGGGGAGGAGAGTTGCGCGTTGCGGTTGCTCCCCCGGCATGGTCAGACATACTGTCAATCTCGCCCGCAGTGATCGCATCGCTGATGGCCTTGGGGCTCTTTCCGTCCACCTGGCAACCGATGCTGAAGCAAGTGCCCAGAATCTCCTTAACAGTGCCCGTCAGCTCCTTGGAGAAGGACTTGAACCGCATTGTCCGCGCAATCTCGATGATCTCGTCCAGGGGGATGCTCTTGTTGTGCTTGATGTTCTTCTCCTTCTTCCGGTCGCGCGGCGGCTCCTTCAGTGCTCGGATGATGAGTGATGAGGCGCTCGGGACGACGGAGACCGCTGCCTGGCGGTTCTGGATGGTGAGCTTGACGGTGACTCGGAGTCCTTTCTGTAATGACACAACTCTAGGTAAGCTTGGGAATTCCGTCATCGTCACGCGCGGTCCCATACCCAGTCACCAGTCGCCTTGGCGATATCTTCTCCGACCTTCTTGGGGGAAAGACCCAGAGGACCGATCTTGGGGGCAAGTGTCGCGGAGGATCCAACCTCACCACCGGTGGCCCGGAGGTGGCTATTTCATCTTGTCAGCAACACAATCTCGAGACGAAGCGTCGAGCGATTTCGAAGTCGCGGTCTCTTTGACATACATGACCTTGATCTCCGTGGGATCGACTTTGGGAGCTGTGAAAGTCAAACTCGGTCAGCAGGTTGCATCGTCTACTGCAAATTCCATTGAGCACTTACGCATTGAGACGGTCTTTCAGGTCAAATGCGCTTCGTTTGGGATTCTGGAAAAAGGTGAAGTCGTCGGCAGTCGTGGCAGGCACAGAAATCTTTTTGGGATTTGGCAATTGTGGGATTTCTGCCCTAAGCTCATGTGGCTGAATTTTCAGCGGGGGTCCGTCCTAATAAGAAGGGAAATTCCCTGGCAGCCAATCACAAAATGACTGGGGCCAATTCACCAGCCACAAATAGAGGGGGGATGCTTGAGGCTGAAGCCTCACCAGACGACTCTGGGAAATTGAAGAGTCTCGGGTGAGGCCGTCCGCAGACTGGTTGTGCATCAAGAGTTTAAGCGATAGACTAGTAAGCTCCTAAGCTAACAATACACACAAGAGAGACAGAAACACCTTTGGCAACGAAGCGTTTATTATGAGCGTTTATTACGATCGCTGGACTGAATTCCACTCATCCCCCGAAACCCCCTCCCTGCCTCTAGCTACTAGCTACCGCCTTCCTTCCTTTCCCTATGGACAGATCGCAACATCTCTAGTTTGTTCCGCTCACGGCCAGCCTAGAAGAAAAATTAGTCGACCATTCGTCTCAACACTCGTGACTGGATTCGGGTTACTACTTACTTCATCAGATGGTCCATGAATGTCTGTAACGAGACGTCATCGGTGAAGATGGTCTGCGCCGTCTGAGCACCAACACCGCCGTATGCTCCTGTTGTGTGGGTTGTGGAGGGGTTTAGCTTGGACAGCAGGAACCGAGCCTGAGAACCACCAGCATCGCACACTATGAAACGTGGCAGGGGGAAGCGATCAGTGATTAGGTCCTGCCAACAAATTAGTACCAAGTTCGTCACGAAAAACTTCCAGGGGTGTCACATACCCGAGCATCTTCCTTAGGCTGCTCCAGTAGCGACGCAAAGTTCTCATAGCCCTCCTGCTCCTGATATCCTGCCTTCCTCCACTCGGCAATGGTCTCGCCATGGAAGATCAAAATGTGGAAGAAGGTGTCGAGGAGCAGGATGTGGGTGGCTTGGATGGAGGTTGAGTCTAGAAGAACAGGCTGGCCACCTTCTTGGTCAAAGGTGTAGGAGTCGAGAGTCGGTTGGATCATGATCAGCGAGTTGCTAACATCTTCGTGATCGAGTACGTGCCGATAGAACGCCGTCTCGTCGGGCGAATTGTTGAAGACTTGCAAGAACTGACTTCGTCGGAGGTGGAACATGAACTGCGGATACAGGGTGAAGTTCTTCTCCAGTCGGAACGACGTCGGGTCATCTTTCCTATAGTCTGCGAATCGCGAGCAGAGCCTGATAAGCATCCTGTCAACCCAACGAAGGACGTCGGGACCATCATCGACTTCGGCCTTGAAGACCGCAATCCTAGACATCAGGACGGCGGCAGCCTCCTGGTCGAACGATTGGGCAATCGCCGGGTCGCCAGCAGGACCGCTCAGGTTCCGGGCAATGGTCGTCACACGGAGGTGGAACTGCCCAGAGGAGTGTTGGTAATAGGTGAGGAACTGCATCATCCCCTTCTGCTGGCCCCCTTGGTGCTGCGAGGGGCCACCTTGACTGGCGATTTCGAAATAGATGCCGTAGCTGGCATTCGGGTCGATACCGCACATCTTCCACGAGCAAGTGTTGCCAATACCGCATTCTGTCTCGCCAACAGATGTCGACTTCTTGTTGAGAGATACGGCATGGCCAATGAGGCCGGTGACTTTCAACTCCTTGGTGGTGAGAACCTCCAACACGGCGTTGAAACCCATGAGAAGGTTGTCGTCATCATCCTTGTCAAAGACGCGAACAAACGACTGTTTGAACATGGAGGAGGTAAAACTGTCAGTGAGGATCATGTGGCCACCGGTCGAGTTGCACAAGCCCTTCATCTCGAGAAGGCCGACTTGATCCAGGCAACCAGCGAAGACATCGATTATGTGCCCATTGTGCGCAGTCCGCTTCGCGAGGTTATCGTAAAACTATGCCAGAGGTTAGTAACCAGCGCCAGGGCACACCCCAATCCACATGAGACCAACCTTGAGCGCTTTCTTGTAATACTTGATATTGTCTCGATCGATGTCGTGATGCGAGCGGATAGGCTCCCTCAACTCTGGGCCAACAACCATACCCGGTCCTTCAGTCGCAGGGCCACCGGCAAAGAGCATGATCCTGCCACCAGCATTCTGGAAGGAGATCTCCAGGAGACCAACAGCGACGGACAAGGCAACGCCGGTGCAACGGAGGTTCCTATGATCACTGGTAACAGGCCATGGGTCTTTCTGCAGCTGCTCAAGAGCCTTGGTCAACTGGAATTCGGCTTGCTGGACAGGGAGCAGAAACCGAGCGGCGGGCCCCATGGGCATTGGGCGACCAGGCTGCTGCTGCTGAGGTGGCATTCCAGGGCGGAGCGCAGGCTGAATGAGAGAAAGCATTTCCTGGACCTGCTTTGCAGAATAATCCTTATTTCCGCGGAAGACATAGGACCTTGGGCATTCGTTATAGCCGATCTCGTGGACTTGGGCCTAGAACAGATCAGATGGTGGCGCTTCAAGATGGAACCCGAACGATACAACATACCATAGTGCCGTACGTGATCAGCCCCACGAGAGAATTCTCGGGAAGTAGGCTGAGGCTCATGATGAGAGACTCCTTGAGAGCCGCCAAGCTATCCTCCTCTTGACAGGTATCGACCACATAAAGGAAGATGGGCGGGCTAGGCACGGGGCGGGATAGCCGGTACTCAATAGTGGTGTTCGACGGATGGAGCTCGGGCGGGATGGCATTCGCGGTGATATCCTTGTAATGAGGAGGGAGGGGGTTTCTCGAGAGGCAGAAGGGACAGATCCAGAGCCGGGCGCGTACGTCGACTTGGCTAGACAAGAGCTATCAGTAAGGCTCCCTCGCTTGCGACTGTAGTGGCTCACCAGAAGGGATTCAAGACAGAGCGGCATGGCTGCTTGCAGGTGACGGGCTCGAACTGCAGCAGCGGGGTATCGGGTTTCTCCTTGAGGGGAGTATAGAGTGCGCCAATGGGAACGACGAGGCGGGACGCTTCCTGGATGAGTGTCAGTCGCCCAGGGATCAACAGTTAATTGGAGACGGCGAGGCGCTGACCATGCGGGAGCTTGGGAAAACATTCCAGCTAAGGCGGACGCCATCGCGGTCTTCCACCTCGCTCCATTGCTCCTTCAAAGCTTCGTAGTCCATCTTGCGGTCTGGTTGAAGCTCCGAAACGGCCCCTTAAATCGGCTGTGCCAAAGGAATTGAAGACCAGTTCGACAGACAGGTCGACCTGCGGAGGTCTAATGCAATAAATAGCTGCGTCTCGATCTACACAGCTGTTGCGATTAGATGGTCGGCTTGAAAGGTGTCATGATCTAAGGTTACGGGAAGTCGATATAAACAGCTGGGACAAAAACAGCTGGGTGGGGGAAGAGGACAACCTGGAAGTTGCATGTGTGTGGTTGTGGCGCAGGTCTGTGGCTGAGAAACTCTCACCCGCCACGGACTCCACATGGAGCCTCATCCACTCCAAGAAACGCTCATCCAGTAGGTACTAAGTATATACCGTGATTATAGGGTGTTGAGAGTGGGAATGATGCTTTGCATTTGAGCAACGGCCAACAACTACGACGACTATAGATTCCCGGCTGTTTCTTGTAGTCTCTATGTGGAATGGGGGAATTTTTATTTTTGGCAACCTCACACCATCAAGGTTGCACCACTAAATTGGCCTGTGCCTTATCATCATCACACAGAGCCAGACTTGACCCTGAGAGACCCAATTTGAGACGTCACTTTCAGCAGCAAAACTGATAGGCGCAAAGGACTATCATGAATCGCTAATTATCTGGGGTTAAGGTCGAGCCAAGCGTCATCATTTCATGACAACCGGGAGGAGACACCGGTTCCGAACCACCACCAGCGGAAAAAATACATGCAAAGTCGCTCTCCTTTCCCAGGCTGGTGCCTCCAAGACTCCACTCATGCTCGCTGACCCACCCATCATCCCTTCCGCAGGCTTTGGAAAGGCCAAGATATATCACAAAAAAAGCACTATCACAAGATTCGACGCCGCTGTTTGATGCAAACACAGATATTTCCCTTGAAAAAAAGCAAATCGGAATGGGGGTATTCGCTTCAGGTTCCCTTGTGAGAATATTCGACGTTTCTGCCCCTTCCGTCGTAGAGGAGATTCGGTATTTTGGTACCGTCCGTTGAGAATGGACCGGATGAGCTGTGAAGTCTTCGAACAGTTTTGTTGGCACAGTTTCCTTTTCTTTTCTTTTTTGGCTTTCCGAATCCAGAGTTGGGATGTTGTTGCTTTAGTCAGGTTTCACCGAATCACTCCCCAGTCTGCCAATCGCCCACCACCATCACCATCGTCCCTCGCACCAGGGCGCTTTCCAAACACGTTCCAGAAGCGAAGCGTCTCATCACCAGCCCCAGTAACAACCACCCTTCCATCGGGGCTCATAGCCAGATAGAGGACTCGGTATGTGTGGCCGGTCAAGCTGACAACTTGGGTCATGGACGGGTATTTCCAGACGACGATCTGGTTCTGGCTGTAGCCGTGTGTGGAGACGATCTCGTTGGAGTTCTTGGACCATGCAAGGTTGCACACCTGGCTCCCCGTATCCACCTCATTGACAACAGTCCCGCGCAGAGTGTCGTGGAAGATGATCCTCCGATCAGCTGTGCCGCCGCCGGACGCAAGAAGCCCACGTTGATGGGGTGACCAGGCTATCGCCTTGACAGCAGCCGTGTGGTCCGAGAACTTCCACAGAGGCGACTCCGAGAGCTTATCCCAGACCATGAGCTTGTTGTCGTTACCACCACTGGCCAGCTGGCCATCCTCGCAGTTCCACTTGAGGCCGCAGACTTCCTGCTTGTGGCCAACCAGTTTCCGAAGCCATTGATCGGGCGCTCTGACATCGCGGTGGTAGATGAGCCGATCTCGAGAGCCGGATGACAGAATGTGGGTGTTCCAGGCCAGTGATCCCACCCTAGCCGTGTGCCCTGTCATCGTCCTGAGCCGCCTTGTCTTCTCAGCATCCCAAATCTGCACCAAGCCTTTGCCCGTCCCGATAGCGATATGGGTTCCCTTCTGAATCCACGAGACACTTGTCACTGTGTCGTCCTCGAGTGTGCAGAGCTTATTTACACGACTCGTCTGCGCATTCCACATATACACACTCGATCCAAGCCCGACTCCTAGCACGTTTGCACTGCCCCAGTCGACGAGATTCAAATAAAAATCGTCGGCTAGTTCAGGTGCATCCAACACTTTGTAGGGGACCTTGCTAACTGCCCTAGGTTGCCGTCGAGGGCTGAGCAGCATTTGCTGGCTTCCGAACCTTACGGGTGACAAGCTGTAAATCTCGGAGCGAGTGTCGAGGTTTGGGCCGTGCCTGCTTTGGGGGGTTCGAGAAGGTGTCGGGTGTCCAGCGATATTGCTATGGTGGCGCGGCGATACATAGGAGAAGAGGTTCTTATGCGGAGTCGAAGGGGTTAATGTAGAGGGGAGGGAGGATGGAGGCGGGTTGTTTGGGGGTGTCTGAGCCCTCGTGCCGCCATGAACGTTCGTACCATGATTTGAGGCGGGTAAGCTGTGATCGGGGGATAAGGAAGGAGGGGTGGCTTGAGGTATCGAGTTCTCAAATAGTTCAACCCGGAGCAGTTTGGAAAAGGTGCGATTGGCTTCCTCGGCTGCGATAGAGAGTTAGCTCGAGGAGACAACGATATACAAGGGGCTCTTAGGCCTACTCTTCTGGAAGTGCAGTTCGCCATGAGGTGTCCGCTTCTTCTGTCCGGACGGTGTCGTTGGGGAGCCATCGTCATGCAACAGGCTAAAGCTCGCTTGCAAGTCCTGCCCCGATCTCGTGGGAATAAATCTAATCCGAGTAAGCATTGGTCGGGTGTCTTCATTCGGAGGAGCCACGGTTTGTCAAAACATACCTGTCACCATTGATCCTTTGCCGCTTTCGATGAGGGCTGCTTCCCGGTGTACTCTCTCGCTGCTGACGACTCATCTCTCGTCTGAGGGCGTGGTCGACAGCGTCGGCATCAAACGAGCTCACACGATTTAATTCCCCTGTCCTCGAACTCAGCCGGCCATGCCGAGAATAGTCTAAATTGCGAGCTTCGGAGAAGCCTCTTTGCGGAGGGGGTGGGGGGGTAGCCAGTCGAGCGGGGCTTGCAACGGCTGGACTATTCGAGTCTCGGATCGGTCGTTTCGCAGCGGCGGTGAGGGCGGTTCCCCGGCTGTCGCCGTTTAAGGACATGTTAGGAAGACGAAAGGATAATAGGCGCAGAGTAGTCGTAGGAGATTAGGAATAAGGCTACTAGGCAGATAGGAAGGTTTATCGGGTGGCGGTGCTGTCGAGGGTTCGTGATGCTTTAGGGCCAGAGGTAGGGACAGCAACAACAGACAACTATTGCTTTGCCAGGCGGTAGGAGATACAGAATGCCGGTTGTAATGTCGCCTAGTGTATACCGTCGTGGAGAGATCTATCTCCATCAATAGCCGTCCTCCTCCGATCGTAGGTGTTCCGGAGTCTATCGCATGCTCGAGGTTGTTGTGGAGAATGAACAATCTAGGTGGCGGGGCGGCAACAATAGGGAGGAAAGGGGGGACAGTCGTGTTATCGTAGGACAATGGACTTCGATCGCTCGTAGCCTCAGGGTGTCATAGAGATGCTGGCGACGGGGATGCTCGTTGGGAGCAAGGAGGGCCGAGTCGGGTGCTGGTGCTAGGCAAGGAGAATGATGGGATAGATTGAAGGTTGGAGGTCGGAAAGATGGCAGGTGCTGATGGCTGTTCCACCTTTCCGTCCCGCGACCTTCGCGCTTGTATCCGCCGCTGATTAACCGGATTTGTGACAAGCACTGCAAACAGAAACCCTGGCGCACGGACCATCATAACAACTGCTACCGGCCACTCCATAGGCGTGTCCCTGGCTCACTATGAAACTCTACTATTGTATGGCGCCTAACTAACAGCCGCTCACCTTCAATAATTTCTATTCAATTGGTGAATTGCTCGTCTAACTATTGTCGGTACAGAGGTATTCTTTTTGGCTATTGAGGAGATACCTATTGTGCAGCAAACATCCATTGTACAAAACATACCAATACCTACATAGAACGGTTGATATCCAATCGAGAGAGAGGCTGCTCTAGCCCAACCACCTTGATTTTACGGAGCGAGGAATTTGAAGAGGAGCCCAATGCCTCCGTAAACAGGAGGGGAAGCGCCATAATTTTCTGCCCTTGCTTTTGTCCTCGAGTAGTCAACCCAGCCAGTCCTCCTTTGTTTATTTTGAACTGACACGCCAGTCCGCATGGGAATTGGGCACCCGCGTGGGAGCGTGAGAGTGTCGCTCCCTCTCGACCCCTTTTCCGATGGTGTTTGTTGTTTTTTTCAGTTGGGGGAAAGTAGGTAGGGAGCCATCGCGCAGGGGAAGCCTCCTATTGGCTAGAGGCCCCCGAACCTTGGCCGGGAACCAGGGGGTTTGGTCAGGCCACGCCAAACACGGAATCGCCTGCCACGCCTGGCGCGTCCTTTCGCGTTCCGCTCATTAAACCCCCCCTTGCAAGTTGCAGGCCATCCACCACGTCACCCTTTTGACCCTCGATGACAATACGGATTACGGGTACTGATTCTGGCAGTAGCTCCTAGCGCGGGTCGCAATCGCTAACCATCGCAGCAGCAAGTGCTGGCAATAGCAACCTGGTGCGCACTGATCCCCTGCACCAGGCAGCTACATACTTGTGCTGCTCAAGGCATGCGAACTTGATTACCAACTCCCCAGCATCCTACCAGATCTTGCCGGCCATAGGGTCGCCGAGTGAAGCTCGGATTTCCTTCCGCTTTTCCCACGGCCAAAACCCGCAGTGCAGATGAGGACAGCTCGCGGTGGGCTGTTGCTTCGTCCAGTTGCCCGTATCAGAACCAAGAGTATAGAAGCGCGAAATCCCAGCGGACAGATTTGCGTTACCAATGCTAGACTTGCAGTCGCTACTAGCTCGTGTTGAACATGATGTCCAGCAAGTGCTGATCTCATCAACCAACCTGATATCCACATGATATCTGCCTCTTGTCGAAGGGCGACCTTCTCGGTACCATAACTCACGTTTTATACACCACGGCTAACCCTCCTCCTCTGGCCAAGGCGATCAACCAGATGCAAAAGGCGGGCCAATGTCTGACATTTTTGTGGTGTCTAGAGTAATGGACCCTTTCATGGCCAAATACAGCCATTCCCTGGGCCTCCTTACAGTTCTTTACTCAATGCCAACAGCCCTTCTAAGTTGGGCTCCCATTCTCTTTATCTAAATGTCTAAAATGTGAAGAGCGCCAATGGCGCCTAACAGACGGCTTCCAGTCTCCTAAATGGAGCAAAGACCAAACCGGCCGCCCTTTTGAGGAATAACTTGACCTACCTCTGCCCAGTTCTACGGATATTGATCATGACATTCGGCATAACTTGACTTGCTGCTAGGCCTACCCCTGGAGAGAGACAATCATCCTGGTATATAACATAGCCTTCTCTCTAAACGGAACGAGACAATGCCCACACCTTCTCCTTGGCAGATTCACGCTTGGTCATGATATCTTCGATAAATAATGGTAACAGCAACAGAGACAGCAGCAGCGAGAGCGCTTTAGCAATAGCGGCAGCAAAGTCAATCTTCATTTATCATGGCAATGGAGACAGCAAGTGGAACAGCGATGGCAACAGTGGCGGCCACGTTGACGGCGATAGCGACAGCGACGCCGACGCCGATGCCGATGCCGATAGCGACCACACTTTGGCAATAGCGAATAGCAATTCAATCCTGCTCTAACATGGCGATGGCAATGGCGACAGCGACAGCGCCCAGCACAGACCCCCAGGCGGAATAGCCAAATGTCCCTGCGCGCGGAGACAGCCTCTTCCCATGTCCCTGTTGGGCGCCAGCCAAGTTCCGTCGTGGATTGGTGCTGCACCCGTGGTCGGCATGACCTACCATCGATGGATTGCCACAAAATTTTCGTCTTTCTCAATGAGAGAGGCGACATAACGCCCGTTTGGCAACGCCAGACCGACAGAACCCGTGCTTTCTTCTTCCGTGTAATTCGTGAAAGCGATTACTCAAATTACATGATTAGGAAGGTCATGTATGAGGAAAGGAGTCTTGCTGCGACTGCGATAACTTCTACTCGCTTATAGTGAAGAAACAACCATTGGCATGCCGTGTCGTTCGAAGAGCTTTTGACCTTGGACGCTGCTGCTCCTGGCATCCTCAGCGAGCACGGCAAGCCATCAACCAGCATGCAGGTCGCCTTGCTTCTGAAAACTCACCTCAGCCATCCCCCCAAGCCAAGGCCTCGCCAGCCCAGACAAGAGAGATGGCCAATAGCGCCACAAATTTTCGCGACTTTGTGAAGAACATCAAGCAGCATGACGAGAGATGCTATCTTGATCACAGCGAAGCGTTGGGAGTCGCACCCCACGTCAGGCCCCCGCCGTCTAATGGGGCGTCCATAACGACTTTCACGTCGCCGTTGACTACATGCGCACGCTGACGAAGTATCGTTTCATGAGCTAAGACGGCGAGAGCCATCTTGACTTCACCGAGGTCCTTGACAATGATGTCCAGGGTTGTAAGGCACCTCCAGACATGAACGGTCGTAATGGCTGGTTTATGCAGATGGCCCGGCTCTACAAGGGCACCGACCGCGGTTGGCTTGAGAGGTTGGGCTTCCTTCACCGGTGGTATGAGGCGTCTGTCTTGTCGGCGGTGGCAGAGGACGTGTTTTGCTAGAACGAGGCGGTTAGCTTCGCCGAGAGAGCCGACTAGGACTTTGAGTCCCTCAAGGACGCAAGCGCCCTAGACGCCATCCTCGACCCTGCCCTGCGAGAATTAATACAGCTTGACGAGAGCCTATGCGCAAGACCTGCCGACACCACTGTCATTTGGCCAGGGGTGTTGCAGTGGAATGCATCGTGATAGTCCAACTCTGGGCGGTGGCATAAAAAGTCTGGCCACTGACAAAGCTCCACTCCACTCAATAGGTATGCGGTACTGCGGAAAAGTTTGGATTTTTTAGCGTCTCATGGCTCGGTTGTCAGGCGATAAGTCGATACCTACAACAGGCAAACCGTGTACAATGGAATTGTGTGGGAGATCTTGATTAAGCAGTACCTTCCAAAGTTGCATGGTCAGCCTAGGTAGTGAGGAGTAACTACTTCCCTTTTCCTGTTTATGTTTACCGTCAATCTGGTACTTCACTTCTAGCGACCTTCAATAGGCACCTAGTCTAGGTAGGTACCTCTATCTGAGAACCTGGAAGGCCGGCCGGGCTGATTAAGTAGGTACCTAGGTAGGCGCATACGGTGGAGCCGTCAGTCTGTGCATGCCCCAGGAACCCCCATAATCCATGCTCGCCCGGGAATGAGACATAGCTGACACCGTCTTCCCCGTTAAGCCAGCTGACGACCGACGTCGAGATCACCTCCAGTCAGCCAACCATCAATAATCCGAGAACCTGCAGGAGAGACCGCGCGCCAAAATCTGCTTTTGCCAGAGACACACCTTTTTGGCCCCGTCTGCCTCTCTGCCTGTAGCGTAGATGCAGGACTGGTAAGCAGCGCTGGCGCCAGTGTTTGAAATTTGTGACGCCGCATGGCTAATTGGCCCTCAAAAGGCGTCACATAGCAGAAAATGTCCTCGGCGAACCCCCTCGTGACCTCCGCGACAACAGCGTCTCCCCCTGCTCATATGGCTAATGGCATCGCATCGCCTTCAAAATCCGACCCGGCCTTGACAAACGGTTACTCCGGCCACCCACACGACACTCGTCCTGCACCCGCCCCTCCCGTCGCAGCAGCCTCTAAGAAGGGCAAGCAGAAGAAAGCTATGGATTCCAACGAGGCCTCCAAACTTGTGGCTGCGAGAATCTCGCAACTCGAACTCGATGCTGCAGGTGAGAAGGATCAGGAAGTCGAAATTGGTGCGTCAACGTACTTTTGGATTTTTACTCTGCTTTTTTGGCTGTCATGCCTGGTGGATGACAATGGAGACTGCGAACCCGGGTAGCTGTGGAAAAGAAGGAAAAGAAGCCGGCACACACACAAGCTGCTTGGGAGAGTTCTTTGCCCGAGGCCTTGGCTCCATCAGGCGACAGCTCTCACAAACAGCAACAGGGATGGACTAACATAGGTGTCTTCTACAGAACGAGAGGTGAAGAAGGCAAACCGAGAACTGCACAGCCAGACGTCAAAGATGAGCGAGCTACAAAAAATCGACCATCTTACGAAGAGATGCTCCGACCTACTGGCTGAGATGAAGCGCCACGAGAGGGAGAGCATCAAGAACAAGAAACGGGGCGATCAGCTGCAGAAGGAGAAGGACTCGAGCCGGACCGAGTTGAGCAAGACAGTTGGCCTGAAGGAGAAGCTGGAGAAGCTGTGCCGGGAACTGCAGAAGGAAAACAACAAACTCAAGGTTTTACGCTACACTCCATACCGTTGTAACGAACTCGCTGACAGGGGTTTCGGCAGAACGAGAACAAGACCTTGTCGGATACCCAGATCAGGAATCAGAATTCTTGGGACGAGAAGTACTCGACGCTACTGCAAAAACTGGACGATTATCAGGAGGAGAAAGACAATCCCCGGAGGCAGGTCGTGGACATGGAGGTGGACGAATTGTACGCAGCTGTATGCCCGACCACGTCCAAGTTTCGCCAGCTGACCCGCGCGTAGGTTCCGCCAAAGATTCAAATCGCTTATCGAGCAGTACGAGCTTCGGGAACTGCACTTCCATTCCCTCATGCGAACGAAGGAGTTTGAGGTCCAGTACAATCTTGCCCGCTACGAGAGGGAAAAGAAGAGTGCCGAGGGCGAAACAACTCGGTCGAGGCAACTGAACTCGCAGGTGCAGACCTTCTCCAAGACGGAAGCAGAGCTTCGGCAGCAGCTGAACGTATACGTCGACAAGTTCAAGCAGGTAGGTTCTTCCCCCACTGTTGACTCGTATGATGTCATCAACCCTGACGGTGAGGCTAGGTGGAGGACACCCTCAATAACAGTAACGACCTATTCCTAACGTTCCGCAAGGAGATGGAGGATATGTCCAAGAAGACGAAGCGGCTGGAGAAGGAGAACGAGGGGCTCAAGCGAAAGCACGAGGCCATGAACGCCAATATCTTCAAGATGGCCGAGGAGAGGACAAAATACCTCAAAGACATTGAGGACCTCAAGAAAAAGGAGGCCAAGCTTAATGGCATCATCAAACAGATGCAGCAGCAGGGACGGGGAATACCGCAGGGCCTCGCCGGTGCAGTCGAGAACGGCTATGCGGAAGCCGAGGGAGACCTGGAAGGCGACGAGAGCGAGTACGAGTACGAGGAAGACGAGGAAGGCGAGGATGAAGTCAGCGACGATGGAGAGGAATACGACGACGAGACGGAAGACGAGTTGCACCACGAGCCTCAGCCATATGGGCCTGAGCGGCCACCGCCGGCTGCCACTGTTGCCACCCCTGCGACGGCTGCTACGGCTGCCACGACTAACGGTCATCGCTAGGTAATGGAGCGGACTTGATCTACCGTCCGTCGACAGTTATCTCAATGTACGCTTCAGTCTTCGCGGCGAAAATCCTGGGTAGTGTCACAGCCCAAGCTCTCGATGCTTTAATGTAGTATCGGATGGGTTTATATCCCTAGGTAGCCTTGTATGTACACTATAGAAGTATGTACAAACACTTTATTATTATCATGCTCTGCGGTCCTGTGCCATACCAATTGCCATTCGAACCCCTTACGATGAGCCCTGAAAAGGGCAATATTATAGCCGCATCTACAGCGCCAGTTGCTGCTAGTCCGGGAGATTTTCAGCAGGTGGCACTGGCAGCATCTTCACGTGTTTGCCATCAACGTTGCCTTGGCCGTTGCCTTCGCCGTCGTCATTGCCATTGCCATTGCTGTTTATCGCTATTGCGTCGCTGTCTGTCACCCTCACCACTGCTTTGATGTCACTGTTGCCATCAGCTGTCGCCTGTCAACTATATTGAAAACCACCTGCCAGAAACACCTCCGCCTGATACCACCTGAAGTGCACAGACCCCTGGCGCAAGTAGGATCTCCCTGGAAATGCTCGATGAGGTCATCAGGGTGTACCCCAGTCGCTTGGCCCCAATAAGAAACACGTGCAGCTAGGTACGTAGTAATGGCCAAACTGCCCGCCCGCCCAACCGCAGATGCCCACAGGTGCCGCCATATTAGGCTCGGGAACTGTTGTCTCTGAAACAGACTTTCGAACTATTCGTAATTTAACTCAACATCCCTCCCAACACTTGAAGGGCCGCTATCATATCTCGAGGAATTGACTACAGGCATCCAGAAAACGCCTAGCTTCGACCTCAATGCCGGCCATCACGAACGCCCCGGCGTCACTGTTCGGGCCTATTCGCTGATCCAACGACGTCGCATCGCGAGCGCTAAATCAGCCTCGATCATCCCTCCACATCCATCCGCCCACGTAACGAATTACGGATGCCACATTGTCTTCTTTCCCATCTCTTCCACCCCAAGCCGGTCCCATAACCCTCCCGTAACCCCCTTTACCCCAATCCTTCCAACACCCCCGCAAAGGGACCCCCGCGAGCAAACAAAGAGAGAGAGAGAGCGCGCGCGCGTGTGTGTGTGTGTGTGTGTGAGAGAGAGAGAGAGAGAGAGAGAGAGAAACCGACCATGTCCTTCATCCAAGACCCCCGCCTGCGCCAGCGCTGGAACCAGCTCTCGCATAATGCCGAGGCGGCGACCGAGAACGCCGCGGCGGGCATCTGGAACTTCCAGCACCGGTACGTAAGCCCCTGCCTCGCGTCCGTCGCCGACAGCCTCGACGGCTGCGCGGCCCTGTGCCTGGGCGGCGGCCGCGACGAGCGAGCCCGCCGCGCCCGCGAGCGCGACCGCGGTGCCCGGAGGGGCCGCGCCGAGGCCGTCTTCGACTTCTACGACGACTGGGACGACGACGACCTCGGCGTCATCGGCGGCGGCGGCGATGGCGGCGGCGGCGGCGGCGGCTATGGTGATGGCGACGATCTAGATGGTGGTGGCGAGGGAGGTGGGTTGTGGGGAAGGTGGGCCGGTGGGCGGGCGGAGGATTGGGATAGGCTGTTGGCGGGCACGGGGGCCGGGCGCGGGAGGCACTCGGCCGGGGTCGGGGCGGGGGATGTGGTGGAACAGCCGAGGCGGAAGAGGGGGATGAGTTACGGGACGAGGGGCACGAGGAGGAAGGCGAGCGGGCAGGAGGACCCGACTATAATACCTAGCACGACACCATTGGGCTTCCTCGGCCGCCTGCCGTTCAAGATCGGCGGCACGCTGAGGTACAAGCCCTCGGCGGCGAACCTGAGAGATCACCCGGGAGCGCCGGTGCACCACCGGCCCGAGGAGGCTGATCCCCTGCTGGGGACGGCGGGTGATGACGGGGAGGGGCGCCTCAAGCGATCGCCGCCGCTTAGGGCGCGGAGCAATACGGCCGGATCTGGGGGTACTTCGGACTCGTACCGCTCGAGGAACGATCTGTTCCCGAGCGATGGGGAGGGTGACGAAGACGCAATACCGCTGGATGATGAGTTCGACGTGGCCCTGGATCGCGTAGACGACCGCGGTAGCAGCAAGACGAGGAGCAGTAAGGGGAAGCGACGGGCAGACGGACCCATGTCGCGGACCGTGTCCAGGTCGACGGTGTCTTCGTCGCAAACGGCGGGGGGTTCCATAAGGGAGAGGGCCAGCTCAACGTCAATACACGCGATGGGGGAGCCGAAAGCACCACCGTCGCTAGAAGACCTCCGGAGGGAAGAGGAGGAGGCTCGCCGGGAAGAGGACGCGGAGCTAGAGAGGAGAAGGCGCGCGGCATCTCGGCTGGCGCTGGAACGCGGCCTGAGTAGGGACAACCTGATTACGGGTTCTGTGCCGGAGACCAGGGCAGAGCTGGTCCGGGTTCACGACATGCCGCAACCATCCATCGCAGAACCGGGTGATATCGACGACGAAGAGCTGGACCTGGAAGATCCCCACAACGCTGGACCTCCCGAGGTGGATCGCATTCCTGGCGCACCGGTGCCAAGCAACGATCGATTTGTTCCCGCCCGGCTGCCTCATTTCAGGTAGCCCTTATTCCTATGGCCAGCAGGATTTGAGCTGCTGGTGTCTACTGTCCAGACATGGAAATGGCTGGATTTGTATATTGACCGTGATTATCGAGATCTGGCCGTGAAAGGGAGGCTGACTGCACGAAGTTTGGGAATCCTGAACTCAGCCTGCTCGATATATCCGTGTACTTGTATTATTATACTCCGCTGCCCGGGATCATGGTTCTCCCTGGGCATGCCATTGGATTTACGAGGTTAATGAATTGTCAGCGGATCGTCACTGTTTTTGAAGACGGGGGCTACTTGGTTCGAGGAATTGTATGTGAAAGACGAGAAGCTCCAGACAGTGTTTAAATCTTCACGTACGGCTATCTGGTAATCGCTTCATGACTGCTTCTTGCGAGAGCAGGTGCCCCTTCTTACAGCATATAACTTTTCGCCCCCAGAATACCTCACGATGCACCGCGTAGCAAGCTCGTAGCAGGCTAGGCATTTCTGCTTCTCTCTGATGCCCCACATTCAGCGAATGTCAATCAACCCCCAAAGAGCCTCGGTACTTGGCCCGCTCCCCGCATTTTTATCCCCATCTCTCATCTCTCCCCACACCAAGCTCCGCTGTGAACCCATTGAAGTCGCGGGATGTGGATGGTTTCCGAGCAAGCGTTCCATCGCTTCTCTTGTCGACGTCGGTTTGTCCTTCATGTTATTTCATGTTCCCTCAATCTCACATCAGTGTAGAGATAGTTCTTGGTCTTCCAATTACTCAAGTTCCATCACGAGCATAGTCTGAGTCAAGCGAGCCAGCTTAAGCCACTACTAGTTGTAAAAAGCCTAGCATCTTCTGCCTTGACTTACACATCCGCGCCGTCTTCCAGCAACACACCCTCACCCTTCCCCTTTGACCCTCCCCCAACGGACTCCACCATGGCGGCTCCCACCGGCCCCATCACCACGCCGCTGACCACGCTCCTGGGGATCCAGCACCCGATCATTCTGGCGGGCATGGCGCGCACGTCGGGCGGCGCGCTCGCGGCGGCCGTGTCCAACGCGGGCGGCCTGGGGGTGATCGGCGGGTTCCAGTACACGCCCGACCAGCTGCGCGAGATCATCGCCGAGATGAAGGCGGCGCTGCGGCGGCCGGACCTGCCGTTCGGCGTCGACCTGGCGCTGCCGCAGGTCGGCGGCGGCGCCCGCAGGACGAACCACGACTACACGGGCGGCCGCCTCGACGAGCTGATCGACATCACCATCGAGTCCGGGGCCCGCCTGTTCGTCAGCGCCGTCGGCGTGCCGCCCGCCGACGTCGTCGACCGCCTGCACCGCGCGGGGATCCTCGTCATGAACATGGTCGGGCATCCGAAGCACGCGGTCAAGGCGCTCGACCGCGGGGTCGACTTGGTGTGCGCGCAGGGCGGCGAGGGCGGGGGCCACACGGGCGACGTGGCCAACAGCGTGCTGATCCCCGCGGTGGTGGACGTGGCGAGCCGGTACCGGCCGCCGATGCTGGGGGGCGGGCAGGCGGCCATGGTGGTGGCGGCGGGCGGGATCGGCGACGGCAGGGGCCTGGCGGCCAGCCTCATGCAGGGGGCCGTGGGCGCGTGGGTCGGGACGCGCTTCGTCGCCAGCGTCGAGGCCGGCTGCAGCGATGAGCACAAGCGCGAGGTCGTCAGCTGCGACTTTGACGGCACGGAGCGCACGCTGGTGCTCAGCGGTAGGCCCCTGCGCATGAAGACCAACGAGTATATTCGCGGGTGGCACGCCCAGCCCGCGAAGATCAGGGAGCTGTGCGACGGCGGCGTCGTCCCCGTCGAGTACGACCTCGAGAAGGGGAACGAGGTTGACCCGCCACACCTGATGGGCCAGGTCGCTGGCAGGATCAGGGAGATTAAGCCCGCCGGTGAGATCGTGGACGAGATGGTCCAGGAGGCGGTGGAGATGCTCAAGCTTGGTGGCACGTACTTGGCTGGAGGGGCAAAGAGCCGGTTATGAACGGCCTGAGGCCCGGGAATATATTGATAGTGATGAACATGGTAGAGTAGGTTTGGGGGCTTGACCAAACTCCATCGTCTAGTCGGCTGTCGATGTCCTAGTAATATTGTAACAGTTCTCCACTAACAGTTTTGTACTCTCATGTCAATCCTGATACGACCCAACGGTAGGATGAAATGTTGCCGTCGTGTTACCTGAGTAGAGACTCGGCAGCCCGTGCACTTCCGTTACTCCAGGCAGGATCACAGCGTAACGGGTATAAGTGACGGTCTACTCTAGAAAAACCGTATGTCAAGATGGAGCTCTCCCGTCTTGCATCACCCAGAAGCATCAACGCACGTGACCTAGCTCGTCCAATCCCCGAATGCCGCATGCTCATCCATGGAGGCTCATGACCACAAGCTGCACAAACTAGGAAATATATTTCCCTGTGAGGCTCGACTTGGCTGTTAGAGTGCAGGGCTAGCGACCTACCACTATGGAAATGGTTCCCTTTGGGGGATAATAGAACGGGGCTGCTTCAAGCTCGGAACCCCGCCATAATCAGCTGCTTACTACGGAGAGTTGGGTATCGAGAAGTGGGATGTCCGCTGCTTGGAAGGCGGAATTCAGATCGGTTCATCAGCGTTGCGGAGAACGGCACAGCCCTTTGAGCCTCCTGCAACACAATCAACTGGGTCCCTGCAATTGGCCCCACAGCTAGCCCATCCGTCGGGCCATTTCCGGGCGGGAGAAGCGGGAGGACCTTTCGCGAACAACTCCAGTGGGGGCCCAATTACCGTCGGGAATTTATTGCTCCCCGGTTTTCACAAAGGCTCGCTCCACGGCAGAAATATCCCGCCCAATCATCTAGGAACGGGCCTAAACTTGCAGATCGGGGTCTACGAGGTCAGAGGTGACAATCGGTCATTGCCCCCGTTGGAGGTCGAGGAAAAAGAAATGGTCCGGCGTCGTCTTCCTGAGGGAGGAATAAAACCCACGCCCCTCCTCGCGTGCTGGGACACATATAAAACTTCAAGACTTGAACATCTGAGCAGACAGATGATCTGACCGTTTCCTTGTACTTTTATTTATAAGCCGAGACCTTGACAAACCAAGACCTTGAACATTGATCGCGCCGGCGGCGATCAACAAGCACCTTAGTCTCCCGTATCCGCTCCATTCTCTCCCCATAACCCCCAACCCATCCGTATAAATGGGCCACTCGAACTCCTTGTCCCTCGACCGAGCCGGTCTCGAGTCAGGCAGCCAAAGCGCAAAACGCCAAAAGCTGACGCCGCCGACCGAACAGGGCGAGAACGGCAGCGGCAGCAGCACCACCACCACCACCACCACCACCACTAACGGCGCCGCGGCGGCGGCGGCCGCCGCCTCCACCGACGGGAACATGCCTCTCCGGGGCAAGGTATTCACCATCACGGGCGGGGCGAGCGGGATCGGGCTGGCGACGGCCAAGGTGCTATCGCGGCGGGGCGCGGCTGTGGCCATCGCCGACGTGGACCCGGAGGCGATGAAGGGGGCCGACGCGTACTTCTCGGGCCTGGGGGTGCCGTACTCGATCACGAGGGTGGACGTGTCGCGGCGGGCCGAAGTGGACGGCTGGATCGGCGGCGTCGTGGAAAGGTTCGGCCGGCTCGACGGCGCCGCCAACGTGGCGGGCGTCATCGGCAGGTCGCATGGCACGGCGTCAGTCGCCGAGCTGGACGACGCAGACTGGGACAGGATCATCGCCGTCAACCTGACGGGGATGATGTACTGCCTGCGGGCGCAGCTGAGGAAGGTCGTCGATGGGGGATCGATCGTGAATACTTCCTCGATTCACGGGTTGAAAGGTAAGCCGGCCGATGGTGGATGGCCCCGAAACCCCCATCAATTTGCTGATCGCAGTCTCTTCTAGGGTTCGCAAACCACAGTGCCTACGATGCGAGCAAGCACGGGGTGATCGGCCTCACCAAGGCAGCCGCCCTGGAGAATGGGGCCCGGGAGGTACGCGTCAATGCCGTTGCCCCTGGCGCCATCTACACGCCGTTGATGCAGAAGAACTGGGACCTTGTCGGCCGGCCCGCGGACGCGCCCTTCAATGACCCCAGCGCGTTCCAGAGACAAGGAACGGCGGAGGAGGCGGCTAATGTCATCGCCTTCTTGCTCGGCCCGGAAAGCACGTTTGTGAGCGGGAGCGTCTACGCCATCGACGGGGCCTGGGTATAATGGCGTCCCTGCGGTCGGGTCAGGGGCGGATTTGATAAGAACACTGGTTGGGTTGGGTTGAGTTGGAGAGTTAGAGCTCTGCATCCACGGCACATGGCATTTGATAATCCGGCAGAGCGCATTGTTAGAACTTGGATGGGACTGAGTACGGCTTTGGTCGAAGAGGGCTGGTTGCTTGTCTTGTTGGTCACCAGACATCGCTGGCGTCGACTTCATACTTCTCCCCGTCTGCTCGGACATGTTCCTTTTTTACATCCCGCTTCATAGCCTTCCTCATGTCATACGCATCCTCGCTATGGAGGTTCGGGTCGCTCGTATGGTCGCCATAATAGTCCTTCACGACTCGAAAAATGCTATATCCCATGCTTTTGTAGAACGTGATGGCCTTATGATTGGTGCTCCGGACGAAGAGGTCCACGAACCAGGCGTCGTTGGCATCTGCCGCGGCCTCGAGTTGCTGGGTTAGCAGCTTGCCAATGCCCAGCCGGCGAGCTTCGGGGGCCACGGTGACGGCGGTAATATGGGCGTGCCAGGGTAGATAGTGCTCGGAAAACTTGTAGTAATCGGGGGAAGACTCGAGCTTGCCCATGACTGCAAGGCGACGTTAGCTCTGGGTCCCTTCAGCCGGGGCTCGCCTTCGCCGTACTGTAGCCTATTATGTTACCATCTTGATCTTCAGCTACCTGGAAGAGTGACGGCCACTTCGCATAGTATTGCAGATAGAAGTTGAGCGCATAAGTTTCGGTGAAAGGGTCAAGATTGCACTTGGACAGCTTGTTGAGATCGTCCGGTCGAAACCGCCGGAAGTTCGCCATGGTAGGTACCTCAGAAGCTGGCCTTTTCTGAGAAAATTGTGGTCTCAGATCGGGTATTATGGACGTGTGGTTTTGGCAACGGTGGTGCATGTGCATGGACATGTCCAAAAGGAAAAAAAGGTCCAAAAATAACCTCAACCCAATGGTGCGTTAGTGCCAGGAACGCGTAAGGATCATTTTCCGGGAGGCGCCCGGGTACCTTGTCTGAAGGTTGGTCCGCCACTCAATCAACCTTCCAACAGTTACTGCCACAATAGTAGGAAATCTAGAAACAATCATGCAAACTCGATGAGCCTGCCATGTTACGACTGATTACCTATATCCTATATGGACTCACAGATAATGGGAGAGAGCCGAGGATAATGGCCGGGAAATCTTCGGGAGAGGCCTCGCCATGGCCGCCACAGATATCGATGTTGAACCACGCACTACATGAACTTCAAGAATCTTGATGACAAAGGCAGCTGCCCAACATCGGCCCCTTTTGCTGGAGCAACAGGTTTGACCTTCTTTCAGGCAGGAACAAGTCTTGCTATACCATGGCCAATCCTTTCAAAGTCAGGCCCTAAGCATTGCGACACTCCCTGCCTTAAGTAGCCTAAACCGGCGCCTCGTTGGCTAGGGGAGCCACTCTCAGTCCCGTCTCCCACTATAGGCCAGGCCCTCCTGATATAATACGGGGACCCTCATCTGCGAGACTTGGTTGATATCCCTGCCATTTCTAACGTACTGCTCCGGTAACGACACGCCAAATCCCAAATAATAAACCAGAACCCCGTCAAAACAATCACACTGTTCGGCAGCTGGGGAAGGGGTTTATAACACAACCACAACGGGCCCAGTGCCACATCAACGGTGACCGAGAAAGCAGAAGGCTTCTTCCCCTACTCAGCTCTCGCATCACCACATCACCAGCATGTCGTCGCCTCAAACGCCCGTGCATTCGCGGCACGCTTCTACCGTCGACTTCAACCCCTATAGCGCCACCTCGTCACCGCAGGAGCGACGGCAATCCAAATCATCATTATTCCACGATCCCTCGACGCCCCTTCGGAGTAGTTTCAACCATCACCAAGATGGGCTGGATATGGGAGTGTTTAGCAGCGGAGGGATGGACGCCGGCGGCGGGGGGCTCGGAAATCTAGCGGACGAGCTTGCGGATGCGCTATCCGACGACGACGATGAGGAGGAGGACGAGTACTACGAGCACGACGGAAACGCTCCGAATATCAGCTTCGAGCTCGACGAGGGCGACCCTGGCGAGGCAGTCCAGGGGACCCGGGATAGCGGAGTCGACGTGGAGATGAGCCCTGCGGGTCTGGGTGCCCGGCGCGAGAAGAACATGAGCTTGACGCTGCCGTCGCCGAATGGGAGGGGACACCGAAGAGCGGGGAGCGAGTACGACGGAAGCGAGTATGGATCCGAGACCGATCTCGAGTCTCCCGGCATGCCGCCCAGCCTGATCGCCAAGATTGATGCCGTCGAGTCCCTCGCCCGGAGAGGCACGGAAAATAATGGCGGGCCTACTGATGGGACGTTCCAGAGGGTGACGGATGGGCTGCGGGACCTCGGATCGCAGTCCGGTATTGAGGGATGTGCCTCGAGGTAAATTTGATCCCTCCCCCTCCCCTCGCCCTTTACCATCCTGCTACGTATTTTGCTAACAACAAATTCCCGCCAGGTTGATCACAGCACATTCCGCTCTCACAACCCACCTGAGCCACCAAACACGCCAGCTCCATAGCCTGACGTTCCCTCTACTGTCACCCCTCGTCCCGCCGCCAGACCCAGAGACCATCGACGCGCTGCTACCGATGCTCATCTCGCTATCCGAGACCATGCCGCGGCCGTCGGCGGGCGCCTACAACTCGCTGACGGCGCTGCACTCGCTGACGTCGGACCTCGTGCAGACGCTCAACTACCTCTCGGACACGCTGCACATGTCGCGGCAGACGACGACGACGGCGACGAGGCGCCTGCGGAGCGCCAAGGAGCTCGTCGCCGAGATGAGGCGCGAGGAGGAGCTCCGCGAGGAGGGCGAGAGGTGGCTGTCGCGCGGCAACTGGGGCGAGCGGCTCGCCAAGAGGGAGTGCGCCCTCGTTTGCGGCGAAGTCGTCGGCGGGTTCGAGGAGGTCTGCAATGGCTGGCGGGCGAGGCTTCTTGCGCAGGCCGAGTCTGCGCCGGCGTGATGGTCCCCCCGGGGGGGGGGGGGGGGAGGCAGCTGACGATTTGTTCATTGAAGGAAGGGAAATAAATCATGATGGGGGGCCAGGCGTCAAGTCGATGCCAGCGCCATGCTACAAACCCAGTTCATTTTTTCCGTTTGCATATACTGGTGGTAATACAACCCAATACCTTTTTCTTTTTTTGGGGGGCGAGACGGGGAGATGGCGTTAGGAATCAAGAGGGAAGCACTGGTCACTTGACTGGGATAGGTAGATATATATCGCTTGGGATAGAAGCCTCGCTCGCGAGGGGACGAACGAATGGTAGACTATTCAGTGAGGTCGATATGGCTTGCAAGAATAAAGGCGGCGCTGATGTTTGCCGTACTTCGGAGCACTCAAGATATGCGTGAGATCAACCTCGGATCCCCACATGATCAACTAGCAAGCACTGAGGCGTCAACTTGCAGATCTAGATCCTACCTGACGATTCTCACCCCTGGATTTTACTTGGGTCGGCGGTATCAAGGAGTCCTGGGTTGGTGCTTTCCTTTGAGGCCGATCGGTGGCACGCCACCACTGCCCCCTTCCCATACTTGAACGAGTGCTTTGCCCGCTCTCAAGGTCGTGATGTCTTGTTTGGACATACCTGGATACCACCGATGTTACCTGTGGTCAGGTAGTGGTATTTTAGTCTCAAACTACGAATATGTGGCTGCGATTCCCGGTGTGAGTGATGTCGGTTTACTGCGGTGCTTGTATTGTCTCCTTTTCTTGCCCCTACGGCAACCTCGACCTTTATGTCCCTCCTTCTTCGGTCCTCAGAGATACCTTCCTCCCTGACTACCTCCTCCTTCCTAACCCTTCCTAACCCTTCCTAACCTTAACCTTCTTCCATAGAACCTTCAAATATCATCACCTTTTGATCACATACAATATCAACATGATCTGAGAAAGCCCCCTTGCCTACGCGCCAGCCACGTTGTCGTAATCGCGGTAGATCTCCAAGTACAGAGCCCCATATTATTGGCTATGGCTGAGAGATCGATGATAGGGTCGTGTCCACCAGGTACAGTACTTCTGACCACCTGAGCTGCAGCAGCCATCGTCTTGTCCTGTCTTGTAGCCCAACAGTTGTTCCGAGTCTGGTAGAACATGAACTGAGGGTGGCATGCCACCAGCATGATTCGCCGCAACCTAAAACGCGGGCTGTTCTCCCACCACTCCCGTTGGGCTTTTCGTCGCGGCGTTTTTTGGGCCAAAAGGAGCAACGGTGCTCCAGAACCTTGTCCTTGAATCTGAACCTCTCCGCCTTGGGGTCTTCGAGGGGCAGCTTTTCCCGTGTCGGGAGCCGTGTATAGTGCGGCAACGTACGTGTGGCCTGAGCTCATCACTCCCTAGGGAGTTGACGGAAGTCGCTCTTAACAGATCTGCTGAATTCGATAAGGGCTCGGATCTGGACCGGTAGAGTGTGCTCGACACATCGGGGGAGGGCATCATATGGTGCACGGTCGCACTCAGCATACTCCTTGCGTCCCGCCTCCGAAAGCCGGGAGGAGGTTCCGGGGCCTTTTAACGTCGATACCCAGGACAGGCCGTGGGTACGGCTGCATCGGGAGCCCGCTGCGTGAGGCGTTCTGGTCAGCATGCAAGTTCAACGGCTGTCTTCGGGTAGGGATACGTACAAGTGGGTGGTTCTTCTTTCGTCCGAGTTGTTTATTGCTTCTCGCTTTGGGGATCGAAGCGGCACGCGGCCCCTGTCCCTGGAGGAGGTAGGAACTCTTGTGGCCGGACACCTGGGTTGTCCTAGTAACCTGATTAGCAGATGCTATATGCATGGTATAGAGAAGTTGGGTTTGCGTGATTTACGCTTTCCTAGAGCTAATCTCAGCTATGCTAATATTAGTCCTTGCGACCTGCTTGACTGCGATATTGTTAGCATGTATATGGCATATGCTAGACATATAGCACTTACATGCACCGGCGTGCTCAGTGCGGCAGTGCCGACGATAGCCTGGTTGATCAATGACGACCTCTCCGCACATTGTCCTGCCTGAATAGCTGAATGCCGAGGACAGTCTCGATAGTCGCCTCTTCCGTAGCCTGCCACTTGATCTTCCGTCGAGGGAAGCGGCGGATTGGAGGGGGAGGGGTTTCTCGCTTGGCAGGCAAGCTCGCAGCTTTTTTGCCTTCTCTGCGTGAGAGAGCGCAGCGGTTGATGGCTGGTGGGATTGTCTCAAAATATGAGAATGAGGGCGATGGCTCGACAGTATGAGGAGGCGACACGATTGGGAGAGCTTGCTCCTGATTTAGCTCCAGATGGATTCTATACTCCGTAGCTTCTTCTTCCCGACGGCCGGGGGTGTCAGTGGCAGTATGGGGGACGACCAAAGGTCAAGAGGGAATCCACACTGCTGGCTAGACCCCTTCCAATTCCTCATGGGATGCCAGTAGCAGTTGGGCGGATGACCAAAGGTCAATGAGATACTAATGAAGGACCTTTCCGTGGGCATTGGTGACGACCAAAGGTCAAGAATGCCAGTGAAGTCGAGCCCACTAACGACGATGAAAGGTCGAGGATCCAACCCGCTCACCCACGTTTTCGAGTAGAGGCCTGGCTGCTTGTCACCCCTCAAGGTCATCCTGTGAAATTTCGGGTGTAGGTATTAGCAGGCAGGCCTCTGGGTGGTTGAGAGCCCATCGGGCATCGCCCAATGGGCAAATAAGGCCGTTTAACTTCTTGCCTAGGACGGCAGCAGGCGGTGACAGCCAAGTCGGTGGGTGGTCGTTCGCCCTACGAGCAAATAGACCTTTCAATGTCATGCCTAGGACGGAGTTCAACGTTGGGGTTGGGAGTCACGCATTGGAATACGAGGAAAGAAATAGGTGTATATTTGTAGGGCGTCGGACGCAGGGCTGGCTCTGACACTGTCGTGGCCCGAAGCAAACGGCTTCCCTGTGAACATATGTTTAGGATTCTTTCCGACTGCTTGTCCCGTTGAACACACCAAGTCAGGATGGATTGCCCGTCTTTCGAGCGTCTGATGCTTGATTCATGATTGTACGGGCTCATGATGGTGGCTGGGATCAAACATGGCATCGGAGACGGATTTTGTAGTTCGGAGCAAACTACCAGGTAGTCAGCTCGTGGTACGGATTACTGTATTTATTCAATTACCCAGGTTCAATAGGTAGTTCATTTCTGTGGGTCCAGAAAGATCCAATTCTTGCTGTCTGGTCTGACCCTCTACTGGCAGTAGAGGGTACTATTTAACTACGGCTATGGGGCTTCTGCCTAGCCTTTTGGCCCGTGCCCTTTGTACCCAGTACTTTGTGTGTAGGACGCACTTTCTGGCTCCTTCCGGTTACAGGGGAATAAAGGTACCAAAGAACCTTTGGTTTTCCAACACTCCCCCTATTGCCCTGCAACCGGGCTTCCTTTTTCTGCCTTCCTATTCGACGTCGATTAGTCCCAACTGGCTGACGAAGGCCTCAAATTTCGTTCTCTTGAGTGGCTTTGTGAAGCTGTCTGCTGGGTTTTCCTAGCTAGCTACGTATTCGATTACAATGTGGCTGGCGTTGACTTCCTGCTGTATGTAGTTGTAAGCCACTCTCACATGGCGCTTCTGTGCAGTCATGTCGACCTTCTCAGCCTAGGCTTTTGCTGCAAGGTTGTTAGCCTTTAGGGTGATTAGGCTAGTAAGTGGCTTGCCTACTTTTGTAAGAAAGGTGCAAATCTAAGCTGCCTTCTAGGCTGCAGAATTGAGGGCGATATATTTGGCTTTGGCAGTGCTTTAGGCTACTACCGACTAGCGTTTTGACTGCTAGGAAACCGGTCTCTTGGCTATAAAGAAGACCTACCTAGTGGTAGACTTGGCTGTATCGAGGTTGCTGGCGTAGTTGGAGTCTATAGCCTTGTAGAGGCTAAGACTAGCCAACTTGCGGTATTTGATGCTGCAGTTTTAGGTGCTGTTGAAATATCAAGCTACATGCTTGGCAGCTATAGCGTGATTTTTCAAAAGGTTTGCTATAAATTAGGCCTATAGGCAGGCTGCGTAGGCAGCGTTAGGTTGGGAAATTATTGCTAGGTATAGTGTATGACTAACAATAAAGGCGTAGTTGTGGGCCTCTTTTGCAGTAGACTTAGGGTTTTTCTAAGCTACTGCAATAGTCTTTGCAGCTAGGTCTATTAGGGTTTTTACTAGCTTTGCGTTGCCAAAACCAATCTCTATAAGTATCCTTTCTATGTAGTAATCTTGCACTAGGGTTACACCTTCTAGCGTCTAGATTACTTGCATGCTTAAAAACCATTTAGCCTTGCCAAGATCCTTGATTTCTAGGATCTTCTTGATATCTTCTACAAAAGCCTTGCCTAATTTGTTGGTAGGCGTAACAACTAGGAAGTTGTTAACGTAGGAGCTTAATATTAGACTAGTCTTTTTGTTAATGTAGATTGCCAAGTTAGACTGTAAAGGCGTAAAGTCTAGGGTAGCTAATTCCTTGCATACCTGCATCTGCCAAGTATAGCTAGACTGCTTTAGGCTATACAGAGAGCCTAGTAATTTGATTACTTTCTTAAGGGTGTAGCTGTATTGCATGGCTAAGTCAGGGTGGTTTTTAAAGAATTCCTAGAGTAGGTCAAATTGCTTTATAAAGACTTTTTCTTCTAGCTTTCTGTTGAGGTAGGCTAATACAAAGTCAACCTATAAGACACGCCAACTGCATATTGCAGCTAAGGCAAATAGAATCTTCTATAAGGCAGCTTTTGCTGTAAAAGCAAAGGTCTTGTTATAGTTGATACTCTTCTGTTGAGTAAAACTCTAGGCTACCACCTAGGCTTTATACTTCTCAATAGACCTGTCCTTGGCAACCTTAGTCTTCAAAACCCACTTTGCTGTGACAAGCTTCTTAGCTTAAGCCTTGCTCTAGTTAACAAATCGGAATGTGCCTTTTCTAAGGACTACAGAGATTTCTGCATAGATAGCTTCTTTCTAGAGGTAGCTGTCAATTTAGTCAAGAGCCTTACTAACTGTCAGGAGGTTAGGATTTAGTTTGACGTTAAAAGCCTAGTTGAAGCCTAGGATATTGAAGTTGAAGGCTAAGTAATTAAAGTATGGCTTTTTAGGATCTAACTTGCAACTCTCTTTGACTACTATGCAATAGTCTTCTAGTTAAGTATTGGTCTTAGAGGTGTAAACTGCAATAATTATGTTGTTGTAGCTAACTTCTAGGTTTAGGTCTTTGTGCTAGTAGGCTTTAAAGTTGGCGTTGGCAACCTTGTTGCCTACTTCTTTGCGCTGCTGGCTAAGTTATTGGCGCGTGTGAGGTGGCAGGGATTGGAAGACTCTAGCTGCGCCTTAGTCTTTCACAATATCTTTGTGGAAGACTATGTGAGGGGTAGTCTGAATTTGCTATAGTGGAATATTCTAGACAATAAAGAGGTGCTTTCTGCTGTAGCCTAGGAAGACTTCTTTGTAAGCTTTAGAGTCTAGCTTGGCTAACTTGACGCAAGTCTTTTCTAACTTGTAAATAAAGACCTTGCAGCCTACAATATAGCATATACTGTTGTCTAGCTAGTTATTGCAGTCTAGGTAAAGTGAGTTGTACTAGGCTTAGTGCAGCGTCATCTTCTTTACTGCAGAGGTCTAGGTGCAATTGACAGTGTATACTGCAGCTTGTAAGACGTAATTCTAGAATTTGATAGGTATTTCCATTTAAATTGCAAAGCATTTTGCTACTATAGCAATAGTGCAGATCCCTTGCTTAGAGACTCTATTTTTGTACTAGTTGTATAGCGTTGACTTGGTTAGCTTAATTGCGCAGTCTGCATAGTATTAATCTATCATTGACTTTCCAAATTTGCAGCCTTTGTTGATTCGAAGCTATTGTGAGAAGTATCTAAATAGGGCAAAGAATTGGTTTAGTTGATGCTTTAGACTAGCCTAAACTCTTGACTTCTCTTTACTAAAGTTTATAAACCTTATTTGTGTTGCGTTGTTGGTAAAAAGGTAAAAACACTTATACCTTTCCTTCAAGAGTAGTAAGATAAAACCAAGGTTACAATGAAACCCTTGGCTAGGTTGCGTCTCACGCTTTTGTAGATCCTTCGATACAACCTTTAAAGACTTTAAGAGGTTGCAGACATTGCATAGTATAGCTGCTACTTTAGCAGGGTCAAGATTGATTCCTTTTAACAGCTTGATAGTCTTGACTAGCTACTTTAGACTTAGGTAGCCTAGTTGTCAGTGCCAAAGTTAGATTATCGCCACTTTGTCAAAGGTAAGTTGCATTGCGTGACTTTGCAGGCCTTTTATAGTGCTAGCTAGTATCAAAGTTAAAGGCTTTGGCTGTCTATAGACAGTCATAAAGAAGCCTTGCTTTGGGATATCCAATTTTGTAAGGATTTTACTGTCAGAGGCTACGACTTTGTTATGCTGTAAGTAGCTTCTGGCTTGGTAGAGCTGTTTGCTACTAAAGATGTTGATTGGAAAAGTAAATACATGTATAGCGTAATTCAGCACCATTTCTACCTTCTGGCTGTCAGGGCTGACTATAGGGACAGTGGCCTTTCCAATCAGGTTAGGATAGACTATGCTGCTGCTAGTAGTGATATAAATTCGCTTCTCAAGCTTGGTGAACTAACTAGGGATATACTACTTGGTGTTGTTTACTATGTAGAGGTCTGCGCTGGTATCAAATAGCTAGCAGTTGCGTTGGGCTTTGTAAAGCGCTAGGTTAGACCTATAGTCTAGGGCTAAGAGGTTGTAGTATAGCACTAGTTGGTTGTTAGGTTTCGACTCTGCTAGACTAGGCTGCAAGACTGTAGGTCTAAATTCCAAAGCTGTAAGCTCCAAAGCAGTAAGCTTCTCCTGATCTAGGAAAGCCTTAAAATCGTCATATTCCTTTATCATACTGGCAATTGCTTCCACCTCAAAGATGCTGGCAAAGTTATACTGACTTAGGCCTTGCAAAGCCTTGGGTTTAGAAGTCTTGGTTGGCTTGGCAACGTGGCTGCTAGAGTAGGCAGGTTGGCTGTCCTTTTAGGCTTGGCACTCCTTTGCCTAGTAGCTAAATTTGCTACAATTATAGCAGCTTCCTTATTGTATAACTAAGCTATCTTTTCGCTTCTTTAAAGTCAAATCGTTAGGTTTACTAGTAGAGTTAAGGGCTTTTTTGCCTCCCTTGTTGCTGCCCTTTTTATTAGTCTTCTAACCTAGGCATTGCCTAACGGCAAGGTTTTTCGTCTCCTTAGTGATCTTCTTGATCTATACCTTGTCTAAGAGGTCTTTCTGAATCTTAGGTAGGGTAGGTAGGTTAGGAAGCCTTTGAAGGTTCTATTGCTGCGCAAACCATTCCTTCATAGAATCGCAGGTTCCTATTAGAAATTGCATGACAGCCTAATCTTTGCAAATGGGAGCTTTGGCGTTTGCCAGGTTAAAGATGAGGTTGTTGTATGTGGTGATGTAGGTCTAGAGGTTGCCTTTGTAGGTAAGGCGTAAGAGAGCTTCAAATAGCTCTTGCTTGTAGACTAGGCTAGTAGACTAGTAATATTGATCGAATTTTGCGACCATTTCCAGCCTAAATTTGATGCCCTGAATGACTGTAGTTTGCATAGGTTTGATGGTCGCTTGTATTATGGCTCCCAACTTAAGGTCGTCAAGGCGTATGAAGGTATAGCCTTTCTCATAGCCTGACGCTTCCAAGGTAATCATTAGGGACTCTCTCTAAGCCATGTAGTTGGAGAGGCCCTTCAGGTAGGACTCCTTGGGGATCTTGAATCCTCCGTCGATCCAGTCGAGGGCGGCGGAGGTTGGGAGAGCTGGCTTCTGCAGCTCTGGTGATTCGGAAGTCGTAGATGCCGATGAGGGCTGGCCCTCTTCTGCCTTGGGGGTCAGGCCTTTGCCAGAATCGACGGCTTTCCCTTTGCCGCGGGGCGCCATCGTGACGTTCGCGCGGTGTCAGGGGTGTAAGTGGTGATAGCTTCCCTTCTGGGGAGCGTTTGGTTGCGTTGGCAGGCGTAGTCAGCCTTGCGCTTGGTTGATCCTCAGCCTTGCGTATCAGGTGACTAGACACGTGCCGGGCTCATAACCTATTCAATTACCCAGGTTCAATAGGTAGTTCATTTCTGTGGGTCCAGAAAGATCCAATTCTTGCTGTCTGGTCTGACCCTCTACTGGCAGTAGAGGGTACTATTTAACTACGGCTACGGGGCTTCTGCCTAGCCTTTTGGCCCGTGCCCTTTGTACCCAGTACTTTGTGTGTAGGACGCACTTTCTGGCTCCTTCTGGTTACAGGGGAATAAAGGTACCAAAGAACCTTTGGTTTTCCAACAGTATTAATAAAGGAGATTGTCTCCGCGGTCAGGTACAGTTAGGAATTCGGGCAGGGGCAGTTAGGTATTCGGGCAGGGACATTCAGCTATTCAGGCAGGGACATTTAACTACTAGGGCAGGGCATTTGACTAGCCGTCGCTGTCGCTATTGCTAAAGCACTCTTGCTGTCGTCGTCTCTGTTGCCATCGCCATTGCCCAGTACCGACTCCAAAACAACCGGCAGCGCCGAAACCGGTGATACAATATTGATAAACCCAAACCCCACCGTCCAACTCCCACCTGCAAAGGCCATGGTCAATTGATGTGTCAAAGTTCGACACACCAAGATGATCGAAGTCGTGTCGCCATATCATCTGTGTATTGGACCTGCTTGGACGATGCTATAGCGGATAGCCGTCACCCCCCAAGTGGAGAGACATCCGCGTGATCTGGTATAACATTTCAAGTGGGACTGAAGGCAAGTTGGTGCAAGAACAACTGTTTGCACTTAGCAGTTTTAGTTTGGGCAGATGTCAAGACACGTACGTCGATAAGTGGTTGTTGGCGCTTTACGCTCGTCATACGCCCGACATCGTCAAACAACCCGCATCCGACCTTGCCGTCGATGGCATAGAGGACCTCATCGTTGTCAGGCAAAGCCCCGCCGTTTCGTAATACGCAATTAAAGCGTCGATATCTGCTTCACAGTCGGGGTTACCGGGCTTTAGAAGAAGCAGGCGGCGTACGCGACAGTCTCGCATGTCGCGGTCTGTCTGTATAGGCATCGTGGTTATGTGACCGATCGTTGGCTCCATCAGTCGGGACAGAGAAGAAGAGTAGATGAGTCAGGCTGAGGAGAAATATCTAAGGGCTAGGATTGATTGACGTGGTGTTGGATGTGCGTGTCGTGTCCCGACTAGAGACTTCCTTAAGTTTGAGCTTGAGTTTGAGCTTGAGTCCATGACATCGAAATTGAGAGTTTAAGGTTGAGGTTGTCTCCGTGGGCAGGGGAATTTAGTTATTCGGGCAGGGGCATTTAAGTATTCGGGTAGGGGCATTTAATTATTGAGGCAAGGGTATTTGGCTAGCCGTCTCTGTCGCCATTGCTAAAACACTCTTGCTGTTGTCGTCTCTATAGAGGTACCTTTGTTGTCGCCATCGACATTGCTATCGCAGACGCAACTGCCCAAGGAATTTTGGCAGCACAGACCCCCTGCCCGAATAGCCAACTGCCCCTGCCCGCGAAGCAGCCTTGCCACGTGCTTGCTTAGCAAAGTGCTTGCAGTCACCATTTTAATTTGGTCCGTGCACCCTTACATTTTTGTTCGGGGACTCTCTTCATCCTAATCGTGGCAAGCACGAACAACGGCATATACGACCACACAATAGGTCCCGTAGCCTGCCACAGCGCATGTCCAGGCCCAGAGCCAACATCTAACGTTGGAAGCTGCAAGCTTCTGGCCAACCCTCCTCCATACATACGGCTTCTTATTTTAGACGTGGAGCTCACCAAACTTTCCTTCTTCGTTGGTTGACTGTCTTTACTATCGCACCTTCTATTTTCTCTCCCGCCATGTTGGGGAACACCGTCAAGAATGCTGCTAGGAGAGCTGTCACAGAGCTCTCGCAGCTTCCAAAGCCGGGTGAGAAGCTCCATGGCTTTACGTTACTGCGGACGAAGCACGTTCCGGAGCTCGAGTTGACGGCCCTGCACCTACGACACGACAAGACCGGGGCCGAACATCTTCACATCTCCCGAGACGACAGCAACAATGTCTTCTCTATTGGTTTCAAGACCAACCCCCCGGACGACACGGGCGTACCCCATATTCTGGAGCACACCACCCTCTGCGGGAGTGAAAAGTATAGTTTCCTCGACCCAGAGTCCCCTCGGTATACTCCCATCTAACATGCATTGACAGATATCCGATTCGGGATCCCTTCTTTAAGATGCTCCCCCGAACGCTTTCGAACTTCATGAACGCCTTCACTGCGTCAGACCACACATTCTACCCCTTTGCCACCACAAACGCCCAAGATTTCAAGAATCTGCTGTCTGTATATCTCGATGCGACCCTCCGACCGCTTCTGAAAGAGTCGGATTTCACTCAGGAAGGCTGGAGGATAGGGCCCGAAAACCCACAGGCTCTCATCGGCAACGAGGGCAAAGCAAAGCCCGAGGATGAAAAACTCGTGTTCAAGGGGGTTGTTTACAACGAGATGAAGGGGCAAATGTCGGACGCAGGCTACCTCTTCTATATCAGGTTCCAGGACCACATCTTCCCGGATATCAACAACTCCGGCGGAGACCCGCAGAAAATCACCGACTTGACTTACGAACAGCTGAGAAATTTCCATGCTGAACATTACCATCCGAGTAATGCCAAGGTCTTCACCTACGGCGACATGCCGCTGGCTGACCATTTGGTGGAGATTGACGCGCAGCTCGGCGCGTTTGGCAAGATCAAGGGCGACCTGGAAATCCGGCGGCCAGTGGATCTGAGTGATGGCCCGCGAGAAGTCACTTTGTTCGGTCCCGTTGACCCGTTGGTCGACCCGGCCAAACAGTTCAAGACGTCGCTGTCTTGGGTTCTGGGAGACACGACTGATGTTGTTGAGTCATTCTCCCTCGCATTGATATCCGCTCTGTTGATGGACGGCTATGGGTCGCCACTTTATAAGGGTCTGATCGATACCGGCCTCGGCACTGACTGGAGCCCCAACACTGGATATGATAGTTCGGCGAGAATCGGGATATTCTCTGTTGGTCTGACAGGAGTCCAGGAAGCAGACGTGCCCAAGCTGAAGGCCGAGGTCCAAAACATCCTTCGCAACGTCCGGGCCAAGGGCTTTGAAAGGTCAAAGATCGACGGCTATCTGCACCAATTAGAACTTGGCCTCAAGCACAAGACTGCCAATTTCGGTACGTCCCTTCTTCAGAGGCTGAAGCCGAAATGGTTTACTGGTGTCGACCCCTTCGACTCGTTGGCGTGGAATGATACCATAGCCGCCTTCGAGGCCGAGCTTGCAAAGGGCGATTACCTGGAAGGGTTGCTGGAGAAATATCTACTGAACGACAACACCCTTACTTTCACCATGGCTCCTTCGGAAACTTACAGCCAGGAGTTGGCTAAAGAGGAGGAGACTCGCTTATCATCCAAATTATCCGAAGCAACAGCGAAGGCTGGCGGCGAAGCTGAAGCCAAAAAGAACTTTGAGGAGCGGGAGCTGCTGTTGCTGGCAGAGCAGGCAAAGTCTAATACTGAAGACCTTGGCTGCTTGCCCAGTGTTCACGTACAGGATATTCCACGACAGAAGGAGCCCGTTGTTGTTCGGGACGAGCTCTCTGGAACCGTCAATACTCAATGGCGGGAGGCGCCGACAAACGGACTCACCTATTTCCGCGCCATAAACACCCTTGACAACCTGCCAGACGAACTCCGAGTCCTCATTCCCCTCTTCACAGACGCGGTCATGCGCTTGGGAACAAAGGATATGACCATGGAGCAGCTCGAAGACCTCATCAAGCTCAAGACGGGAGGGGTGTCTGTTGGCTACCACTCTGCCTCTCTCCCGACCGACTTTACGAGAGCAACCGAGGGCCTCATATTCACGGGTATGGCTTTGGATCGCAACGTACCAGTTATGTTTGACCTCCTGCGCAAGTTGATCGTCGAGACCAATTTTGAGAGCCCCGAGGCGGTGCAGCAAATACGGCAGCTTTTGCAAGCATCGGCCGACGGTGTTGTGAACGACATTGCGTCTTCAGGACATGCCTTCGCAAGGCGGTCTGCTGAGGCTGGCTTGACCTGGGACGCTTGGCTCAAGGAACAAGTCAGTGGCTTGACCCAGGTGAAGCTGGTGACTTCCCTAGCAAGTCGTCCAGAGTCGGATCAACTTGACGATGTCATCTCGAAGCTTAAGCTGATCCAGCAGCTTGCCTTGGCTGGCAACGTCCGGACAGCTATAACTTGCGACAGCGGGAGCGTCCAGGATAATTCCTCGTCTCTGTCCAAGTTCTTGGGATCAGTCCCCACGACCCCTGTCAGCTTCCCGAAGCGGCAAGCTCCCGAGTTCGCGAGGAACGTCAAGTCCTTTTACCCTTTGCCATACCAGGTGTATTATGGCGCTCTTGCAGTGCCTACGGCACCGTATACCTCGGCCGATGGCGCGCCGCTGCAGATCCTCTCTCAGCTCCTGACTCACAAGCACCTTCATCACGAGATCAGAGAGAAGGGCGGCGCCTACGGCGGAGGGGCGTATTCTCGTCCCCTCGACGGCATTTTCGGGTTTTACTCGTACCGCGACCCGAATCCTCTAAACACGATGAACATCATGCGGAACGCCGGTCGCTGGGCAGTTGATAAGAAATGGACAGATCGGGACCTCGAGGAGGCAAAGATCTCGGTCTTCCAAGGTGTCGACGCTCCCAGATCTGTCAACGAGGAGGGTATGGGCCGATTCCTGTACGGCGTGACCGAGGAGATGAAGCAGAAGCGGAGAGAACAGCTTCTCGACGTTACTAAAGACCAGGTCCGGGAGGTTGCGCAGAAGTACGTCGTCGACGCCCTTGCCAAGGAATCCGAACGACTGGTCTTCCTCGGGGAGAAACGAGCCTGGGTAAATGATGACTGGAAAGTCAACGAGATGGACATCAATGGCGTGGAGTAATCGCTTGCGACATTCCTCCACTCCCTGTGTATTTCTATTGTGTACGAACAAATACCGATGATACCCTTCTCCAAACCGAGAGGCTGCTCGTCCTGCATTGCCTCTTGATTTAACTACCTACCTACACTAGACTCATTCCTTGAGTCTTGGCGCCAGTCATTGATATGGCTGGGCTGAAAAAGCGTTCAGATATGATACGTCTCCTTGCCTACATCCCAATGGCACCGAGACCACTGCAAAACGCGAGAAGAAGATCCCGAAGAGGGGGCCGCTTTCGTGGCAACCCACGGCTCGTTCTCTCAGAACCGTCTTCCATAGATTTGGATCCACGGCCTAAAGAACAGAGGACATGCTGATTTGATATCCTGTTGATTTGCCTCGGTAGAAAATGTCCTCATTCCCCTGATTTTTACGCCGCATACGTCATTAGCCAATGCGGCTCAAGTAAAACCCGTGCGGACTTGATCGCCAAGTGTGTAGGTAGTGTAACTGGCTGCTGTGAACTGGAATGGAAACCGTTGAGGAAAAGGGGGCGAACACTGGTTGCCACTGCAGGTATATGCGCATGTGGCAGTGCAAGGTCGACGGCCGAACGATGAAGCGAGATTGTGAGGTATAACCTTATTTCCCCTGGTTGCCAGCCTGCCAAGGACGAATCCGAGATAGTGAAGACGGGGGTTTCTAGGATTGAGTGGCGACAGTCACTGATTTAGAAGAGAAAACACCAGCAGAGTGAGTATGCGGAGTAATTTCATGTAGTATGGCAGCGCCTCGTATCCTGAGCACGGAAAATAGGCTAATATTGGACTTAACTTTCGCTATGCGCGGTTTTCACTCCTCCAGATGAGGGCTACTGCTCCTGGATATTTCCGTCAAGATGACGGTGTTTGGTCCGTAAATGTGGTGACTCGTGTATCGGGGTGTTCGTGGTGTTAGTGGAGCATCAAAGTTTGCCCCTGTCAGAGTCGAAGATCTGTGGCTGGATCAGGTACCGACCTAACTAATTTGTATGGGTCTCGACCTCAAATTTTTTTCTAACCTTGACCCACTTAAACAGTTTGTGTGTGGTGCCGCTACGGGTTTTGAAGAACCCTCCCCGCCATGCCCCACCATCAACGAGGTTAGCTCTCATATTAACCACAAACACCATTTTTCCCGTCCTGCTTTCTCCTTCATCCTTCAACTCTTTACCGCCATCCATCGATTCTAAGGAATTGAGCATTCAGACGAGCTCTCCCATTCTGGAAGTCTGCTCAGCGTCATCTACAATACTCGCAAGACCATCTGGTCCCGACTGCCTTTGGTCCCCTCAAAGGCAACTATTCTACTACGGCTTTCTCGGCCGTGACATTTGTCTCTGATCAAGATTTCCGCCTCCGGAGAACCTTCCATATCATCAACTACCTACCACCACCTGCTGTTGAGGTTGTCTAAGACGCCCGAGTCCGTTTTGTTTGACTCGTCCTACAACCAAAGCCCTTTGTTCCCCCCCAACAACCAGCTGCCGCATAGGACGAGTTCTGAGGTTCTTCCTCTAACAGAGGGAGAGTCGAGGAGGCCTCGTCAGATCACTTCGGGATCACTTTGTTTCCGATTTCGACCACCTTAACACCCGCCTGAACACCCAACTTCAGCCCCTACCAAAGGATTATTAATCCTACCTACCTCGCTCTCGAGATTTCCTGGCCCATCAGTCCTCCCGCTTCGCCCGTTCTCTCACCGCCAACCCCCGGGGATATGGTTATGGCAACAGCTCTCATCGACAGCTTTGCTCCACTAGAATTTACCAATAACCATCTTCTTTATAAGGAGACTCTCGATAGATTTATCGAGCAACAAAACAATCATGGCGGGAATATCGGGTTACCGTCCAAGGAGGAACTAATTGGCGACGCTCTCCGCGAGCGTGTGGAGAGTGTTGACCATGAGTTCTGTGCACCAGGAGATGAGGACACCTTCTTCGTGGCCGACCTCGGCGAGGTCTATCGTCAGCACCTACGTTGGAAGCTGAATCTTCCTCGCGTCAAGCCCTTTTATGGTAAGACAACCAACCACCCTCCTTTCGCCTCACTTGACCAGTCGACTAACAAATTCGTGAATAGCTGTCAAGTGCAACCCGGATCCGAAGGTCTTGCAGCTTCTGTCCTCGCTGGGGACCGGCTTCGATTGCGCCTCCAAGGCCGAGATCGAGCAGGTTCTGGGCATGGGCGTCGATCCTGCTCGGATTATCTACGCACAGCCATGCAAGACCAACTCGTATGTTCGCTACGTTGCCAGCCACGGCGTGCGCCAGATGACATTCGACAACGCCGATGAGCTGCGCAAGATTGCGCGCCTATTCCCGGAAGCCGAACTGTACCTGCGCATCCTGACCGATGATTCGTCATCGCTTTGCCGTCTAAGCCAGAAGTTTGGTGCCTCCCTTGACAGCACCAACAATCTGCTCGATCTTGCGAGCCGCCTAGGATTGAATGTTGTGGGCGTCAGCTTCCACGTCGGATCCGGCGCGTCTGATCCGTTGGCCTTCCTGAAGGCTGTCCGGGACGCCCACCACGTCTTCCAGCAGGGGGCGGCATGCGGCTTCGACATGAAGACTCTTGATGTCGGCGGCGGCTTCTGCAGCGATGCCAGCTTTGAGGACATGGCCGGGGTGCTGCGCAGCGCCCTCGACGAGTACTTCCCTGCCCACACGGGCATCAACATCATTGCCGAGCCCGGTCGCTACTATGTCTCGTCCGCGTTCACGATCGCGTGCAACGTCATCGCCCGCCGCACCCTTGAGGACCCCGCGGCGGTCAACGGCGCCGTCAGCACCAGCCGCGAAAGCAGCTACATGATCTACATCAACGACGGGTTGTACGGCAACTTCAGCAGCATCATGTTCGACCACCAGCACCCCGTCGCCAAGGTCCTCCGCGCCGACGGACGCACAATCTACGGCACTGCGGCCGCCGGGGCCGTCCCCGACGGCATCGAGTACAGCATCTGGGGCCCGACTTGCGATGGCATCGACCGCATCACCGAGAGCATCCGCTTCGACGCGGTCCTCGACGTCGGTGACTGGCTCTACTTTGAGGACATGGGTGCCTACACCAAGTGCTCTGCCACCAAGTTCAACGGCTTCTCCGACGATCACGATGTCATCTACGTCTGCAGCGAGCTGGGTGCCAAGGCCCTCCTTGGCTGGTTGTGAAGCCGACGTCGCGGTACATTCCCAGTGGCATGTGCTGTGCCCGAGGCAGATGAGTCGATGCCCATGTTTCCAGTTGGATATGCGGGAAGCTGCAAGAATGATCACGGATTGATAAAGGGCCTTTTTTTGATGTTCTGTTCCACTTGTCTGTCGAAGACGTCGCCAAAGAAAAACCACTATAAAATAGAGGATTGTTGGTTGCAATACGACGGCGTTGCTCTGCGCAGCCGCCATCGGGGTGCAGCCGAAGCATAAAGAGTCTTGTCGTTCTTGTTGTCTCGCTTCATGGCTCTGGGTCATGACCGCTCTCATTATAGATAGAGATAGCTCATGATCCTGGTCATGGAGATGAATACGATATAATGGCCCACAAAACCAACCTCTAAATGACGTGAAATGAAGTAGACTTTCCAACTGTTCTTCGCTGCTCTGCTCTAATGTATTCCGTCTTTACTTGACTTGCTAATACGGGCTACATACTGTAGAAGCAGATCCGACGACAATGGGACAAGCCAACCACCGAGAACCAAGCCGATTCTCGACTCAGCCCTCCATATTATCGTCAGAATCGGATCCACCCTCGGCACCCTCCATCAACGCGTCCTCCTCCTCGCTCATGCTGTCGTCGTCACCATCTTCATCGTCGTCATCATCGTCGTCGTCGTCGTCCTCATCCTCCTCGCCATCCTGGCCGTCGGAGAGGCCGTAGGCCTCGTGGAAGTGGCTCAGGGGCTGGACCTGGGTCTTGTAGCCCATGGCCGTGAGCGCCTTCTCCATGTTCTGCGGTAGTTGGGAAGTCCCGAGGTTAGTACAAGTCTGCCTCGCCGCGTGCCTTGGTGTGACAGATTTGAAAACATATGGGGAGAATGTTCGAGAGGGCAGAGGAGGAGGAGGTCTGGGGAGAAAAAAGAGACATAAAAAAAGGGGGGGAGGCGAAAGGGGAAAAGAAGAAGAGAAACATGGGAAAACAGGTCTGATTTCGCTCGCAAACTCACCTCCCGCATGATGGGCGCACACGTGACGACGACGTTGCTCTTCCCCGGTTCGAAGACGGGCAGCACCAGCTCGGCCATGACGGCCCTGATGTCGTCGTCGGAGACCTCCCTAACCCGGGCCAAGATCCCCTCGGTCCAGCCCGCCGGGTCCAGGCCCCTGACGACGCCGAGGACGAAGTTCTGCTGGGCCGCGGCCGACATGGTGGCCTGCTCGTCGGCGAAGGACATGACGATGCCGCTGACGGCGCCCTCGCGCAGGTGCCGGTCGACGGGGTCCTCGCCCGACGCGATGCGCGCCACGGCCGCGCGGCTCGCGTCGATGGCCTTGCTGGCGTCGGGCGACCGGTACACGCGGTACTGCACGCAGCCCGCGTCGAGCTCGCGCGAGAAGCCGACGCCGTACGCCAGCCCGTTGCCCCGCACCGCGTTCCAGAGCGGGCCCTCCACCGCCTCGAGGTAGCCCAGCGCCACGAGGTAGGCCGGCAGGCGCGGGTCCGTGTATGACGTCAGCCCCGCCGCCGTGCTGACGCTGTAGGAGCTGTCGAGCGTCGTCATGGGGATGATGACGCTGCCGTAGCCGCCGGGGCTCTTGCCCTCGGGGTTGAGCATGGTGTACGGCGCGACGATCGGCAGGTTCTCCTTGCTGGTGTCGAGCCCCGGGGCCGACGTCAGCACGTCCCACGCCGCGGCCGGGTTGGGCAGCTTGGGGACGTTGGCGGTCACGAGGACGCGTATGTTCTGGAAGGTGAATAGGGAGCGGCGGAGTTCTTCGAACCAGGCGACGACCGTCTCCGGCTCCTTCTCGAGCAGCTTCCTGAGGCGACGGAGATATACAGCCTTTACGAGAGTGCGCTTCGCAACCGGGAGACTCTCGAGGACCTGGTGAAGTGCCATGTTGACTTCGAGCGCCATGGCGCGGCCGTCACGCTTGGCTTCCGGGATGTCAGCGAGGGCTTTGGCAACGCTGGCCTTCAGTCGGACGGGGTCGAAGATGCTATCGAACATCAAGGTCCGTAGCCAGTCGATGATTGTGGTGTATTTCTCAGGCTCCACCTGGAATTGAATGGCCATGCCCTCGGAATCGCCAACGCGCCCCGCTCCGCCAAGATGGTAGCTGACCGTTTCCTTCTCGAGTTCCATGACCACTTCCTCGAACCCCATGCGCTGTCCGTGGCGCATCACGGGGGTATTGAAGAAGTTGTCCGCAAACAAGGCCAGAAGGGGCTTGTACTTCACGGGCGTCTCGGATGTGCCAATGTGGACGGTGATGTGCACGAAATTGGTCGGCACATCCTCGAATTGGAGGAAAAGGGGTAATCCCTGTGGCGAGCCGTCGACGACCTTCTGCACCGGGTTTGATGGAACACCTAGTGTCCTCGCTTTTCCAGATCGGGCGGTTGTAGACTCAATAAAGTGTATTGATTTCGTGCTGGGTACCTCCCACCTGTCAAGTACCTCGGGTGGTATTGGCTGATCGTTGATCGACTTTGCCTCCTCTAGCCTCTTGCTCAGCTTTTCAAGTCCCTCGGCACCCAGCTCCTCGTTCCTCTTTGCCAACCGTGCCTTTTCCGCTTCCTTCAGCGTCGTTGCGAGTTTCATGGATGGCTTTCCAAGGATCGAGACATGGTGGGCATCTGAAATCCATCTTCTGAGGAATTCGCGCCATTGCTCGTCGGTCCATCCTTCAAGGGTGTCGTATTCCTTCAATGACTGGAGGTCCGCAAGAGTCGAGCCGTCACGCTTGCCAAAGAGATAGTCCGCAATAATATTGCCAGAATAGAACTGTTCGGAGCCTTCGGCTTGGAACTTGACCTGGCGCCGCTCTCTGCTTATGCAGTCCTTCATATATTGCATGTCAAGTGGCTCCGATGCCACTTCCTTGAGCAAGGAAATCAGGCGTTGCTCGACGAAGGCGAGCTTCTCGGTTGCGACACCGGTGGGCTGGAACCAGATAACCGAGTTCGGGCGACTGTCATACCACCAAGCCACGGAGCTAGCAAGTTCTTCCTTCTCCACAATGACATTCTCGACGACAGAGACCGAGGAGCCGCAGAGGTATGTCATAAGGATGTTGAGAGCGGTGGTCTGGACCTGGTCTATGCAGCTCGGGCCAAAGAATGCAACGGTGATTTCGCCCATCGACTCGTCCTCCTCTGGAAACTCGACCGTCTCGACAACGGTCTCCTTCAGTGGTGGGGGCTGAGGTGAGTCGACAAACGGTCGCTTGAAAGGGGCCTCTGCCGCAGGGATATCATCCTTAATGCTCTCTTCGAACTCGTCCAAGATCTCGAGTAGATTTTGATGATCCGTCTCGCCGACGATGACGACGGCGAGGTTTCGAGGCTGGTACATGGCCTTGTGGAACTCTCGTATCCTCTCTGGGGTCAGGACCCTGAGGGCTTCCATCATGCCTCCGGTCTCATATCGAAATCCCACGTTCTCTGGATACAGGAGACGCCGGGCCCTCAGATCCATCAGCTCGGTGCTGCCATATTGAAGAGCCTGCATCTCCGAGTAAACCACACCGGCATCGTTTCCCTCTCCGTCTATGTGATGGACTTCGGTGACGCAACCTTCGTCGGTGAGAGTCGGCAAGATGACATGCTCAAGGTAGACCGGAAGAATCTGGGCAAAGCCATCCCAACCAGCTGTCTCGAGGGTATAGGCTGTATGGTCAACGGCAGTCCATGCATTGGTCCCGGAATACGCTCGCGAGGCTAGCTTGTCGAGAAGGCCTTTGTACCGGTAGTTCTTGGAGCCCATGAAGACCAAGTGTTCGAGAGTATGGGGGGCGCCGGAGTCATCAAGGATCTCCGTAGCCAGGGTGAAGTAGCCATTTATCTTGGGTCCCTTGCGGTCGGCTACGATGACCTGCATTCCACTGCGTTCAGACTCATAGTGGGTGATAACGGTTGGCGCATAGTCCGTCTGGAAACTCTGAACTTTGCGAAACCGTGGTTGCTGTTTTGCTGCCGGCATATTGAACCCAAAGTGTCTACGCAGAGACACTTGAAGAATGCTAAACACACGATTAGCGGCGGAGATAAGAGAGAGAATAAATATAGACGAAAGCGAGAGCGGTGAGGGCATAATGTTAAAAAGGTGTTAAATACGCCATCTCAGTCCAAGTCTCGCCCCCGTTGGTCAAGCTTGATGGTGTTGGCCATTGTTGACTTGTACTCAAGGCAATCCCGTTTAAAAAAGGACACATAAACATAAACACACAAGATAAGAATTTGATAATAAGAGGCGGCAAATAGAAGCAGAGTTAGGTCGTCGCCTGCAAGCCAAGCGCCGTGTTTTTGCTTCATGATGAGCAAATGCCTACCCGCTATCCATGTCGAGACGAGACAAGACAATAGCCAACAGAGCTGCTACTGCACCATAGAGGAGGACCTGCGATATCTCTGTCCGCTTGAACATGCTGGTCTTGGGGGCCCGGGATGGGCGAGAGACATTGGCAACAGCAATAGACAACTTATGCTAGGGCTCAAGCTCGGCGATCTCTTTGCAGAGTCGGTTGTTGCCCGTGTGTCTGTGGTAGTCCTCTTGGAGTTCCAGGATATAGGCAAGGAGTGTGGAAAGGGCTGCACAACTAACGACATTTGGGGAAACGGCAGTTGGATTGGCGCGAAGTGAGGGGTTCTTGTTCGGATTGCCAGTGATGTGGCTTACATACCGACTTCGCAGGTTCAAGGCCGCTGTCTGCAACCAGACAGATGCAGCTGACGAAAGAGCCGTCGAGATACTGGAAGGCCAAATAACAAGGGAAGACTCCCTTGTTTCTTCGTTTATCCTTTCCGTTAAACCACGGCAGACGGGAAAACTGATGTCTCGGCAAGGACAGCGCTGGCCTCCGACCTCATAGGGAAGGCGTGTTCGAGCTGAAGGCTGGTTGGAAGCCTCTAAAAATATATGCCCGGTAATGTCGGGGAGTCCGGAGGTTCTCTGGAATCTTGTCGGGTGTCTCAACGGTGAACCAGCAAAACCGAGTCGTGGAGGTATCTGTGTACTGATGTGGGGCTCCAAATTCCCGGCTACAATGTGTGCCTGCCAGTTGTTGGAGATCGCCTTCTGTTTTCCCCACTTCGTCCCACGTGATCTGTCGAACAATCTGGATATGTATAAGTGCGGTGTCAATGGTCCGCCGCCTGTTGACTTCACATATCGTTGGAGAGCGAAACTTCCTGCTATGGAAAGGCACGGAAGACGGCCTTCACAGGCCACAACATAAGAAGGGTGGGAAAACGATAGGTATATGATGTGGTCAGTATCTATGACCAAACTACCTTTCAGCTACTAGGTGTAGTTTGGTAGTTTGGCCTTGTATGTGGCCATTCAGGGACATCATGATATCGTCTTGTATCCCTCAGACAATAAGGTCTTCACCCAAGCCTAAGAACTTCATGATAGCTCTGACAGCCTGTTCGTCCCCTTCTACAGTCTCGGCCAACTCCTTGTCTACCCACCCATCCGTCCAGCCACCTCCGAAATCGATTGGCCAGGCATCATCGTCATTGTCAATGATAACATTGCTCGTCTTCCCATCTCCCCAGACCACTCCAATCTCATGTAGCTGACTGACCGTCTTTCGGATCTGAGCCATCCACTTCTCCCTCCTTGTCCTGGGTACAGTCGAAATAAGGGTTGTCTTTGAGACGAGCACCGGGGATCTACTCGCGCAATAACCCAATAATATGACCATTGTCAGCATGCTTGACATAACTGAGCAGCTGTGGGCTCTGGATCGGAGTAGAGACATAAGGCTGCTTTATCTTTTGCAGCCTAGCCAGCTCCCGCCTCAGATCCGGGGCAAGCGATCCAGTATCCTGCGCCTTGCAAAGCATTTCTTTGCCATTGATCAGAACTCGACTGACAGACCCGTTTCCCACAAAGATCTCCATAACTTGGATCTCCCCAGATGAGTACTGTGGAAGGTCGTCGTGTGTCTGCAAGTCGAAGTCAACATCCGCTCCATGGTCGATTTGGGGCTCAGGATCAATGTAGGCCTCATCAGGACTGATTTGGATAATGGTGGGCTTGCCTTCAACAGACTTGAGAAGGAAATCGTGTGTTGTGGGGTTAAGAAGCGAGTGGAGGATTTTGCTGGACGGTGCTGGAGTCTGCGCTACTTGGGCAAACAGCGATTTTCCAGCGGGAAGGATGACATCTAAAACCATGTCGACAATATCTTCGTATTGTTTGTCAAAGTCAATAGACGTAGCCTAGCCAAGGAGCTTGATCAGGTGGTTCTCGATAGGTTGTTGGCAGTCATTGGAAGGGTGACTTGCGAAATGGACACCGCAATGCGTTTGCTGTTGAATTCAAAGATTATTTCGGCACCATCGTCTCCGCCGGCATCGATCCGAATAACCGAGATGTCGTCCATCTCATGGCTCCTACTAATGACATGGCGGAGGCATGTTAGTGAGCTGCAGTTGTTGGGTAGCCAAGTCGTTTTCTGATTGGGCTTAGATGCGCATTCCAAGCGCGAAGCGCATAACCTTTCTTGTGGGCCTTACAGGGGGTTGGACCGTGCGGTATCCACTTGAGCTATACTGTCCCAAAGCTTGGACAGCTTGTCACTTGTGCCACGATGCGATGAAGCAATATAGAGAGCATTACTGCCAGCAACTTTCCACAGTTGCCTTCGCCCAAGACGCGGAAAGACTCATTGCTTATTCTAGACTGTCGCGCGTAATGGCATCGCCCAGACAAGTGTCCTCTTAGCTCCAGTATCATTCCTCTAGCTGTCGCAAACACGACATACTGGCTTCCCCCTGCCACGATGGCCGCCTCCGTTCAAGACCAGCCTGCCGGACAGGTTGCACAAGCACTTGTCGCCTTTTCTCTCCATGGATCCTTCCCAAATGAGGACGTGTCCTCTTTGCAAATCCGTCCTGAGGAGCTCCCATCGGCCATCCAGGCTCTTGCCGAGACCAAAGCCAAGCTTGAGGTTTGCCTCCGGTTCCTGACTGTACCAGATGTGAACCCTCCGGCTAACAGCTTTCTTAGGCCGAAGTACACGGGATAAACGAGGAAACTGCGAGCGACGTGAGCTCATGGCGAACCGGCGCGAAGTCTGTTCAAGACGACATCATCCGATCGAAAGCGCTGGCCAGCGAGATCTTGAAACAGGCGGATGCCCCAGATGTACCGGGGAAGGCGACTGACGACATCGAACGGAAGGCCGACTTCCTTATCCGGGAACTGAATTACAATCAGCAGGTGCAGGACGCTCTGAGGGACATTAAAGGGGTAAATCAGACACTAGATCAGGTTGAGCAAGCGTGCAGCGAGCGGCGCATACTAGATGCGCTACACTTGCTAGAAAGTATGCTCCGAAATATGGATCCGAACTATGGACTCGACTGCTAACCATCCTTAGAATCATGGGCCCAGCTGGATGCCATCCCTGTGACCAAGTCCTGCAGGGTCATAAAACTCTTGGACATACGCGCATTTGAGCTCAAGTCAGATGTGCACCAAGTATTCGACCATGTGTGGAATACACTCATCCACGTCGACCGCGAAAAGGGTCGCATCTCCGTATCCGGCTCTCGAGAAGGTGAACACCAAGGCTCAAGTTGCATACGGGCTTGTTTCTAACTATCGCAGATGAGCCTATGAGCCTCTCCGATGCTGTCATTGGCCTCAAGGCATACAAAGAAGTCGACCAAAGAATGAGCCAGCTTTGGCATGATGTCGATCAGGCTATTATTGGCCCACGGATGGACATTACAAACGGACCCCCACCTGCCATTCGGGTACAAGGTGTAAGTCGTCAGGATTCGTAATGCTACCATGCCCTAATTTTGAGATTTAGGACGTGCTCGAGACGAACGGTACAGCAGACAAGACCATTCGATCGCTTTTTAGGGATGTGGAACAGATCTTTCAGTATCTTCTCCAAAGGTTGCCGCCAGATATGGTCGAGTCCATATCTTCCGTCATGATGCCGGCAGTCGTGTCAAAAATTACGACTGTCTGGCTCGATTCTGCGGTCCCGTATTCACTTAAGGATATGGACGAGTTTCAGGAGGTCATCACGGTGACTAAGGAGTTCTGCGCCTCGTTGAAGTCCCTGGGTCTCTCGGGCTTTGGCGAGCTACAAGAATGGGTGGATTCGGCTCCAAGAGTATGGCTCAGTAAATGCAGAGAGGCCGCCCTAGATTCTGTTCGCTCCAAGCTAGCCGAAGGTGCGTTTTTAGATCCAGGTTGTTTTTTCCCCTGCTGATGCTCACACACCTATCTAGGTCTTGGAGAGCCGAAGCAAGTTGAGAAGGTTGAGAGGCAGATGGTCTCTTCGGTAGAAGGAAAACAACTCACCGCAACCGGCGCCAACGCAGATGTTGATGATCATGGTTGGGATGCCGCGTGGTCTGACGACGAGGAGAACACGGCTGGAGCCTCCACATTAGATGCCCCTCCCGCAGCCGAAGAGCCAGCTGCCGAGGATGACGGCACAGATGCGTGGGGCTGGAATGACGATGACGCCGGCCCTGACGGAAAACCCGAGGAGACTAAATCAGAGAAAAACGAGGAAGAGGACCCATCAGAGGCCTGGGGCTGGGGAGATGACGACCAAAGGGAGGCGCCAGAACCACACCCACCTCCACCGGCACCGAAATCTCCCCACCAGGAGCCCCGAACCAGAGAGCTGGTCCTGAAGGAGTCGTACAATATCTCCTCTATGCCTGAACCAGTCCTGTCCTTGATATTTGCTATCATTGATGACGGCGCAGCTCTCACCCAGTCTAATTACGAACATAACCCCGTTGCGGCAGCTGCCACCGGGCTTTTCAGCCTCCCAACCTTGGCTCTAGCAATGTTCAGAGCGGTCTCTCCGTATTACTATGCGCTGGATATGGGCGGCAACATGTAAGTCAGAACTGCCATTTCTTTGTTTGTTCGATTTGTCTAACTTGTCAGGTATCTGTATAACGATGCCACCTACCTATCGGAAAGGCTAGCGGACTTTGCGTCAGATTGGAAGAGCCGCGAGGATATTAATGCCAAGGCGAAGGCGATGGTGCGGCTCGACAACGATGTCAAGTCGCTACAGAATTTTGCAAACCGCGCCTATAGCAACGAGATGAACACCCAGAAAATGGTGCTCAGGGACCTACTAGGAGGTATGTCAAGCAACCAGTATCCGAGTACTGGCAAGTCCTAACGCATAGCCACAGGCGAGCAGAACCTCATGCAGCAAGACGAGGCCGAGAGCTGTGTCGATTCCGCCGTGGCGAGGGTGCGGTCTATGGCAGTAATGTGGGAAAGCATCTTGGCCCGGTCGGTGTGGTGTCAAGCCGTCGGCTCGCTAGTCGATACAGTATCGACTAAGATCATTGCCGATGTCATGGACCTCCCGTCAATAGGCCAGGATGAAGCCTACAATATTGCTAAGCTCATCGTGACGGTGACCGAGCTGGATGATCTCTTCTTGCCCAGTCGTCTCCAAAACCGCGGTCAGGGGCCAGGATCGGGAGGGGCCGGCGAGATCCCTTCTACGGCGCAGCATGCACCATCCTGGCTAAGACTACAGTACTTGTCCGAGGTCCTGCAATCGAACTTGCGGGATGTGCGGTATCTGTGGATGGAAAGCGAGCTGAGTCTCTACTTCTCGGCGGAGGAGGTTGTAGACTTGATCAATCAGAGTTTCGAAGACAATGCACGGACAAGGGAGGTCATCAAGGAGGTTACTCAGAACCCTCGGCCGAGGCAGGATGAGGACCAAGGTAGCTAGCTGGTAGTTGACCCGATGGAAACATGCAAAGCAAATAATCAGATCCGCATTAACCAGAAAACAAATGGAGGCGCTCTAAGTCGACACAATAAGCCATCCATCCCATTCCAATTCTAGAAACCAAATACCTGACAAGGGGAGGTTTGGCCCTTGCTTAACAACGCCTTTTTGTGCCCCATAACCCCGAAAACCCGGCCCAGATATTCGCCCTCCCACGTCAAGCATGCCAAACGAAAGACACAGAAATAGAAAAAAAAGCTTCATACGCCCAAAAAGACCTTCACGACCATGGCCGCCAACAGGACCCCGACGACCATGATCAGCCGATCGACCCACACCGGTACGGCATCGTTGGACGCGCCCCTCCGGCGGGCCCGCACCGCCCCGGGAGCCCTGCGCCGCCGGCGTGGGCCCACCAGCGGCACGGTCCTCGTGGGCAGGGGCACGCCCTGCTGCGCCGCCGCCGCCGCCAGCGGCCGCGTTGAGGGTGATGCTGGGCCCGCTGCTGCCTGTGGCGCTGGCGTCGGCGGCAGGGGAATGGGCACGGGCAGCGGCGCCGTCTGCACGAAGCCCTCTGCCAGCTCGGCGCTCTCCGCGTCGAGAACCCGGTCGCTGACCACGCGCGCCGCCGCACCACCTGCACCAGCCGCACCAGCCGCAGCCGCAGCAGCCTCCTTCTCCATCTCGTCCCGAAAGCCCATCTTGAGCTCGACAGGGACCTGCTCGTCAGTAGCAGCGGGCCGCCCGCCACCCTCCGCCTCGTGCTTGCGCGCGGCCTCTGCGCACTCGGCCATGATGTCCTCGTTGGACCTGGAGCCGCAGGCGGGGCAGGCCCAGGCGCGGCTCTCGGCGGCGAGGCGGCGGCGGACGTGCTCGGGGCTGTCGAGGCCGCCGACCTGGCCGCGGCTGTCGGTGACCATGAAGGAGCGCAGGGCGACGAGGGCGGTGCGCAGGCCCCAGGCCGGCTGCCACGTCTCCTCGTGGTGGCCGCTGATGGACAGGCAGATCTCGCGGTTGGCCTCGAAGCGGCCCGACGGCGTGGAGAAGCGGAAGGAGGGCGGCCGGAGCGGGTATGAGGATGGGAGCGTGATGCGACCGTGGTAGATGCCCTCGGCGTAGGGCGAGTTGGGCGGCCCGCGGAGGGTGAAGTGCCACTCGAAGAGGTCCGTCTCGAGAGGCGTGGCCGTGTAGTCGGGCGAGGGAGAGGATGAGAGCTCGGCGGCTTCGCGCACTGCGATGGGAGGTTTAAGTGGTTAGCATGACCTGGGCTACCATCTGGGGGGGAGTTCTGGGGAAGGAAGGGAAGTTGGTTGTGTAGCTATCTTACTTATGCGCCGGATGGTTGGCGATTTGGAATTGAAGGTCGGAGCTGCCATGGCTGGGACCTTTTTCCGATATTGGTTGGTCGCTAAGAAATGGTCGAACAGATGGGTAGAGAGATTATCACGAGAATAAGGTTGTCTCAAGGTATTTTGTACGTCATGGAAGGTAGGAATGAGTTGGGAAGGTGTTGGTGGAGTTGCCAGCTTGCCACATGCCCCAACTGGAATCCAGCCCCGCTAATTTCGGGATGAAGCACAAAGATTACGGTGGCCTCTTTGTGCAACTACGGTAGAATGTGCCGTCAAGGGTGGCCTCGTTTCCTAGGAGGTACAGATAGATAGACCTTTGCAAAAGAAGCAACTGGCAAGCAGTACAAACAGATAAGGACAGTTATCTCATGCGCTGTGGGCCCCTCCGCGGCGTCAATGAAATGTGGGCTCCCGGATTTGTGGGCCTGCTGCGACCCCCACTGTAAGTGACGGACCGGAGTGGGTCTTCACACCTAGGTCTGGTCCGACGGGGATCTAACCAAGACACCTCGGGGGAGTCTGGGCATAAATATACCAACTACGAAAGCACCACGTATGTATTTTTGCCCCATTATGAAAGCTTGGAGTACCTGAATAAACTCTTCTATATGGAAGCACATCCAGACTCAGGTAGGCAGGTGTAATCAGCGATGTAGGATGTTGAGGTCTATGAACCTACGTTCTCCCTTTTAGGACTTACTGTATATCTGGCAGTAAACTTTATCTCCAGGTTACAGTCGCGTGATAACAATTGGGAAGATATAGCTAAGGGATCGTTAAAGGTGGGAATCTATGGAATGGGTATAGGAAGTTTGGATTTCCAAGCTCCAGTGATCGTACTTCCAAGCAAGTGACTCGCCTTCAGCCTCTATCCTCTACCCGTGATATATCGTGGTATACTTCGCCTGGGTACTTCGAGGTATGTATCTCTTACTCAGCGCTGCCCTACCCGATATTGATAATTCCTTTTCACCCCAGTCAGGTCCCATCCCCATCCAACTCAACCATCAATTAAGCTCCAGGAGCAGGCGGCCGCGACGACTCAGCAGATGGCGAACCAGGACATTGAGAGGAAGAACAATACTGGCAAGAGCACAAACCAAACTGGTAAGAGGAGCTGCTCCCCTCGCCGCTGAACTTGCTTGCACAACTTGGAGTGATGATAGTTTGTTACATCGGAAAGTCGCAAGTGCAAGGCATGGAATAGGCCATTAGCTTAGTGAACCTGTAGCTAACTAGAGGTCAAGAAAGGGCGCGATCCATTTATGCAGATTTCTTTAATCACCAGAGACGTTTCGCCAATCTCACCGCTCTAGAGAAACCATAGAAGTTTGTTATTTTATTTTATTCATTTTATTTGCGTTGGACGGGCCCAACCAATACTCAGTAAAAATACACAATCTGGCGTCATACCCGCGCCAGTTGGATATCATACGGAATCTTATTAAACTCTCAACTCCGATGTCATGGTATGCGAAAGCTCAAACTCAACCTCAAACTTAATGCAACTCGCCGATGAGTCACACCTATATATTGATCAGGCGTAGGAGCAAGACATTATGTACCTAGCCATCTTGTTGAGAACCGGTAGAAGAGCCTACCAGCTTAGTTTGGTGAATCCGAGTAGGAAGACACCTGAAGTCGGCCAAGATCCTTGTGCCAAAGCTCGAGCCACTGCCCCCTGATCTGCGATTACGTCAGGCAGTCCAACCCCTGGTCCCAGGAGCACTGCCACACCTTACGCCTCATTCCCCTGATGTCGATCAATCCAACTTCACTGCATCCTGGTATTGCGTTTTCCTCCAGTTCTGAACGTATCTTTAACATTCCAAACAATAAATCGGCGGTAGAGGCTGGCTATTCTCGATGGGTGTCCCTTCCGGCTGATGGATACACACTCGCCACTCCCCTCCGCGCCAAACATGACTCGACGCTGGGCAAGAAGAATCGAGCGACACCTCTGCACCTGTGCTACATATTTCCCCCTTGCCTTCGTCTACGGCCTGACTAGCTGGGCTGTATTTGTCGCTGTCAACATAAGTACGGTGCCGTCAAAGGCGGATCACTTGGGTGAGCTTTTACTGCCAGCGGTCTCATTGTCGCAGAAACAGGGAACTGATCCGAGCGGTTCTTTAGGAGTTTCCAGCGCTACTGCAGCGGTCGTGTTATATCTCCTCCTCAACTGGTCCTACACCACTGCCGTGTTTACACCGCCCGGCAGCACGACGAATGATAATGGCTACAGTACGTTACCAACGACGGCGCCACCTGCGACCACCTCCTTTACCGTCAAGGCCAATGGCGAGATGCGATTCTGCAAGAAATGCCAGGCACGGAAGCCCGATAGAGCGCATCACTGCTCGACGTGCCAGCGCTGCGTGCTGAAGATGGATCACCATTGCCCATGGCTTGCCACATGTATCGGGCTGCACAACCATAAAGCTTTCTTGCTTTTTCTCATATATGCTACCGTATTCTCGCTGTGCTGCTTCGCTATCTCTTTCAGCTGGGTCTGGATCGAGATTATGAACAGTACCACCTTCATCGAGGATATGATGCCCGTTAACTATATCATCTTATGCGTAATTTCAGGCATCATCAGCGTCGTGGTTGGTGCCTTCACCTCCTGGCACGTCTGGCTCGCCAGCAGGGGTCAGACGACAATCGAATGCCTCGAAAAGACGCGCTACCTCTCCCCCATCCGCAAGTCCCTTCAACAAACCTACATCGCGCAACACACGGGACAGGGCGTTCCACTGCCCAAGTACGGCCAGCAGCTTCTTGACATCCACCAAAATACCCTGCCGGGCATCACCCGCCCCGAAGAGGGCGAGGAGCTACGCTCGTCTCCCCCCAGCTCCCCCGGAAACCCCGCCGCACAGCACCGCCTCGACGACCGCACCACGGCCTCCTACCCGGCTGGCGGACCTCAGCTCGACGGGTCCCGCCACCTCACCTACGACGACATGGAGCGGTACCGGGTCCGCAGGCGCTACGAGGAGTACCTGGACGAGGAAGACTCGACGAAGCTGCCCAACGCCTTCGACCTGGGTGCCAAGCGCAACCTGCTGCACCTGTTCGGCCCCGTCCCCTGGCTGTGGGCCCTCCCCATATGCAACACCACCGGCGACGGCTGGTCGTGGGAGGCCAGCCCGCGCTGGTCAGAGGCCCGCGACCGCCTTGCCCGCGACCGCCAGGAGCAGCGCGAGCGCGAGCGCGCCGCCGGCTGGGGCGCTGGCAGCGACACCGACACCCCCGTCCAGACCCCGACCGGCTGGTACCAGCCGCCACCGCCGCCTCGTCCTCAGGGACCGCCCGCCAGTGGCGCCGGCAGGCATTACCTGCATCCATCAGCGGCGCCACCCCGGCACAGTCCCAGCCCCAGCCGCGGGCCCACTCTTCCGGGAAATGGTGGGCGGCGGACGCCGAGCAAGGCCGACCGCGTGCTGGGGAGGGACGTGGACTCGTACCTCGACGGCACCTTCGCGCCGCAGAACCAGCAGTCCGTGTCGCTGAGCCGCCTGAGCCCGGCGGGGTTCGCCGTCTACGAAGACGATTTCATCGACAGCGGCTTCGACAACGACAACGATTTCGGCACGAGCGGCGACGAGCAGGAGGCGACCGTCGCCGCCGCCGCCGCCACCACCCCCAATGCCCTGTCAAGCGAGGCATCCCCCCCGCAGCCACCGTCACGCGCCGAGGCGGAGCGCCGCGCCCTCAACTTCGTCACCAACGGCGGGTGGGACCGCGGCGGCGCGAGCGGCCTGCTGCGCAAGGGCTCGTCGACGTCGTCGGCCGGCGGGCCCGCGTCGCCACCGCTGCTTCTGGCGGCGACTCCTCCCATCCCCCAATCGGGTGGCAGGAATAACGCCTTCGGCGGCGAGGACGCGGAGGGCGTCGATTGAAAAAAGGAGTCGCCCGGGATCGATCGGGTTGGGTTATTACCATGATATTTTGACATGATTTTGGGATACGCGGGGCGCGAAATCTGCTTCCACGAACCGGGCAGAACCGGAGGCGCCCAGGTCCCTAGGTATAGGATGGAACTTTGTACTGCTATCCCAACTTACGTTTCTCTCTATTTATAGTGTACTAGCATGGCGAGGCTTTTGTGATTTTTAATTTATTTTGGAATTCCAGCTTGTTAGAACGAACATATCCCTCCTTCCCTCCCGTCCCCTGAAGGAAGCTTCTGACTTTTTGGTGACGCGGCCCTGTCTGCAGCCCGGCAATGCGTGATACCCCATGCTCGGGCATACGTACCCCCCGTGAATGGTGCTGTATAACCCCTAGGGTGATGAGCCATACTTTCCTGGCGTCAGATTACAAGAGCAGGTGCTGGCCGAGCGGATACAGGCATGGAATTATTCGGCCAGAGTGTTGCTACGGAAGAAGTAAAAGGAGGAACCAAAAAGAAAAAAGAAGAAAAAGTTAATTGAGGCGGTGTAAGGATCGCCTGCCTTCAGAACAGACCCAGAGGTGGCTGTCGTAGGTGTGACGGTCAGCATCGCATCTGACCATTACACCACCCGTTATTGTATAAAGTCACTTAATTTCTTTATCAACCTATGATCTGGTCCAGCCGACAAGGAGCATGTCAAGACCCAAAGTTCAACCCAGAAGTGAATCACCTCCCCTGAGGGTCAGAAGGTCGACTACTTACCAATTTGGGCCAATAAAATGGAGACCTAACTACTTATCTTGACCATTAACAGTTCAGATACCATTGTTTCGCTCTGAATCACCGAGACGCAGTCCCAGTCCCCTCAGACTAACCCCCCCCCCTTCCGACCCCGCGAGGGCGTCATGCTCCCCATGGGCGGGCCTAAGGGGTCAAGGTTTGGATTGGGTGGTTGGAATGAGGCAAATCAAGCCCGCCGGCCTCCCTAGTGAGCCATTGGATATCTCCGTCACGACACGTCACTGATAATGAGACTGAAAATCTAAGTAGGTACCTAGGCAAGAGCCAAGGTTTGCTCAACGACATGTCGCTCGTTTGAGATCGTTATCGATTTGATTGACAGCGCGAGCCACTGGTATTGTTTATCTCCCATGATCCCATGCCCTTCCTTCAATGCATTTCGCGTCAGATAAGATGACTCGGATTCGGACGTGTTGGAAATATTGAAGAGTTCTTAGGAAAGCAGGACAAGTAGATGCACACACGTGTTCCTGATGATTGACCATGTTCTCCCCTGAAGGCCCTCGTGCGAATGCAGGTTAAACGTGTACCGCCGTAGATGGAGAACGCCGCCGGACCCTTCCCAGATGGATGTACAATGAAACGACAGTCCCCCGATACCTCTGATGCAAAAGCCCAGTCAAAAAGCAAAATGAGATGGCATTCATGTCCTTCCCCTAAACCCTTTGCCCACAAACAAGAGCTGCTCGCAGCACGAATAGAAAAGTCGTTAAGGTCCTGCCCTGGAGGGACTCTGGTCCTCCCAGCTTGATGATATACCACTCTGTCTCTGCCGTCTTTCCCATACGGACCGACTCTCTTCTTATGCCGTTCCCTCATGCTTTTCCCATGTTGATGCAAGAATCCCGAACAGCAGCTCGATCCGTTATTTGCGGCGACAGCTCTCTTTTTGCTGTCTCTCCGTCTCGAATGGTTCCCGTCTCTATACCCTCGCGCCAAGTCGTGTCGCTACCCATAAAGGAGAAAGACTGTCTCTCCCATAAGCGCACCCTGCCCATACTTTGGGGCATGAAGTGCATGGTTTACATTGGGGTTTAAAAGCAAAGCTCCCATACCGCAGAACTCCAGAAATAAGAACACAAAAGGAAACAAAGGAATGCGAGAGGTCATGTCATCTCTCACATAGTCCCGCCCTGCGCCGTATCCATAACGCCTCGTTGCGGGTATTTTGCTGCTAGATTCTACTGGAAGTTGAGGAATCATGCATTGTCGCCCGTCAATCGCCGTGGACTCGAGTGGCAATGCTCAGAAAGGTGTTGTACAGCCTTGGAGAAAAAGAAAAAGGGTATGTTCAAGAAGATGTGAAGGGACAGAGGCAGCATCGTGGCAACGAGTTTTCTCCCCCAGAAATCGATGCATCATCATCGTCTCATGACTGGCCGCTGTCAATGCTGGATTTCGGGCTCTGGTTCGATCGAGTGAAGAAGGAGGGTCTGCTGATGGCCCTAAACTTGTTGGCGCTGTCCGAATCGGCGCCAGGTACCGGGACCAAGACGCTGGTGATGTCGACCTTGATGCGGCAGAACAGCGTGGAGAATAAGTATTGGTCACCCTTGTGATCGAGCAAAGGCAGTGTGCGGTAGCCCTGCTTCAGGCTGACCAGTTTTGCAGTGAAGGTCGCCAGCGGGGGTGTTCGGTCATTGTACGTCTTGTCAGCGAGCTTGACGCTCCATCGCACAAAGACGAGGTCGGGGTACTTGGTCATGACATTGAAGTTGAACCTGTTGTCGAACTCGGGGTTAAACCCGTTTCCTCGGACAATCTTGGTGCGATACCGATACTGGTACTTCAGAGGCCCTTGCGTTTGAATATTGTTGCCACTGTTGTCCACCTTGTTTCTCTTGTCATCGGCGAGGAACACTTCGACTTCGACATACGGATCCAAGGTCCGCTTCTCCCCGAGATTGTAAGGCCGCATCAGCTGCTGGACCGAAATGACATCGATGCTGAAGCTGACGTTCTTCCGCTCTCGCTTCGTCGCCCAGTCTCCAGCGCCGTTGGGCATCAATTGGAACTCGCGGAACTCGATCGGCTTGAGGACATATCCAGATAGGTCTGTGCCGCTGGCAAACATTGCACGGTTCAGCTGCATTCCCAGATCAAAGGTTTGCCAGTTAAGAGCAGCCATCTGGACACCCCTTTTCCAGTAGATAAGAGGGTCAAAGTTGCTCGAGTTGATGCGAGAGCCGTTGGGGTAGACTCGCATCATGTAGCGCATGTTGTGGCGAAATATAGAGCGCTTCTTGTCGCCAGGCTGGCTGTTCTTTGCGAACGTCTTCTCTTTGAACGAGAAGATGTGGTTGTACGTCTTGGCTTCAGGGGTATCGAAACCGTCAAAGTGGATGCCGGCATTGTAAACTCCCATGTTCCCAAGGATCGGGTTGATCTTGTTCAACGTCCTGCTCGTCGAATCCTTGTCGCTGTCGCTATCACATTCGCTCGGGTTGCTGCTTGGCGCTGACGGAACTTCCGAAATGGTGTTGATTTTGGTGCTCAGTTTCCGGGACGAGCCCCCAATGGGACTTAAGAGGGGGCTGACAGGAACGGAGCCATTGTCCAATGTCAGCGGTCGCTGAAGGGGCGAGGTCAGGCTGTTTCCGCGCCTCCGCCCAAGGATATCCATGCCCCTGGGATCGTCGGCCTGCTGTGGCTTCTTCACCTTGATCAGAATGCGACCCTGCAACTGCGAGGGCGACGGGAGCCGATCGGAGCCGGGGTCGATTGGCTGAAGGACAAGTTTCTCGCCAAAAGTGTCGAGCATTATTCGGGCCATGTTCTCCTGTGTTGCGAGGCTGCAGCGGACCTCGAGGGAGATAAAGAGCGGGAATGAAGACGTGACAAAGGCATACTTGTTGATGGTGTTGATGACCTCGCGGAAAGAGATCTGAGTGGTCAGCGTGTGCCCGTGCGAGACAATGGGCTCATTGTTCTGGCCATCCCAGCAGTCCACCTCGACACTCCGACAGGCGCGCATGAGAGCCGAGATGTAGCCCTCGACGCTAGAGACGCCAGCAACTTGGCGCCCAAGCAGGTAAGTGTTGTGAGAGCTGGATATATAGTACTCGTTCAGCGGCCTGTCCAAGACATAGTTTCGAGGCTCTCTCGGAAGCGGCACGTTCGAAGTCGACGTGAGAAAGCTGGCCAAACCGACTTCCGACATTCTCAGCGTCTCTTCCGTGCCCTTTGCTGATGGCTCGCCCTCCCTCGATCTGCCCTTGCGGGCAAACCTTGCGAAGACTGCCTCCCAAGATTGCAAATCTTCGTCGACATTTTCGCCCTGCGAATCCCGCAAGAAGTTCAAGAAGTCGCTGCGGCTTAATCCCAGCTCAGTGTCCGAAGCGTACTCGCGATAAATGGGCAAGGCATCCTTCCTTGTCTTCATCAACCGCACAAAGTCTAGAAACTCTGCGAAGTTTAAACGTGACTCGTCCTTGCCCATTTTATTCGCCACCTTGACCTCGTTGAACTTCTCGAACAGGGTGCTCGAGGAGACGTGAATGTGAAGGTTGCGGCAGACACGCTCAACACCGGAGAAGTCGATACTCTCCTCCTCGGGGCGATGAGGATGGTCTCCAAACAGCTTCGAAACCTCGCTTTGCCAGTAGGCACGGACCGCCTTGTCATTGAAGGCCATAAGACTGGTCGCGAAATCCTGGCGATGTTTCGAGATAGCCTCTATCGTGGTTGTCCAGAGTTCCAGGGTCGCCTCGTCATCAGCAACTAGGTGCATCATCCTGTTATTCTTGGATCTGTCGGGGGGAGCAATGATGAGAGAGAACCCCCTCGATTCGTACAGCTCAGGGGCATTGAAATCCCGGCGATATTGACTGAGGTCATCACCAGTGCGGATTCCCTCGATGTCGTCGAGGTAAACAGACTTGGAGGGTCGGGTCTTGTCCCAATATATTTTGGCATTATCCGAATCGAGCACCAGGAAGATGTGTTTCGGGCTCCTCTTCTTTGACAGCTTCCAAACCCAGGTGCCTCTGAGGAGCGATAAGGGTATTACGGGACCCGCGCTCAAGGTCGAAAGAGAGGAGGAACCAGGAACAGATGCGTTCATCCCAAATTGGGAGTCCCGAACCACAGATGCATCGTAGCCATACGCGAAGGCCGTCTCGTCCTTCTCATTGTTGCAGGTCTCGTCGTCGGAGTCGCAGAAAACCGTGGTGTCGGGCGGTGGAACAAAAGCAGAGCTGTTGCTGTTACTTCTCAATCGGGCGCGAATGATGCCTGGGCCGATGCTGCCATCCCGGCTAGTCGGATGGGCTGAGGACTGCCTTCGGGCGCCACTTCCAAGGCCGGCGACCCTGTTGGAAAGGCGTCTCATAAGCCCACCACTCCTTCCTGGCTCTTGAACGGCCTGTGTGGGGTTGGGGACCACGAAACTCTGAGAGGCTGAGTTGTTACTCTGAGAGAGCGAGTTGCTACCCTGGGGAAGCGAGTTGCTGCTACCTTGAGCGAGCGAGTTGCCGCCCTGAGTGAGCGAGTTGCTACTCTGAGCGAGCGAGTTGCTGAGCGATATGCTACTCGTCTTCCGTGCCACAGCAGGGTCAAGCTCAAACGGCGGCGGAGGGAACTGCTCTAGATCCCTGCCGCGGAAAGACATTTCTGGAGACGAGCTGCAGGTTGTCGTCCCGGTAGTATCGGGGGACAGATTCGGAGAGTCATGTTGAGAGCTGGAGGCTGCCGAAGAAGTGCTTACGGCAGACGGCGGGATGGTACCGGTTTGCGACTGTGAGGAGATATTGGTCTGAACCAGGCTGGGCCGCGAACGACTCGAACTCATAGAGGGTGTGAATGCAGAAGAGGAGGGAGAGGTACTGGGGTTGTTATCTGTGGTGATAGACATAATAACGGTGGTTCTGGGAGAAAGCCCTTGGCTACCTATTCGACGAGGAAAGGGGATTCCACCAGAGGTATCGCAAGGACCTGAAGCAGAACGAACCACAGGGTCAGGTTGGGCGTCCAGCGATTATAAGTGGAGAGGCGCCTTCCGCCGCATCTTTCTCGAATCTGCTTCGTATATCAAGCCCTAGATCCGGTGTCGAGTGCGGGGAAGACGTCGACGAAGTCGATCCCGGCAGGATCGAGGTCCCACCGGCAGGGAGAGTCTTATAGGGAAGGGAAAGCGGAGCCGTGGGGCAGATGGTGTAAGGCGACGGATGACCGACTTTGTCGCTCAATCGGCAGGTAACTCGTCACACCAAGTCCAGATTGCCTACCTTAGGCAGATCAGGTATATGGGGTGTACCAGTACAGCACAAGACGCAGACACGGTCATGTACGGCTCCCTCGCTTATTTAGAGGATGGGGCGGGTATGGGCCGTGTCTATGACAGCTCACGGCAAAATGATGAGGTGGCAGGTCGTATGCAAGTCGCTGGATTCGGAGAGAGATCGAGACTGGGGGGATGTTGGAGTCGGGGGCAGCAGCAGCTTGGCCAAAATCCAGCACCGAGCGACTAATGCGCCCGCCCGCGCGAACCTCGGGCTGCGATTGAGTCTAAGGCGCGGAACAGAACTTCGCCCAGGGCGCAGAAGTCAGTTCTTCAGCTCGGTGGAAAGATACGCGTCGAGGAATGCGCGGTCGAGCAGGGGCGTGGAGACGGCGGGAAGACGCGATCGAATATCAAATATGAGTCCCCGTCGATTGACAATGGGTTGCTAACGGGAGGGAATGGCCGGAACCCCCGCTAGACGGATGCTTCGATCCGGTTACAGGATTTGAGGTCGTCAGATAATGTTGGTGATCTGTTACGTGTAAAACCTTAAATCTGAGCCGCGGTGGTGGGAATCGGGGAGGCGAAGGTGGTGGTGGGAGGGGTGGAGGGGGGGACCGATGGTGGTGGGCAGAAGGCGGAAAGCAAGCTGGTGGTGGTCCTTCTGGTTTTTAAAAGCACAATTCAATGGGGAAGGCATGGCCGGGGGAGCTATTAAGTTGGAGTGACGGAGCGGGAGTCAGAAACGGCCACACTCTGAAAAACTGGGTCAGGTTGATGAGTGTATTGGACGAGATCGTGGGCCAGGGAAGAAACTGGTCAGGCGGAGTTGGACGCCTATGCGACAGGTGCCGGGGTCGAAAAGTTGGCAAGAATTTCCATTTTTTCACATTATTATCCCTATTCCTTCTTTTTCGAATTATTATTTTTCATGGAGAACATGGGGGAATCATGATCTGGTAGGCAGGGCACGACTCCACTCAAGGTACCAAATGGTACAAGTGCCAGGTAGCGCCTGCATCCCTTTCCCTTCTTTTGAAAGAAAGGTACGAATCAAAAATAAGTACTTGGGCAAAAAGTGGAACTTCTGAGGTACATCCTAATCGCAATGACGGGGAAGCCTACGAACTTGGTTGGGGTGAAAAAAAAAATCTGATGGGCCTGGCATCGTAATCTCTACAGGGGTCTGACCTTGATAACCAAGTATCATCCAAGTGCACCTGGAGGTATGTACCCGAATCTCCCGCCTCACTTAGGATTGTGTGGGGGACGGACGTCCTGTTAGAGAGCCTAAGAGGCTGACTTACCTACAGTAGGTACCTAGGTATATACATACTTTAGCTGCGCACTCTACATGTACGGCGAACTCGAAGATACAACCCGGTAGGTAATATGGAATGTGCCTCCAGAAGGAATATGGAAGGTGGGAGTTAATCGATGCGACTCTGGTTGGCACTTCCCCCCCGCAAAGAAACGACATTGACAGGCCCCTTTAATTATGTATCTACCCCACTCGTCATAGAAAGTCTCCAACATCCTAGAAGCTTTGAGCAACCTACCCGTAGCCATTACCCCCTGGCGTGATTGTTACGTATTCCCCTACCAGAGTTGAGTGCTTTTGGCCGCCTTCGGTGTGTCGATCCCTTGAGCTGCGGGTGCTCTCTCGAATTACTTATTTACCTATGTATGCGTAGACCTAATCGGTTTATATCCAACCTCTCTGCACTGTTATCGCTGGTCTGCCACATGTACCTTGTGGGCCCATAGGGATTTTATGTACCTTGCCAGTCGTGGAGCCGAGTGCTGCAGCCTTGTTGGGCCCCCCGGGACAACCAATTCCACATGGCTTCTTGCGCCTGCTCCATGGGCTCTCGCGCCTCTCTGCAGCAAGATCGAGTTGCGCAGGCATGCAAAGCACGCAAAGCACGACAGCAGTGCATACGGGCAAGTGCAGCAGAATCCAGCCAGAAACTCCAGTCGGAGAGCGAGCCATGGCTACTGCCATTCCATTGTTCTTATCGCGGGATAATCTCGTGATCCTTAGCCATTTACTCTACGTCTCAATGGCTCCGAATTGCGACTTTCTTGTCTTGTCTAAATTTAACCCCATCGTCGCTGCCTCGTTTCCTTGTGACCCGTTTCACCGTCATTTCTGCATTCTTGGCTTCCATCCTTGCTGTCCCGATCCCCGCCCGCAAAGGAGGAGGCGGAGACGGGAAGGGGGAAACAGAACAAATAATAATAACAAAATAAATAAATAAATGAGCTTCAGATTTAGGAATTGTTTGCCGCACGTCATTGATCTGCCCAGTTGAACTTGCGATATGCGACCGGGAGGTAATTAACAACTTGACTCCATTCCAGTTCCGGCGCCAACATTACCCCCTTCTGACGCAATGCCAATCAGTGGAACATGCTCCCAGCGCGATATGCGACAGGCCAAATAAACAGTCAGCCGCCCCGCCTCACGATACTTTCCGGAAGTTGTTGCATTGGCCCCCTGCCGGAACCCAAAGTCTCATGTCTCATTGTCGGCCCTACTGGCGTCGTGCCTTCCGTGTTCCGGCCGCCCATTTGTCCGCTGCGGCCAGAATCGTCGTGAGAAACTGTGCTCCCTCAGCTGCCTCGACGTGCGTCGTCGGCCGAGGAGTTGATTGGTATGCGAGCCTCTTTGTAGCTATGCTCAGCGTCGCAATTTGCGCTCGGCATTGACAGGGGTCCAGAAAAAAAAGTGTCACGAGGCACCAATTCTCAGCCGTTTAGAAGTTTACATCTGCGGGTTGCTTCTGGAAAAAAAGCGCTTCAACTCCCTTGCCGCAAATCAGGGGCGAATCTCTTTTGTTTCCCCTCGCCTGTCACTCCTAACCACCCACGCGGGGCGCGTTGTCTCGGCAGCACTGTTTCCAGCAACCCGAGTCACCCTGTCAATCCTGCCTATCAGAATCTCACCTCAGGAGGGAATATCCTCCGGATCCTCTCTAAGTTTAATCCTCGCGACGACTGCCGGCGAAGGACCAATTGGCCCGGTACCGCCACGTTGGATAAGAGTCTTGCGACTTCCTGATCCCCCAGGGAAATAGGTACCTAGGTACCTCCCAACCTTGGGGCCGCAAGCCACCCATTGTAGGATACGTAATGAGGTTCCTTGCCACAACGATGGATTTCAGATATCCGGTGGTGTGCGCTATGTCGTGCAGGATGCCAAGGACTCCTTTTTGTCTTAGCGCCCATGTCCAACATTATGGTAAACCTGATTTTCGGGCCCTGTTCCTGCCACCATCCGCGCGAAGACTTGCCGTCCTTCCGCAGTCGTATCCTTCGAAGCCACAAGCCTCACACCCTCGCGACCCCTGGACCGTTACAAGGATATCCCCGCCTATTTCATCTCGAAGTCGTTCTTCTTTGCTTCCTTTTTATTCTTCTTTCTCGTATACAGCGTACATGCTACGGGTATATACCCTGTCTCGCTGCTCACACTGCTGCAAGTCCGTTGCGCAAGGTTCAAGGTTGAGGTGAATCCCGCACGTCCCAGTTCTCTGTAATAGGTGCGACGTATCCAGCCAATCATTGTCTACCACCCTACATACCCACCTGCTTGCCCACCGAGGAAAGAAAGGGAGTTCACTGAGCAGTGAACACTCGGCGAACAGCGCGGGATGGAGCCTGGAGGATCTGCTGCAATTGCATACCTATCACGCGTGCCATGCGTTGTTTCATATTTCCGCTGTGGACAGGATTGCAGGGCCCTGGTCGACCCAGCTAACGGCCAACAGGCCAACACTAGTAAGCCCTGGAAAATCGGTACGTATCAGGAGAAGCCCCCTCTTCTGAACACCGAATATCCGACTTGGCACTCTACACTCCACGAATAGAGTCAATAGGGTCAACCAGGCCGGTGCGGTCAGTTGGACACATTGAATACGCGACTTCTGAGGTTTGACCAGTCAGATAGGTGCGAACCGAAGTTTGCGCTTAGACGGTCCATTCAGGAGTGACGGCAACCGGTGTTGGTTCACCGCCGGAATGACTCACGGAGCAAAGGGAACTTTGGTATCCATCCCCCACCAGGCGATTAAGAAATTCGAGACAGAGCAGCGGTCGATCTGTCGTTCACACCCCACAGAGCGGGTTCGAAATCATCCAAGGCAAGATTCGTGGCCTCAAAACAGAGTTCAGGGATATGTACAAACGAGGTACGCAACCAATCTCTCTGGCCAGGATTGGCTAGGTGCATTTTGACGGGAGGGGCCGTTGCGTGCGGCATCTTGAGCGTTGCAGAGCCTGCAGGTCGCATGTTGCGTGACACCTTCGAGCGAGCCGTGAGGACATTTGATCCCTCTCAATGGCCGCGGGGAAGCTACATCGGCATCCGTGATTGGCAAGTGTGACCATCTTTCAGCTGTATTGGCTCTTCAATCGGCGATGCGACCAGGAAATCGAACCGTCACGGTGATGGTGGCGGTCGCCGAGGATGCGACGATCTAGGTGCAGCTTCCGGATGCCTTGCTGGCGCGGCAGACGCCTTGCAGGTAGTGAGGGTGTCAGAAATCGCCTTTAATGGCAGAGACTCTAAGTGCCTGACTTGTGTGGGAGTATTTGGAAAGGATACACCCCCACGCCCCAGCTCTCCCCTACATGCATTGTCAACAAAATGCTCAGTCTTAATGGGGCCATGTAATCCGCCATCCGCACAGTTGCACGGCATTATCCAGTTTCTCTCTGTTCGGCGGTTCGATTGCTACCTACTACAGTGCCTACTATCTCCCTCTTAGGAGGGGAGATGTGCTTATTGCCCGATACAGAAGCATTATTGAATTTGCACCTGCGTGTGCATGCGTTGCCCACGAATAATAACCCTCTTTTAACTGCCGGCCGCGGCCACATGGAAGTATCCCCCCGTTTGAGGATCCTGAGATTTGAGCCGTTTGATCATTTGATCACATCAACCATATGGCTACAGATACATAGTGGGAGTTCAGAATTTCAGATCCGGGCATTCGCTCCACCGGAGGTAGTCTTGACTCTGCATGTTGCTTGGAGGTCCCTGATCCGCAACCCTAACCGAAATCATGGGTCTTATTGGCTGGGACCCCTTGCGAGAAATGGTGGGGTTGATCTGTGGACTCCGCATTTTGTGTATACAAGTACCTCGTACCGTAGGTACGTACCTGTTGTACTGTAGGTACAAATACCTACTGTGGTACAGGTCTACACAGACTAACCACATTTGTACAGTACCTAGATACCGAGGTACCTAGGTTAACCTCTTGTCGCAAAGACGGCTCGATGTAAGAAAAGCAACTAACTTCCGGGATCCGGATAGCGGCAACTAGGTTAGGTAGTTCCAAGATTGCGAGCCGCGAGGATGTCTGGCACCATTACGCAGTATACGAACAACAACTCAAAGTCCCGCATCCCAAGAACCTTGGAAGGCTCTTACAACGTACTAACCCGGTCCTCCGACGCTACTACGTACTAGGTATGTAGAGATGCGAGCATGGAGTTTGAATCAGCAGAAGCGGTGAGAGGAACGAAGCCGGAAAATGATCACTCAACCCACGTGCAATGGGCTGATTCTCAACGCGCCTCCCCTGTCTGGATCCTCAGGGCAGAAATTTCGACATGATTGACCAAGGATCCAAGCTACCTATTAGCATGTGAAGAGCGGCGTGCTGAGAAGAGCTCATGTTTCAGCGCCATCCCCACGACAGCGTCCAACCCTGGTCAGTGACAGGCTCCCCCTGTGTCGCAAACATTCTGAACTCGTTTTGGGCAGCTGCACATCATTTCTTCCTTGCAGCAAAGATGAGCAGGGACGGCTTTGACGGCTGGCACGTTGTGGGGTAAAACCTGCAGAAGAGGTCCCTGTCTCACTCTCATCCCATGGTTGTGCGACCCAAGAGCTCAGCTTTGCACAAGCAACCTTATTTGCTTTTTCGCGCGCAAATTTCTCCGACGCGTGCTGGATGTCGGAGTCGTGCCCCCTGATCGATCGTCCGTTCAAATTCCAGAGTCTCCCACTCCTGGAGATGAGAATATCCGACAAGGCTGTGTTGCCATCGCATAGGGGCGCGTTGGCATTCACGATATTGATACCACCCACTCGGAGTGGGAACACTCCAAGTCGGCCCCCATCAAAACGAAACAAACAAGGTACTAACCTCGTCAGCGGTCCGGAATCCGGGCAGCGCATTGGCACGTTTCTCCTGCAGTGAGATTACAAGGAGCCAATCGAGTTTGCGACTCGAAATTGAAATTGGCAATGCGACAAATCCCGAGCCCGCCATTTTTCTAGAAGCATTCGACATTCCTGCGCGAGCTCCACCTCCGCAAAAAGCAACCTACCCTGGTAAAGTAGTGCACCCGCCAGCTTGGATTATTTTGCCGTGAGCTCAGGCCAAGTTACAGGATGGCGGGTCCTATGACGTCGCGCCTTAGCCCCGCCATCTAACTTGTGGTGGAGTCACGGTGCACAACCGACCCCCTCCCTGTTGACATGCGGTTCGGCCAAGACATCGTCCGCCTCAAGAGACACGGACTAGGTATACACGCGAAAAGAGAGTAACTTTCAGTAAACCGGAAAAGGGAGAAATACGCAATATCCCAGCCCAGATACATCTACCTGTTCCCATAAATCTGACCTGCAAGGTTACGGTACCGAACCTCCGATCGACACTTTCTCCGCGTCGCACATCTCACTGTTACGTGGGCTTATTCCTTCTCAGCCAAACTACAGTAATCTTTGGTTTGCTCGGAATTCGGCCAAAGCAAGAAACCAACTCGTAGTTGCATGCTGCTCCTCCCCCCTCCCCCCCCTTCCCGGCTGGTATCTAGGTACTTGCGCACTACGCAGTACCATGCCGGGTGATTGGGATACAGATCAGCAACCAAAAAAAGAAAGGGTAAGGACATAATCTCGGCTGGCTGCTGATTTCCATTCCAGAGCTGCAGCTTGCCAGCCGGGAAGCACTTTTGACCTGTCGCTCTGCGCCACGCAGCTGCATCCGAGTGGGAGGGGGAGGCACGTTTCTAGGATTCCAAAAGGTGCGGAATAGCTTGCCGTCATCTTACTTTTGGTCAGCCTTACTGGGCCCGATGGTCCCGATGCTTGTTCTTGTTTGTCTCATAAGGTGGACGGAGGAGCGCTGGTAGAGTGGGTGGCGGCAGCGGTTCACCTATCAATATCAATCAATGGCTCAAGACTAAATAGCACGCCAAGTGACAATGGCACCCCGTCTCCGGGCCCGACTGGAAGGCCCATCTGGGCCTGTTGGTTTCACGCTCGCCTATAGTTATACCTTATTCGTCCTGGTAGGACGCGCAACATCTCTCTCTGCCACTTTGGGGTTGAGGGTACCCGTAAAGGTTCCCTCCATGATTCACCTTCACGTGTACCTCTCTGCCAGCTCACAGGTTGATTTATAAAATAAAAGTTATTTTTATTATTTTTATCTGAGACACGGTCCAATCCATTTTGCCTTGTCTTACTACTACCTGACAGGTGCCAGGAGATCCAAGTTGGATTCGCCTTTCTAGGCTGGTTGGTGATCATGCCTAATTGGCTGTTCGAATGCCGTCTACGGATAGTAGACGAGTATCTTGCCAATTGTCACATCGAAAACTAGGCGGTGTATGTCGAAGTGCTGCCATCTCCTATCCTTGCCCGATTGAGCTCGACATCTTCTCAGCCTCATGCATCATCAGCCAGCGTGTCGACTCCAAATATGATGTATCATTCTCAACCTGCCGAATTTAGGTCTTCACCATGCTCCTTCCCGCATTGATTTGCAGCATCCGGCCCTCAATGGGACGCTGAAGGGCCGATATTGCGACATCCTAGTGAGGATTCAGGGTGTACCCGGTCGTAGGTATACTTCTGGACACCTCGACGTCGTCCTGTTCTCCTAGAGTGGTTGGTTGGCCAACATCTCGTGATAACATCAACGAGGGTTGGATTGCTAACAGGACTCGGGTGACCATGGCGTGCTTTGTGGGCCACATCTTCCGTGTATGCCCTCAGTGCTTAAATCATATGACAGCTCAGATGTCCTATCCCGCTTGTTCTGGTCATGCATATAGTGGACAGCCTACGCCGTCGCTCGGCGCATTAGGCTCTGCTATGTCTCGTTCCCTTTGCTCGTACTCGGAGCTTAAGCCCGCATCTTCTCGGCTTGCTAGACATTAAATGACTGATCAATCTCAAGTTATATGGCTCTTTCGAACTCTTGGCCAGCCACTCGCCCAGGAATCCAGACTCTTTCCGTATCGCCGGGGGGTCCAGACCCTGCCCTATTTCGTCATCGTCAGCCAGAATATGATTTGAGGCGGACTAGGCGGACTAGGCGGTGATACGCCGGCGAGCCTTCGAGATAAGCGCTTCCAACCGCCTCAACGCCAGCCACGTGCGCATTTCTCCTCCTGGGTGGTGGTCAGCCATGCCGGGCTTATCGCTCTGTCCTCTCGGTGTTATTCCCATATGGAAAGTGATGACCGACTTGTCGTGAATATTATGCGCACAAGACCATCCTAGCTCGCAAACGCTACATGTGTTACCCACGTGGGCGCACTGCAGTACGAAAGCAAGCAGGCAAACGAGCGGTATGCCTTGCACCAATCCCTGAACCATGTTGAGTGGACTCTCTCCTGGGTTTCCTGGTCACCAACAAAAACCAAAAAAAACGCATCCAACATGACGATCGACAGGTATTGCACCATAGCAGCGACACAGGGAACCCATAATAATCTGCAGCCAGCCGCAAACACCCCTAAACCCAATCGGTCCGAGAGGCACGCGCCTAGTTGGTAAAGCGAAGCTATCGAGGTGCATGGTCGCCTTGCGTCGACGGCGCCGCCGACTCGACCAACCGCAATGAAGGCGCCTCAAACAAAGAACGGAGAAAAAAAGTGGCTTTGGACGCCTTGCGACCTGAAACACGCTCTCTCGCCGCCGCCTCTTGCGCAGGAACCAGGAACCCTGCGTTCGAGGGGCTGCATGTGGCTGGTCATCCTCGCCCGCCCATTTTGCTGCCTCAACACTCTCGATGTCGAAAACCTGCTTGCTTTTGCCTCTTCCTTCTTCCCTCCCCCCGTCCTGTCACCCCAGACCGGTGAGGCGGCGGATACTCCTCTCTTTGATCATTCTGCTGTCGTCAACTCAACGTCATCCACGGTCCTCGAGGCTACACCGGGTTTCTCGCCATCGCACGCGCCATGCAGCCGATGCCTAAGACAAGCCCCCGATCGCCAAGCCCGGCCTAGACCTTGAGAGTTCAGCTCCCCATGGTCCTCGCCAGACGTGGCATGAGGTGACCGCCATCTGCCTGGTCGCCTTGCCGACAACACCCCGTAGACCTTGTACCCTTTGCCTTGTCTCTCCCGTGCCATACCGCCCCCCCAAAATGACACAGCCTGCATTCGAGTATGGACGCACATCTTCCCTCGCCCCGTTGAGGTACCGCAGTTCTCACACCGCCGGTCTGGCCGCCGCCTCTGGGAGCCACATGCGCCTCTGCCGGCCCTCAGCCTTGTAAGCCGACAGGTTTGTGAGTGGTGGAGAGATGGACCCCTCGCATTCCACAAGCAATCCGTGCCAAGTGGACGCCTCCCTCCGACACCGTCGCCCTCCAGTAGGGACGCGGAGGAGGAGGGTGGGGGCCGTGTAGGCTGTGCAAGCGCGATTCCTTCCAGAGAGGCAACGAACGGAACGACGGGGGTTTGCGATCCCCCGTAACTCCACGTCTTGCGCAACCAAGACGCGTACGGCCACCCTCGAGCGGCGTCTTGGCAGTCTTGGAGGCATTGGTCCCACTACGAATCTTGGGGCAGTACGTACGCTCGACAGGGTCCTCTCTGGTTCCAGAGCGGGCCTCGCAACATGCACAGCCTCTCGGCCGGGGGGGCAGCCTCTCCTCAACCGATTGGAGGAACGAGTTCGTAACAGAAAAAGGGGTAGCGCACATGGTTAATTGTCTTACAACGAGCGAACCGAGTAAGACGGGAGAATAAGATATGCGGCGACAATAATTGACAAATATTTTTGACTGGGCAACCACGAATAACCGAAAAGGGGTAACGTAATAATTTTTATTTTTTTTAAAAAAGGGGGTAAACCAACAGCGACCGAACAATGTCTAATCATAACACTGGTTATTGCAAGATCAGAGACGCACAGCAATCGTCAAAGTGCTTGCACAGCAAATAACTGATTCCCGGCCTAATCACGCCTATAGCCTCTAAATCTGGGCGCTAGGCGGTGTAAGTCATCATCCAAGTTCCACAACACCATCAGTCAAGTTTTACAGTGTATAAAACGGGCCGTTTCAGACTACTTCTGGCCGACCGAAGGTCCCGAGGGCAGACATGGGCACCCTCCCCCCGGTCGGGGTCTCCTCCCCAGTCATTTTGCGATGCCCGCTCGTGGTCTGTCCAGTGCATACGGTCTGATTTCAGCAGTAAGAGGTCCGACTGTTGGCAGTTGGTTGATTGAGTGAGGATTCCGGCTGCCTAATGTGGGTCATTCAGTCATGTCGCAAGGCAGACTAGAGGTGCACAGCATCAACTGAGCTAGCCTGAGCGGCGTCGCTATCTCATGTCTGCGAGGACGGACTGGGCTAAAAGATTGTTGTAAACGCACAGGAAGCCGAGCGGGCCGCTTCAGAGGCTGTGTCTTGGTTTCAGGGGCATTGCCTGGTTCTGAAGAAGCCAGCCAGTACCGCAACAGCGACGAAGACAACGACTCCGAAAGACTTGTGCGCTAACCGGGGCGGTTCTTTCGCAGTCCCAGTGGACTTATAAGCGCCTAGGTGGAAGGATCGCAGAGAGGAGAAACTATCTTTAGGGGCCAGCCTGATGTTTATCAAGGAATCTAGACTGGCTAGGCCATTCTACTAAGCGCCAGGCAAGTTAATAAGAGGCACAAAACTAGGACGGGCTAGAAACAAAAGTGTGGCCAATTGGCTGCGAATGAATGAATGCCGCCAGCCAAAATACAACAAGCAACATCTCCCACCCATGAGATTCCCTGAGTTGTCAGCTGCCCATTCCCAGCGTTTTCTCGCAATCACCTCTTTCGTTTCAGTCCAAACAGAAGAGTACAGTATGGCCCAAACACCAAAACACGAAATCCTTTTCTCTGTTCCGTTTTCTAGCCTCGCGAAACCACTTCCGTCCTTGGAGAAGATAGAGAAGTCTGTGGATGCTCTTCAGTAAACTAGCGTCCACCGTACTGTCCGTCTGTGCGAGTCGCTCGTCGTCAAATTTGGTGTGGGTGACGACCCAATTGAAGGAGAGACCCTCCTGTTCGTACGGGAAAACTCCAACGTGGCTGTTCCCCAACTCTTCGCCATCTATCAGAAGGAGTGGGAAGACACCAAGATCACGTATATCGTGATGGAGAACATTAGCGGAAGAACTCTCATTTCGCTATGGGACGGTCTGAGCGGGTTGGAATAGGCCTCCATCGCCAGTCAGCTTCGGAAGAGCTTCGATACCTTGCGGCAGCTACCCTCTCCAGGTTATTTTGGGAGTGTTGAGCGACGGAAACCCCTAGATGGAATGTTCTGGACAGACGAAGACCTCACAGCCATCAACGGTCCCTTCAGTACTGAAGACGAGCTGATTGAGGCCATGCTCAAGAGATATATCCGCGACTGTGGGGACCGCGTGCGCCACAGAGCTGAATACTATCGTCGCGTCCTTCCGCAGGTTCTGCAAGGAAATGGCACGGCAGTATTCACGCACAACGACCTCCAGCGGAAAAACATCATTATCAGGCCCAACGGAGAGACCGTTATTGTGGACTGGGCGGCTTCAGGGTGGTATCCAGTGTACTGGGAGTATGCCACGGCTATGTTTACCTTCGAGGCCAAGAAGGATGACTGGCACATCTACGTGGGGAAGATCTTGGATGAGTTTCCAAATCATTATATATGGATAGACACATTGCGGGTAGAGATGTGGGGATAATGACATCCATGAAGGCAGAGTTAAACCTGGATGCGTGAACATGATGCTGAGACTATTTTTGTGTTTAGCAAAGCTGAGTCCATGGAAGCAGGCGGGATAGCAGGACGCACAGCCAGCCTCGGTTTGGCCGAAAGAGCTGGGGTAGCTACCTGCCTAATGAGGTTTCCCTTGATGAGTTTGTCGAACCTCGGGCAATTGGGAGTTAAGTCAGTGGTCAGTCACTTCTACCTAAGTAACAAATTGTAACCTTTAGCAGAGAACTGCCCTCCTCCCGCCCCCCCCTTTTTTTGGCGAGTATGGTAGATGTGTGAATCATTTGGTCAGGTCTGAAGCTTGGTAGAAAGAGGTTGATCACCAATATCAGAGGCACTCTTTGAGACCGGTTGATATATAGGATAATCTCATTGGCAACAATAGTAGCATAACCGAGTACACATGAGTCTGGTATCATCCCGCAAGCCCTTATTACTTGCGTCCAAACTCCATCGATCACATTATCCTCAAACCTTGAACGCCTTCCCACAGGACCTCTAAATGCCTGCCAAGTTCTGGAAGGACCATTTCTTCCAGCTTTCCGCTCGCTCTGAACCAGCGGGTACGCGAGAGCCCAGAGGCACTCAAACTCTCGCTTCTTCGTACCACTGACTTCCCCCCTTACCCGTCCACATCCATGACGCCGTCACCAGCGGCGCCACTCACTGCCGGGCCGGGAGCACAAGGGCCACTCTCCTTTCCCGCGTCACCAACACCAGAAACAGTAGGAGCACCCCGATCCCCCTCCCCCCTCTGCGCCTCAACGGCCAACCACCACCACTCAGTCGGGGCCAGCGCCGTCCCCTCAACCCGGCGCCTCAGCAGGCCAACCCCCTCGCCCCAGTCGAGTATCATCTGTGCCTCGAACGCCATGAGCACCGGCTGCAGCGCGGCCGCCAGGGCCGCGGCCCCGGCGCCCCCGCGGCACGAGAGCATGAACAGCGCGGCGCCCAGGCACTTGCACCAGCGGGGCCTGTCGAGGCGGCCGAACACGTCGCACCACAGCGGGATCTCGCCGCGGGGGCCGCGGCAGGGCGGGTCCGCGGCGGCGACGCGGGCCCGGAGGGCGGCCAGCTCGGGGTCGGCGTCGTCGAGGTACGAGGCCGCCGGCGACATGTGCATGCGGAAGTGGTGGTACCGCTTGGGGTACTTGCGCGTCTCGTAGTTGAACGGCTCGTAGCCCATGGGCACGCTCGGCTGGCCCGTCGTCTCGACGCCGATGCGCTGGTGCGCCTGCAGGTTGAGGATCGCCATGATGGCGCCGTCGTTGCACACGTACCTGACGACCGCCTTGCGGCCCTCGCGGAAGCAGGCGTCGAGCTCCTTCTTGAACTCGACGGCTCTGGCGAACTTGTCCTCCTGGGCCGTCTTGTCCAGCACCTTTATGACGCGGCCGCTTAGCTTCCAGATGCGGTTGTAGTCGGACTGGCGAGTGGACTTGGCAATCATGCCCAGTTTCCGGAGCTGGATGGATGCGTCCTCCATGAGCCTCGTTCTATCGGCCTGAGGCAATCCGCACAACTGATTCAGCCTTTCCTTGACGGCTTGGGACGAATATCTCGGCACCGGAGTCACGCAGAGAGCGCGGATCCAAGACATGGCGGCGGTCAAGCTGTCCGCGATGGTCTCCTGGTTATCATCGATCGGAATGGAAATGGCTTGCGAGCTTGCGTCTTGGAACCTGTCGAAGTAAGACCGTACGGTCATGAAGTAGGTCTCACGCCATTCCCGCGATTTGTGCGCCGGTTCGACTATGGCCAACTTTTGATCGCCGAGTTCTTCCAGGGACGCAGGCAGGCGAATGGATACCGACTCTGTACTGAGGAGCTCCCTTGTCCAGAGTGTCAGCATCTTCCAATCGTAGGCAATGACATTTTCGTAGTCGATCGGCGGGAGTTCGTTGTTCTCGTACGCCCTCAGGAATTCCTTCCGGAACTTCTGGGTCAAATTTGTAATACTCGACCTTTGCTCTTTCCGCGCCGTGATCCAGAATCGTCGAAGGCCTGAGAGAGTCATCTTCGGGAAGAGCCTCAGCACCAAGCCCCAATCAACCGACTGGCCGACTCCGCCCATGAGGGTCGTAATACAAACAAAGGCCGAAAGTCTTGTAGACTCGCTGTACCAGTCTTCCTTGCCTTCGTCGCTGTCATGGGTCGCAATGAACTCATCCGCCGATTTCGGATACGCCGTGAGATAGCGATTCTTATTGAGAGGTACCACACGGAGCGCCTTGCCCGACTTCCTTCCGTTCCTCTTCGAGATATTCATGGCAAGGGGCCCCGAGAAATTTTTGCGAGGGCGACCTCTCGGCTTTGGGGAAGGGGCTCCCCAGTCCTCGAACTTGCCCTCCGCAATGAGGTCGTAAGGTAGGGTCTGCATCTCAAACATGTTCTCCGCTGACCACACCGGCGTGACTGGTGCCATGCTAGCTCTCACCGGGGGCGCTGACACATTGATGTAGATGCAGTCAGGGGCTACCATGTCCCCCGAGAGCACGGCATTGCCGTCTTCCGATAACTCCCAAGCCTCAATGCGATCCAGAATTTGGCAGAACTCTCCTAGAAGTGGATCGGCCCAAGAGGTCGATCCATCGGGGTCGGCTTTGGTCCTCGCTATGATATCGTCGACATCAGCCGGCATATACTGGGAAAGAATAAGGTTGCGGTCGGGAGGCGAGCCTTCCAGCACAAAGCTCTGGTTTCCACCCTCAATAAAGTGCCGTCGTTTCAGGGTGGGCCAGGCGCCTTGAGACTCTTCCTTGAGCGGAGTAGATGGCACGAAGGCAAACCCCTCGCCCCGTTCCCGCTCGGGAAGATCAATGGGGCTAGTATCCGGTGGTGTACCGGTTGAGCTCGTATCTGGAGTCTGAGGAAGGTCTTCATCTTCAGATGCAGACTCTTTGTGGCTGTCGAGGTGCGTATTGGGTTCGAGAAACCGGACATGCGGGGTACGGGGCTGCGGGTGGGCGAGAGTGTCGGTAGCGAACGTGAAGAAGCCAGGCGGTAAGCTGTCCAGCCCTGGGTTGTTTCGCACAGCCAATTTTCTTGGGGCGGCTGTGTGCCCTTTCCTCGGTCCCCTCTTAGCAGGGAGCAAACCAAACGTTCTGATCGCGTCTACCACCGACGTGGGCTTGAGTTCCATGTTTGCCGCGGGGGGAGGCGTCGTGGGGACAGAACTGCCAGAACCACCATGTTTTTCGCCTTCAGCCTCGACTGCAGCATGCCGTACATTGTTCGCGGTGGGAGGCGTTGTCGAGTGGTGGTGGGAGACTAAATCGTTCACGGTGGGAGGAGTTGTCAATCCATCCTCTGCGTTACGCTTTACTGTTCCCTTGTGCATCTGCTCCCGGCGACCGGATACCGATTTTCTGGGGCTTTTTTCATTTACCATGGACGGGTTTGTGACTGGACCCGAGTCCGTCCTGGATTTCTTCGCGTTGCCCCTTTCACCCAATTCGTCGGCATCAAGCTCTCGCTGGCGCTTCGTTGTTTGCCGCTCCGATCGTTTCCCACTCTCGCCTTCGCCGACCTCCCGTGACCGCCTCTCGACCGCCCCTGAGGACTTGCCCTTTGAGTAATACGGTGCGCTCAGGACCTCGACCTCTCCAGTCTGGTCCCGCCTTTGTCGGAATTTTGGTCCATTCTTGCCGCTGCGCTCGGCGTCGGCCGGTTCCCTGTCAAGTTCCTGCAACATCCTGAGCTCTTCCTTTGATGGCGAGAAGGCTGCCGGGATGAAGATGTTCGGGTATGCGTCCTGCATCTTCCCCTTGAGCACGGCTGGAAGGATGCTGGAGGGATCCAGTTCTGTCTTGACGAGCATGGTGATGACGGCCAGCTGTCCGCTGCTCTCCCTGAACGCGTGCCCTATCTCTCGAGCTTTCTTCTTGTTCTCGAGGATCTTAAGCGCAATCTTACAATTCTTAAGCGTTGGCGGGTTCTGGCCGCCGAATTCCTTCAAGAATACTCGGATCACAGCGTAGAAGAGGGCCTTGTCTCCTGGGAACACACCGCCATTGCTCTCAAGCAAATATTCGATGATATCCAGAGCTTGCACGGTTTTGACTTTCGACTCCACAGAGATGCGACTGTAATCTGCCCTGGGCTTGAACGGCTTGGGAGTCATCTGGTTCTCTGTTGGTGGAGGATCCGGCAGCTGATGATCAAGAATTTCTTGCTGCGTGACAGGGGCCACCGTTGCAGGTATCGGTGGTCGAGGCCTTGGTGTGACACTGGGAATGTCCTGGGCTGCCTCAGACATATGCTCCTGCGGGTTTCCGGTGCCTGGACGACTGGGAGAGCCAATAACAGCAACCGAAGCCTCAGCCTCAACCTCAACCTCAACCTCAACCTCAACTTCAACCTCCATTTTTTCAGGAGGCTGAACTGGGCTGCCTGGAGGATTGGGAGAGCTCATAAGAGGAGACGAAGCCTCTATTTTTTCTGACGGTTCAACCGGGCTGCCCGGCGTCGGCAGGGCAGGACTTGATGCCTGGGGATTCGCGGCTTCCAGGGCAGCGGCTGGGAGTGCCACTACAGGGGGCTTAACTAGCGGCACCGAAGGCCTGGGCTCATTCCGAGGCGCTTCGCTGAGAATTGGCTGTTCCTCGTGTCTTTCGCGTGGCCGGTCGTCGTCAATCGCCAACCCCCGAAAATTGGGCGCTGCACCTCGGATGAGTCGAGCTATCTTGCGCGCTGCTCTGGCCTTGGGGGTAACTGGTTTGGCACGGAGACGGCCCCGACGATTCCTCCCCGCTGGCGTCGCTGGCCCATCCCCAGAGCCTGGCTGTTTCTCCGGTTCAGGCGATAAGGATGGCATCCTCCGACGCTTTTTGGGTCGATCCACAACGGGGGCTGCAACGTAGCTGGGATTACATGGGTTTTGAGCCTTTGTCAAGTGATACTTGAGCCCCATGTCATTCTTCCAGGCTCCGCCGCACTTGTCGCATTTGAAGGGTTTTCCTGCTCCACCAGCCTTCTTTCCTGGACGGCCACGCCCGCCAGTTGTTGGTTTCGGGGGCTCCTCCGGCGCCTCGTCGGCGTTGGTTCCGGCTCTTATTGCGACGACGCGATCCCGAAGGGACACTGCCTGCTCATGGTTATGGGGGTCATCCTTGAAGACGAAAATGTACGTCCAGGACGATTCCTCGTCGCCGTCACCTTTAGTGGTGCAGACCAGACTATTATCGTCTCCTCCAGGAACAGGCCGAATGGAGGGATCTTCAAGCAAGTGAGTGAGCGGTATGGTCAAAGGCCCTTTGCCAGTCTCTCCAGGTTGCCTATAGAATACGAGCTTCCGGTCGTTGCCAGGCAAGGAAAGCTCGCCAGCAATTCCGTTGTACTGAACTCCAAAGGTAATGTCGGCATATTCTGCCATGATCTTGTCTCCATCCTCAAGGCCGCCTTGGTTGACTGGGATGAATCCCGTAGTGGTTATAGGCAGAGTGATAAGGTAATCGGGAGATTTCAGCTTCTCGGATTTGAAGATGATGACTAGCGATTTCCTCGGCCTTCCTAGTATCCTTCGCCGAGGGTTCAGCGAGCCAGGTTCGCCAATATAAGCACCAGGTGGCTTGCCTGGTAGCTTCTCGGCCATTTTCTCCGATTCTTCCTCCTTCGTGGCTCCATCAGTCTCAAGGCGGCGGCGCTTAGGCGATCTTCCATCTGCGGTGCCTGTTGCAGACACAGGTTCCGGCGTGCGCAATCTTCGCTGTTTGGAAAACTTGGGGCACCCTTTTCTTGCCGCTTGGCTGAGAGCCGAAAAGGTCGAGGCATTCTCCCCAGCCAAGGCGTGGGGTTGGATAGTGCGAAATCCATAGGAAGGAGTCATGGGAGGAGATGCAGAGGAATTCGGAACGCCCCCTTTATCCTCGGCCTGGCTGGCTGATTCGGCTTGAGCGTTGTCGACCTCGCCCGGTGAGCTAATGGCCTGTTTCGTCGAATACATGTAGGTGGAGGTCTTGCCATGCCGAACGAGTTCGCTGCTGATCTGGAACTTCTTCAAGTGTGCCGGCTGCTGATTGTTGGCAGAATTGGTCAGGGCTGAACTGACATAGCGTCGGAAGTGGTAGCCGACAGTGGAAGAGCTGAGCTGCGGGTTGGATATTCCACGCGGCCCAGCATCTCGCACGGCATCAAAGAGAGTATGGACGATTGGCTTCTCCGGTACCCAGCCGGAGGGTATCGGCTGGGAGGCTGAGGCTTCGTCGGGTTCCTCTCCGTCGTCCTCGTCGTCCTCTGCTGATTTGAGGGTACCAGAAGGCTTGGCATTGGTTGAAGCTGCATTTGCTTGGGCTGACAGGTTCCTGGGGAGGGTGCCCCGATTTGAGGTTTTCTTCCCCGTGGCCAAGATTGTTTCCCACTCTTCCTCGGTTGGGTCGCGAATGAATTTGATGCAGTCCTTCCAGATTTTTCGGGAGTCGATGAAAGTAGCCGCAACGTATCTGAGGATACCCATGTCGGCCACCTTCCGACACATTCTCGACATAGCCCTCATCTGCCACCGAAGGTCCTCCAGCCCCATCTTCAACCGTAAGTCCGAATATTTCATTACCCCCCAAGCCTTGACTATAGCTAGGAGAGCTTCAGCAAAGGCCTCAATGTCAATGTCCTTTCCCGTCCACTTCTTGTGCCAAAAGACTGGCTCGGTGTCTCTTGTTAAGGCAGCCTTCGACATATCCACTCCTTTAGTCGGAGCGCTTCCATCCGCTCCGGGAAACATAGCGGGAGCCAGGTCGGTAAGCCAGAGTTTGCTTGTTTTGGTCCCCTGAGCAAACAGGGGTCTCTTCACGATGTAGCCTTTCTCAGCAAGGAAATCTGTTCGCTTCGGGACGGAGCGCTGGTCCTGACCGACAAGACGTCGAAGGTCTCCTTGCAGAATACCGTCTCGCCTCGTCGAGGCAATGCCAAGCAGGCATTTCCATTCCAAGTTGGGTATTCGTTTATAATCAACGCCATGGCGGGTTAGTCTCTTCCAGAGGGCATCTTCGGTGACGTAGATTCGTGGCTGCACTTCGAGAGCCTTTCTAGGCTTCCGGCCTTGTTTCTGCGGCGTAGCAGGTGCAGACAACCGCCCTTTTGACCGAACCTGAGTGTGTGCTGAATCCGCGGTGGCCGATTCGTCTTCAGCAGGTTGTGGTTCAGGGAGTGCAAGGACTTCGTCCAGCTCAAGACGATTCCATCGTTTATTGCCGCCGATAAGCACCTCTGGACGGGCTACTAGCCAGGTCCATGCTGCTCGAGCAAACGACATCTCGGCATCATTGAGGAGGGCCGGGGTAACTGCCCCAGGAGGCGGATTTGGCCCGCCCTGGGAATGACCGGGCACAGCCATAGCTCCCGAGTCTGCGCCATTGAAATACCCCTTGGCCAGCACGAGAAACTCAGTAATAGATGCTCCTATTTGACGCTGTTAGTCTGAGCTCACAGCCGGGTCACGTGCGTGAGACTCGGAAAACGGTGATGGGTCAGATGTGAAGTGAGCAGCAGCTTGGCAATTTGACTCGAGGAAGCCATCATAGACCCGTCCACATATTTATATAGGAGAGAAGCAGCGAGGCCAAAAGAGCGAGGCGTAGTGATACCAGGAGAAGGGAGGGGAACGCGCAGGTAAACTCACCCTTCTCGCCCGACAAAACGAGGTCCGGGAGAATGTGCTCGACCACTTCCTCGAGCCCGTCCTTCATCTTGATGGTGTGAAGTGTTACACGTCATGGGCAGAAAAAGAGATGGAGAATGTGGTTGTCGGGAATTGAACTGTGGGCGTTCCGGTATTCAAGAATCTATTTTGACTCGCGGGTGTGGGGAAAGAAGGCGGGCTGGTGGCGGGCTACCTATCTTTTGGGGTCAAGCCAAATCTCAAGGTGAGCGAAATGGGCGCTGAGGTGTGGGCACGGTGAGCAACCCGTAACTTTAGTAGCTAGCAAGCTCGGGACAATAGGAAATAGAATTTGTAGAACCTCTTCAAGCAAAAAGTGCTAGGGAAATAGGTCAAGCAGGGTTTTCTATGTTGGATGACGGAAACGGTATTGAACGCATTTATTTCTCACAAGTGTTTGTGATTTACGCACGTCAGATAGGTACCTAAAATACTATGGAAGTTGGTGAGAACTGAGAAGCTCACGTGAACCCAATCGCAAGTCGAGTACCTTTACTTTTTCTCGCCTTTCTTAGCACGACTAGAGCGTCTCCCCTCCATTATCTTCCTGTACTCGGCAACCACATCGTTACGCACACCTTGCAGCTCTTCTCTTCGCCGCAAACTGCCAGCCGACTTTGGAATGTCTTGAACATCCACCGTGGCTCCACGCACCGTGAACTTGGCCATCACTGGCTTAAGCTCTGGAGGCGCTGATGCCACATCGTGAAGGCCGATTTTGGGCTCTCCCCGCTTCCGTTTCAGCTCCTCCCAAGGATCCTCTTCTGCCCCAGCCGTCTCTCCCACATACTTGCCCCGTTTCGCACCCTTCTTCTTCTTCTTGTTCTTTGACATTGCATCCTCGAGGTCCATCCTCCATTTCACGCCGAGAGCCTCATCGTCCATCTCACGCTCCTCGGCGAGCTCGAGTTCCTCTTCTCTCTTCTCCTGGACCTTTTTGTCCTCCTCTCTCCACTGGTCGTAGAGCTTGTGCATCTTCCTCTCTTTCTTGGTCCGCCACACCTTTAGGCCCAGCGGGTCCTTGCCCTTTGTGGTCTTGGTGATCAAGCCGCTCAGAGGGAAGGCTGCATCCACCCTGGTTGCGAATTCGGACATCCGCTCGCCGGGCCGGATAGACGGTACGGCCTCTTTTCCTTCAGATCCTGCATCGATCTCGGCTGTCTTCCCTGATTTCTTGTTCTTTGGGGCCGGCGTGCCATCATCAAGGCCGGATCGTGGCTTATTCCCTCCCGCGAAGGCCATTAGCCTCTTGAACGCCCGAGGCGCGTCGTTTTGCTCGACGCCATCCCGTTTCCTCTTGAGTTTTTTCTTGTCCGTCCTATCATTGCCCTTTGTCTGCGGTTTGCCTTTTGGCTGCGGTTTGCCTTTTGGCTGCGGTCCGTTTGTCTTGGGTGCTGCGCTCGTAGGAAGAGGTTTTGCGACTTGCGAGGGCGGTAGATCAAATCTGTGCAAAGTCTCAGTTGAAGTTGAGTTTTGGATGTGCGCCATGGGGTTCCACTTACGTCGAGGGGTCCTTTACCCGTCTTGTGTGCTTGTGAGGCATTTTGAAGGTCTCTGAGCCAAGGTAGGCTCTCGTAAGGTGTCTTGAGATCGAGGATAACAAGAAGTCCGGTGAGAACTGGCAAGTCGTAAATTTTCCCCACTACTGTACTGTACTGTAGGTCCTAGCTGATAAGATAAGAAGGTCGTGAGACAGGATTGGCTCCAAAGCTTGCGTTTCTACATTTGGGCTCTTTTTACTGTCTCTCTTCTTGCAGATTTATCGAAGTGCGCCTCGTCCTCGATCTCATCAATTGTCTTGTGAAGTCTCGGCGGAATGACAGCAACAACCTAAAGGGAAAGTTTTAACCAAAAAAGAGTGCTCTCCTCGATAGGTACCTATCCACCACCCCTTATCACGTGCACCTATGGGTCATCAGCAGGATACTACCTGTAGGTTCATATGACGAGATACAGTACCTAGGTACCAACATGGGCACTAGAGTATTAATTTCCTCCTTACTTCAACGAAGTGCTTTTGAGTCTCTATAATCACTCAATACGCCCATTGTCGCGCACAAAGCCCAGCTCCTCGGGACATGCGGGCCCAAAACGCAAATCCGGCAATACTGGGTCACCCTTTCGCTCTTCGGGCGTGAGGCATGAATCGGAACCAGTTCAATATGAGGCCCGGTGTGAACTCGGCAGCCTCGGGTCCTGGATCCGGGAGAAAGCAGGAGCACCCGCTGCTTGAAGATAGAGACCATGACGTTGACCATGGCTACGAATCGCCTTACGACCAGGAAACTGTCGTGCCTCGCAGTCGGCTACCATCTTTCCGAAGACCTTCGCCTCTTGCATGCGCTGCTATTTGTAGTCTAGCTTTCTTGTATGCCGTCGGCTCTGTGCCTGCTTATGACCAAAACTGATCTCCACTAACCATGGCTAGGTCTGTTCTCTTTGCTTTGAACACCACGTTTGTAAAATGGAAACGGGCTGGGGGAGAAGTCCATGACGACCCCAGTGCCGACCTTGATGATATCATGGGGGACTGGGGCCAGCCTGGCTCCGGAACCGAAGGGATTGCTCGGTACCCTACGGACTACCTCAGGGATATCACGCCCATTCCGTGTCATTCTCACAATGACTACTGGCGGCGCGTGCCTCTCTTCTCCGCCATACATGCCGGCTGCATTGGAATCGAAGCTGATGTCTGGCTTTACGATGATGAACTCCTCATCGGGCATGACACGGCGGCACTGCAGCCGAACAGGACCTTTAGTTCACTTTACATCGACCCTCTCGTTAAGCTTCTGGAAAGGCAAAACCCGTCCACCAAGTTCTACAACGGGAGTGGCAACGGCGTCTTTGACACAAGCCCATATCAGACGTTGGTGCTTTTGGTCGATCTGAAAACGGCGGGCGAGGAGACGTGGCACGCCGTCGTTGAGCAGCTCGAACCTTTGCGAAGTCGAGGCTGGCTCACCTATTTCGAGGACGGGAAGGTGCACAGGGGCCCCATCACCGTCGTAGGAACGGGCAATACTCCCTTCGGCCAAATCGTGGCGAACTCGACTTCACGAGACTCATTCTTTGACGCTCCTCTGGATAAGCTCGAGGACGGTGATTTTGACTCGACCAATTCATTCTACGCCAGTGTGTCGTTCAAAACCGCCATTGGGAAACTCGATCATGGGCAGTTAAGTCCTGTCCAACTTGCCAAGATTCGGAAGCATGTCAAAGAGGCTCATCAGAGAGGACTGAAGGCGCGGTACTGGGCTTTGCCAGATTGGCCTATCCAACTGAGGAACCATGTTTGGGAGGTGCTAGTTCAGGAGGGTGTGGACATTCTCAATGTGGATGATCTAGTGGCCGCTGCCATGCAAGATTGGTCTGCAGCCAAGCTCCCGCGTTCTGAGGCCGACTGAGGGGTTTCTAAGAGGGGTTCCCCGTCCTGGGGTCTGGGCGCATCGTCCCTTTCTCAGGCCCTTCCCTGGGGTAAGGCGATGGCCTCTAATTTATCTTGTTTTGCTAGTCAGGCCATCCAGCCGCAAGACTAAGTAAGCATTTACGCGCCGTGGAGAAACGGCGCTGGCACATGATACGGCTTGCCTCATGGTCGTGTGGGCTTGCCTCATGGTCGTGTGGGCTTGAGGCATCCGCGTGACGGCTAATATCCCGAGTCGCCGGCATTTCTCCGGCGCGGGGACATCTTGGCCGCGGGGTCAAGTACCGGCTGCTGCAACATCATGACGTCTGGTTCGTCAACCTCGGATCGACTTTGCGTTTTGATGCGGGCTGCACAGTCTATTGGGAGTCTATAAGTCTCCGGGTCTCTGCTTCCCTCATAATAAGTTCATAGTTTACTTCTTTTGGCAATCATACCACCCCATCCACACACATACATCTTGTCGCCCACATACAACATGTCAGATCAACCTAGGCTCGCCACGCTTGATGTAAGATCCACAAAAGTCCCGTTGTATCCGGAAACCATGCTTATAGTGATTGAAAGAGCTCGATCGTCGATCGTCTACCTGCTTATTCAAAGTCCCTCTTCGACGCCAAGACCGAAAAGGGTTTGAGCTTCGAGTCCCTCGCTCAGCAGCTTGGCCGTAGTGAAGTCGCGGTTGCCGCCATCTTTTATGGCCAGGCCCAAGCGTCTGCTGAGGATGCCGAAAAGCTTTCACAGATTCTCGGCGTGCCCAAGGAGAGTTTCGTTGCCCAGATGACGGGGTTCCCGGACAGGGGCAGAGCAGGACCCATGCCTCCTGTCGAGCCTCTGATCTATCGGCTCTACGAGATCGTGCAGAACTATGGCTACGCCTACAAGGCCATCCTGAACGAGAAATTTGGCGATGGTATCATGAGTGCTATCTGCTTCAACACCAAGGTCGAGAAGGAGGTCGATGAGGCTGGCGCCGCATGGGTTATCATCACACTCAAGGGCAAATGGTATGGTGATCTCATTGCTACATAGACCCCGGCATCTGCTCGATTATGCTAACAAGCCAGGCTTCCCTTCACTCGGTTCTAATGCAGCGATATCCTTGGTGGCTGGAGTCTCATTTGCTTTGGTTGGGAACCTTTTGAGGGATGCGATACTAGCCACGAAGCTGAAAACACCAAACTTCATCGTTCATCTGGCCATGGTGTGGATTACATTCCCTTTGTTTCCTAGTAGCTAGTCCGAGCATGTGAACCCAAATCTGTCCAGCTTCGATAATTCTTTGGCCGTGTTGGAGAGGTGTGATGGTGAGGCTGATTGTTGCCAGGGGGGACAATACTAAGAGAACAATATGAAGCCGCTCGCTAAACCACCAAGGCATCGCAGCCAGAGGGAAACTCCACACCATCACCAACATCGTTTGCCCCTAGTATTGTTCCTGCTAATAATATGCAAGCCTTTCGTTCTCGTCACAAAGACGACGTTCTTCTCGAAAGACTCGCCCACACTTGGCCTCTCGACGGATGCCTCGAAAAGCGACTCACCGACTCCACATGTCAACTCGGTGATGAAAGACCATTCCTTGATCCTCCAGAACAATAGTAAGGAACAATATTAAGCATGTTCTCATGGCAGATTCATTGCTAATACGAATGCATTTCTTTTGTCCATGCTTCAAGCCTCGCTGGTTTCGTGGGAGATTGGGAGATTGGGAGAGTGCGATGGGCAACGACCGCCTCGATGCCTCCATCCAGGGAGTGGCAAGTTGTCTCTCGAAAAATCTATAAGAATCCCCCTCGATCCCTCTCCCAGATCTTCTTCTTCTCTTCTCATCACACACAAGCATCTTGAGTCCTCAACAGACCATTCAAGACACACATCCAACTTTGCACCTCTCGCAACGCCAACACCAAATCAACATGCCTTCCACCACTTCCACCAAGGTTCCCCAGACCTCCACCAACCTCAACGGCTACTGCGTTGTCATGTAAATGACTCCAGGGTCTTCCGAACGGGGCAAGAGGCCAGACGGCCCCTCTCCTCCTCCAAGTCATCGAAGCCCGGCACAGGAAGCCGCTCCGCAGCTCTTTCACGATCCCCTTCCGCACGATAGCCCTGTCGACCAGCGCCAGCCTTCGACCCAGTCTCCCTCTCGCTGCGCATCTCAACCACCCGCCCAGCAAGCCCCGTTCACCCTCGGCATGGCCCACTGCACCTTGAGCGGGCCCTCTGCCCCATCACCACCCCCTCACCGCACTTCTTGGTCCTCACTCTCGGTCTCACCGGTACCCCTGCACCGCGACACTTGTCTCTTCTCTTCGGCGTCGTTCGCCCGCCGCCGCCAGTCTAGCCGCCTCGCATGTCAACTTCAGCCGGGGCGGGATGTCTACCAGCTACCCCTTGGCAACGGCTGTCCTACTTTTTGACCTTACAACCTGTTCGGATGGCGATTTCGCGATGAGCTGTCTGAAAAAGGTTTTTTTTCTTGGCTGGCCACCAGCGATGGTGGCGGGAGGGAGGGAACTCAGGGGCCAGCAGGCTTCTGTGGCGTTCCTTAGATATGGCCATATTGAAATAGTAACCGGTTGACTCTATGCCTTCCTTCGGGACATTTCTGCATTGTGACCTGCTGTGACTTCCAAGTGTGACTGTGAGGACCCCAATCTCGAATGGGTTTCGTCTTCCCCTTTGCATTCACAGTCTAATTGGCGACCTCCACGTACCAGTAGAGGAATGGCACTCATCGCACCTCAAAAGTTCCAAATATAAGTTGCTTGCTTGCAAGTCGTGCCAGTCTAAAAAGGCGGCCCACCCCAGGCATTCAAGGGTTAGGGTTAAATGTGCTCTTGAACCCCGCCCCTGAATGGAGGCGGTGAAGACCAAAAGTTCGTAAGGCCTGGCAGAATTCTTCGTCTACTAAGGAAAAAAAAAAGTTCTCCAGTGAGCTTTCGCAGGTGCATAGAGCAAGAGACTGCCAGCGCAACAAACTGTGCACTCCTCAACATGGCGAAAAGCAGGCTACAAGTGGCGTTGGCCAACGAGAAGGGTATTGATTTCAAGAAATTGGCCCTGAAAAAGAAACAAAAGCAGGCATTGAAGCGGAAAGAAAACGCCGGAAAGGGTGGGGCGAAGACCAAGAAGCACGAGGAAGCTGATGCTGACGATGATGACGGCGACGACTGGGAGGGTGTTGAGGACGAGGACGAAGAGGAGGACGAGGATCGTAATGGGCTGATTGATGATGCCGCAGAAGAAGTCGAGGACGAGGACGAGGACGCAGAGAGCGATGATGAAGAAGACGATGGAATTGGCGGAGGGGTGAGCATCCCTGAAGGCTCCTATTGGAGGTTCCGTGCCCTCGATCACTTATACTTACGGTGGTGCTAGGTCAATCTCTCTGCGATGGATGGCGACGACAGCTCGAGCGAGTCCGAGATCGAGATGGAGGATAGAATCTATCTGCCAAAGCCAACCTCCTTCCCGCCGACAAAGCTATCAAAAAAGGCCGCCAAAGAATTGATGGCGGAGAAGATAAAGAAAGCCGGTAAAGAAGAGGCGGGAGGGGACGATAAAGACCCAGAAAATGAATCATCAGAGGATGAGGAGGACGACGACGAGGAGGAAGACATTGATCTCGAAGACCTCGAGGATCTCGACCCTGAGGACAAAGAGGACCTCGTTCCGCACACCCGTGTAACAATCAACAACCACACCGCTCTCCTAGCCTCTCTCAGCCGTATCGCCCTTCCGACGGATTCGTCCGTCGCATTCGCAACGCACCAGTCCGTCGTCTCGAGCAAGCCGACCGCCGAATCCATCCCCGACATCCAAGACGATCTCCAGCGGGAGCTGGCCTTCTACTCGCAGAGCCTCGAGGCGGCCAAGAAGGGCCGCTCCCTGCTCCTCAAGGAGGGCGTGCCATTCAGCCGGCCCACCGACTACTTTGCCGAGATGGTCAAGAGTGACACCCAGATGGAGAAGGTCAAGTCCAAGCTGGTCGAGGAGGCAACCTCCAAGAAGGCCGCCGCCGAGGCACGCAAGCAGCGCGACCTCAAGAAGTTCGGCAAGCAGGTCCAGGTCGCCAAGGAGCAGGAGCGGGCCAAGCAGAAGAGGGAGACTCTCGAGAAGATCAAGACGCTGAAGAGGAGTGAGTTCCCCTGATCACTCCCCCTTCCTCTCCCCTTCCTTTCACTTGCCCATCTATCTATCTATCAATCCATCCACGGAACTAACAACCCCCCCTCCAGAGCGACAAGATGGCTCAGCCTCCGCCCTCGGCGCAACAGAGGTAGACGACCTCTTCGACGTAGCCGTCGACAGCGAGCTCAACCGCCACGACCGCAATAGCGGCAGGCGGACCGCCGGCGCCGGCGGCCGTGGCGGTGGTGGTGTCGGCGACCGTGGCGGCTCCGGCGGCCGCCCCGGCAAGCGCCAGAAGAAGGACGACAAGTACGGCTTCGGCGGCAAGAAGCGCCACGCAAAGTCCGGCGACGCCATGAGCTCGGGCGACCTGTCCGGCTTCAGCGCCGCGCGCATGAAGAGCGGCGATGGCGGGGGCCGCGGCGGCGGTGGGCGTGGTGGGCGTGGTGGTGAACGTGGACGTGGACGTGGACGTGGCGGCGGCGGTGCTGACCGTGGTCGTGGCGGTGGGCGTGGTGGCGGTGGCAGTCGCGGCCGTGGCGCGTCGAGGCCCGGGAAGGATAGGCGGCAGGCCGCGGCGTCGAGGATGTGAATGAGGGAAGGCTGGGGGTTGATCGGTGGGGGGGTGTAGAAGTGGTGATGGATCCGTAGCTTGATTTGTGAGGAAGATGATAAAGGAGATCGATGTTCTGGATTACCGTGTTTTTCCCCCCCTACATCCCGCTACGGCTCTATCTGCTATTCCATCTGGAATAGATCAGAATAAACCATGGTAATATAGACTACGGCACTTTTCACTGTCTTGACCGCGATTATATGATGTAGCTCGAGAAACACTGTCACGCAGTCCATAATTAAAATGACCCTCTGAACGTTACGATAGCCATGCTTGCTTGCATTCAACTTGGGATTTTATTCTCTTGCTCTATTCCCTTCTCTTCTTCTACCAGTAAACTTGGTAGCCAGAGCACGGATTAATGAATTAGACCCTCATTATGTGCTAGCGAATAAGAGAAAAACAACGTTCTTGAACCAATTGTTTCTAGGCCTAGAGGCCTTCCCATCACATTAGGAAATCCCATATGCCTGTGCGGAAAACGCTCCAGAGATAGCAATGAACGCCGTGAAAAAAAGACATGCAGCCTGTAAAACGCCATGAAGAGCAACCCTTTTTTCGTGACCGTGATCCGCACCGATTTCGCTAGTAGCCGAGCCGAGGAACAGAAATATATATAAGCCAAAGACAGAAAAACCAAGGAAGAACAACATTTAGTCCAAAACAAAACAGCCGCTATGCAGTTGGGTATCGTGATCATCAAATATATCCGTAAGGAGTGTGTTTCTATGCCGATTGAGGTGTCGTCATAATCTAGTCGTCAAAGGAATGCCCGGGTAATAGTATGTGCATCCGGCCCGGCCGGTAACAGTGATTTTTTTCCTCAAAAAAGGAGCGTCTATAGCTGGATATCCATCCAAGCGGTGGTCCGGAAAGGAGCGTCTATGTGGGGGTATCATGCCGACCGGTGTGACAAAGGAGCGTCTTGGTATTATTGAATACAGATTAGGTTTTGGTCGTTTCAGTCGTAAAAGGAGTGAATCAGACTTCGGGATGTCTGGAATCGCTGCGAGTCTGGGTGGTAGTACAGTATGATCGTTGTCAAGGAGTGTGGTGTACAATTGCGTCTGTGGCGGGTCGAAACGGCCAAGCAAAATCGTGTTCGTGCAGGCTTGGAAGAAAAGGGAATTCGTTTGAGATTCATTAGAGGGCTGGAGCCGAGGACTCGGGATCATGCGTTTTCCTCCTCCCAGTTCCCTTCGTCCGGAACAGCTGGGGGTGCAGATGCGGTTGAGGTGGTGTGCCGATGAGAGCGAGGCGAGGGAAGGGCCGCTGGGGGAATCGGAGATCCCGGTGGGGGCAGCGGGCTGAGGTGTGAGGATGTGAGGAACGGGGAAGGAGCAAGGTTCGGGAGCGACGAAGGGTGGAATTCGCCAGGACCATCTGATGGCGGGTAGCTGGGCGGCATGGTGGGAATCATCGCAGAAGTCCTGGGTGTTACGGTCAATCACTATTGCCTCGTATCCAAACCGGAGAAACGACCGGTGGGGTGCACCAGAGAGGCTAGATCCACACGGTCTGGATTGGAGGCACGAACCCGAGACCAAATGCGTTGGAACCACCGAGCAGGGGACCGTTGGCGGGGAATCCCATATCCAGAGGTCCATAATCCTCGTGGTCGCTGTAGACGACCGACGACGTGTCGCCGTAGTCGCCGTAGTCCCCGTAGTTGCTGGATGTGGGGCTGTACCCTCCGTAAGACGGGCTTGGAATGCTGAGATAGCGCGAGTTCGTGAAGGGCGACGACAGCTGCAGAGGGCTGATGGCGCCGTTGGGGCCGGGTTCCGTGGTTACGACGGACAAGTCCTCGGTACTGTAGCTGAAGGCAGGATTGTGCGCATAGGGCACATACTCCTGGGTGGTCGAGGCCAGCTGCATCGGCGTGGGAGCACACTCGCCGGCGTAGAAGTTGGAAGAGTGGAACTGGGGGAACGACGGGGTGCGAACGGGTTGAACCCATCCCATCCTCGAGCGGAACTCGTTAACAGTGTCGATGGGGAACTCCATGAGAGCCAGTGGGGTCTCGGCGTCGCCGTTCCCGCTGCCAGCCACGTTGACAAAGGAGAGCAGCCTCCGGGCGATCTCCTCGACGGGAGCAATAGCCAGGCTTCCGAAGTAAGCAGCACCAATCTCCGGGAAGAGGCGCTCCATCAAGAGGGCTACGGTGTAGTAGTGGGCGATGATGACCAAGGACGTTGGCGACCCGCCAGTCTGCTGCAAGTAGAGCACGGGCAGCCAGAAGAGCCACTGGCGCAGGGGCTGGAGGCGGTCGAACTGCTGCGCAACCGAAAGCGTGGGGCTGACTTTTCGGGCGCCCTTGACGAAGTTGACGAGCTGGGCGAACTGCTTGGTGTCCTCGCCCGTCTGCTTCAGGTGAGACTCGACCTTTTGGAGCTGCTGGATGGTGCGCTGGAAGATATCGAGGTCCTCCTTGCGTGGCTGGCTGGGCTTGTGATCCGGAGAGGGCGACGGCGGCGCCGTGGGGAAGGTGCTTCTCTCGGCGATGAAATCCCCGAACTGGGATTCGTGCTTCCAGGGATCCATGGCTTCGATGACCGAAGAGGTGCCCTGCATGAGCTGGGTCCAGCTCCTCCTATATTGGGGTTAGCCTTGGTAGCTTGCGTTGCCGTGGCTTGGCTGGGGGCAGTTATATTGGCTTACCAATCTGTGGCTTGCCACGACAGGACAAGAGATGCCGCCAGGATAGCATCTGACGTCTCCCTCGAAAAGGTGCCGATGGCTTCCTGCAAACCCTTGAGCGCGATGCCGCGGTGTTCGTAGGCCATGTTCCCAACCAACGGGCATTCATTCAAGAAGGCGAGGTGCATGGCAGAGAAGGCCAGGAGGGCATGCAAGACATAGCGATGCGTTGCACCAATCCTGAGGATGCTGCGGCCAACTGTTAGTACTCTTGTGCCGAGGCATATAAACAAACATTGCAGGGATCATCATTTGTCTTACGTCGGAATCTGGCGCGTCCACAGGGTGAAGCCATTGGCGTCGATTGGCCCGAACGGCCCCAACTGCCCCAACTGGTCGCTGATGGAGGCAACGTGGAATATCAGCCGCATCTCCTCCATCGACAAGTAGTGGGGAGAAGGCGCCGGATAGATGTGAAGGCTGGGGAACGGGAAGACTCCGGTGTGCTGCCATTGTTCTATCGCCGCCTCGATTTCAGGGGTCCACATCAGATCTGGCTTGTCAGGGGTGGCCGATCTCTCCTCCGGGACAGGGATGTCGTTATAAGGGCAACGGATCTTGTGCTTCGTACAGTTACGACTGGGAAGCGAGTTAGGCGCCGAAGAATATGAACGGGTCGGAGAATACGCACCACTGGGGAAAGTTCTCATCACACCTGATGTGACGACGCTTGCTGAGGCGCGGGGTCAGTATGTTGTCTTCATCTCGCGTTTTCTCCTAGGAAAGCACAAAACGCACCAGGTATCACAGCCCTTTCGGGACTTGGTATGGCTATGGCAATGTCAGAAAGCTGCCGAAAGTCTATATATCAAGCAAGGGTTGGTCATGAAATGCTCACCTCCTTCGAGGAGGACCACCACCAGGACCGGCCATCTCGACGATAGGCAAAGTGAATTAGAACGAAAGAACTAAGTGTCGACACGTTAGGTTCGAGGCTCCCGGACAGCGAGACAGATGAGCAGCGTGCAGCCTACGCGAATGGGAGAGCTACAGTGGTCCCTCGTTTAAGAGCAGCGAGCGTCTGGTAGTATTGCAACGGAGCGGATGCCCGGGGTCGTAGTCAAAAGAGGCGGCTATATAGCGAGCAAGCCCGAGGTTGGGATCTCGTCACTCCTGAGCGGCCACGTTGAGGACGCTGGCTTAACGACGAAGGGTTGAAGCTGGGCGGATATTGGTGGTTGGCCCAAACAGAATCTCCCGCCGACAATGGTCTCCTCTTCTCAATTCCGACTCTTCTTTCCCCCTTTCTATCTCCGTGGGCCCCGTTGGCAATACAGTAGCGATCGTAGGTGGTTTTTGGGTGTTGAAGAGACTCCGAGTAAACTCAACGAAGGTATGGCGAGCTGACACTGGGGGGAATCTACATCCGGGGGTTCTTGGTTAGGGGGAGGTAGATGGTTCGAGAGGCTACTTGTCAGTGTGATGCTCGGGAGGCGTTGTATGGGTGCTTCGTGGAGTTCGAGGTTCGGGTGGGTGGACGAGTTATTTCTGGTCTCGGGAGGCTTCAAACACTAAAACAAAATAAAAACAAAAAAAGTAAACAAGCGAATGACAGGAGTCGACGAGGACTTCCTCAGATGGGTTGCAAAAGCGAATGTGGGTGGTGCGGTGACAGCAACGGAGCTGTGATATGAATCTAGTGATGATGACGGAAAAGGAAGGGCAAGAGGGCGACTGGAGGGGCGCCGGTTGTTAAATAGCAACCCCCCTCCCCCATGCGCCCAGCACCATCAAGTGTCGCCGCTAAGGGGCCGAAATGCATGAAAGAGGACCTTGCGGGCAGGCGAGAAGCAGCGACACACTACGCAGCAGCGCCTTTCCCCGACAGGTAGCATATTGCGCTGGGTGGACAGCCGCAATCGAGCGGTTCCCGACGGCAGGAAATGGGCTATCCCCAGAAGAGCTAGATCAAGTTCTAAATAAAACCTGGCTGTCAAGGGGTGGGGCAAAGTTTCCCGTTGTGTCATTGGTGCTGGGCTGGCCTTGCAGGGGAGCCCCAGCAGTTTCGATGAAAGACTAGTATTAGCGTGCACGCAGCAACTTCCTGACCAAGTGATGTAAGCACAACTGGCATCCAACGCAACAGCATCTGAGGCGGACGGAATGTCAAGAGATTGGCGAGAAGAAACTGCAAAGAGCACATGTGGTTAGTTGGCTGACGTGGTAGGTTTACCGCAGTAGATACCTGTTCAGCAATCCTTGAACAAGAATTCGGTTTGGCATGCGGAAAGTAGTCACTTCCAGCAGTTCACTCCTGGTCATCGCATACCGTGTCTATAGTAGTGATTACGCACTGTACCGTCATGTACAAAATTATTGCATCTACGCATTGCATGAGTGTTGCTGTTGTGTAGCACATGGCGCAGATGGACTGTTCCTGACCACAGCTAGTTTTTATCGTAATATAGGCCTTGGGATATTTTCCGATTATCTGACGGTTAAGCTGGTCTCAGTCATCACGGGAGACCGTCCAAGTCATGCTGTTGTTCCCCAAGCCGTTATAGGTCATGAGGAGAGGGGGAGGCGGAGTCTGCTATTGTTACATGTGAGATGGCTGGCTGGCTGGCAGCCGGTTCGACCACGGGCAAGGGACACTCGGTTGACGAACTCCCTGGGCGTCTCTACTATCCATGCTATGACTAGACTCGGTCACCTCGTTGGCTATAAACGGTATTCTTGGTGTGACAGTGTGTGCATTCCCTGCTCGACAACGGCCACCACACTTTCAAAACATATACCCTCATCCCTAGCTTCAGTGGCTTGCCATTCATTCTCTTGGAGCCTAAATGGACTGCCGATGCGGCAATGTATTTGGCCATCTTCGTCGCTTCTACTGCGTGAACCTGGGCTCATTGCCACCACTGGGAAAATGGTTCGGCATCCACGAGACATTGGACGTTTAGGGCACCAAGAGCATGTGATGTGGGGAGATAGAGGGTAGGCCGAAAACAAAGCTGGCAACGTGGCAGCGACCTGGCGGCCGGGCAACTACCTAATCAGTGATGGCTTTGGGCGCCGAGCACCAGCTTGGTTGTTGATACATAGCAATGTCTAAATATGGAGGTACCTAAGCAGCAGGAGGACAGCGTACAGTGCACAAACAAACATGTCGGGGTAATATTCCCCGCCCGGCACGCGTCCCCCCACTTCCCAGCCCTCCGCTTCAGCTGCCATATCCGGCCGGCTCTATCGCCGTCCCACATAAACCAGAAGAAGTAAGCAAAAACGCGAGAGAAAATAATTTTTTTCTTTGGAGCCAAGACCTTGTTTCATGTCAATCGCACGAATAGGGTTAAGTTGGTGACGTCGGGGCTCCACCGATTAGGCAGAGGGCATGCTCCCGTCCATAGGTGCTCTTGGTGCTCCTCCCCCCGGGACCGGAATGCAGTCTGTTCCGTCCCGTCTCGAACCATCCCAACACTCGAACTCGACCGGATGGACTCTTGACTTTGGGCATAACTTCTTGCCAGTGGAGGTATATCTCTTGTTGTTTGTTGACTTACCTACATGTACGTTACTAGATCCTCCAGTCAACCAACGGCGCTAAAACCCTGAACCATTGGCCGACAGGCAATGTCATCATTCGGAAGACATGGTTTCTTGGCAGTTATCACGAAGTAGGTAGGTCGTATGTGTGAACGTCCGTGGTTATGGTACGCAGCACACAACAGTTGGCTCGAGTGGGGTTTAGCACTAGTGACAGCCCTTGTTGGCCGAGGAATTCCATTCCGGAGGCAAGCAACGAAGCGAGGCCACCGGGGCGGCTTGTTTGAGAGACGGAGAGTATGGCTCTCTATCGAAAACTCACGATCATCAGTTTCGTAGGCGGGGCAGAGCGAAAACCTTACTGCACTGCCTCACAGGAACCTTTGTTTCATTTATTTCGTTGTACGAGGTCGTCTTTTTGATAAAATAACACTTATTAAGAGGGCTTCTCCAAAACTCCAACGCCAAGATGACCCCGCCTCACATGGTGGCCCTGCCGTTAGAATGCTAGGGAAAGCCAGGGTCCACCCCTAGTGTCTGACAACCTGGCCATTCACCGTCTGGCAGGACCCCTGTCCGATGCCAGGTCGATCAGATTTTCAAGCCCTGGCTCATGGTTGGATGAAACAGCCGTTTCTCGTGTCCATTTTTGGGCCTTGGTCATCGTGAGATGCTCCAATGCCAAAACACCAGGGATTCCAATCCGCGGGTTCACCCAAACCGATGGGCGCCAGCACTCAACCTCGGGCGCCAAGACCCGACACTACCTACACATACACTCGGGAAGCCTCAAAATAGCCCCTCTAGTGTCATTAGTTTAGCTAATGTTTATGGTCTTCTGATTCCTAATTCTTTGTTTCGAGCGATGCTGGACCCATCTGTTCAAGGCGGATCTGCCAAACTTTTTTGTTGCAGCTGCAAGGGAAGAAGGTTGCAGGCGACACTGTTTGTTCTTCTTGATGATCATCTAGCAAGGAGGCATGGATCAGACTCCCCCGGGCCCCAACCACCCACAGTGGCCCCGGGCTTCCGAGACACCCAAACATTGTCGCGGTTGGGGTTGCGTGTTCAAATCATTCACCGCTCACAGAGGGAGGCTATGGCAAGTTGAGGGCACTGCCACAGTTGTATTCGTACTTCGGGCCCTCGTCTATTAGGTACCGAACATTACCTAGTGCAACTAGGTACCTACATACCTTACCTACCTAGGTACGGTACCAACTCACCTGATGATGGAAATGCCGCCAGTGGGCCTAACTTGAGAGGCGGCTGGAGAAACTCTAACTGCCCAAAACTATGTCATCATATTCCTGTCTTTACGACTAACCCATTTCTGGATTAATCTGTTTCTATTCCTGTGGACCTATGGAAGCTATGTAGGTACCTCGGTACCTCTTGCCTGCCGCTAGACTCCGCCAGACTCCGCCAGAGTGGAAGGTTTTGCCTCCTGCTTTCGATATTAATTATTCTGTCTGTACTACCGACCTCACCACCTACGACCCTTCGCATCTCACTGAAGAATACAACGTTCCACTACTGCTCGCCTCCCCTCGCCGGAGAAGGTACCAGCTTAGTTTCCTCCGCGCTTCCGTTCCAGTATAGTGCACGAGGCGGCTCGTTGATCTACAACAAGCAGCTCATGATGCTTCGCTCCAGGATCGGTGACCCGCGGTGACCGCAGGATTTCTTAGTTCCCAAACTTCCCATCCGATGCCAGCTGCATCAGGTGCTAAAAAATTTACCCCAACCTTCGATGCAAGAGCGCTCTCGCGCATACGGCAATCAGGCAAAACAAAATCGCTCATGATGGGGTAGAGCACGGCTAGTTTACACGCCAGACAGCAGACCTGCTGCACTGGCCTTTTAGCCCTGATGGTGGCACACAAACTCCAGGCGGTGAGCCTCAAAAGGATGCGATGCATGGCCGAGCGGGACAAGTTACCTATACCTCTGCTCGGCGTTTCTCAACTTTTTCCTAACAGTACTTTCTTTTGCCGCCGGGGGCTGGTTCTGTTCTTGCCACCCACATCCCCGGAGGCACCGTCCAGGACCCCTGTGGTGCGGATCAGTGCCGTTCACTGGGGAGACAGTTCCGCTATTCCCTAGCTCCTTGGATTCGCTGCCGTCGGATGGCGACGGAAGCGCCAGAGGCTCGAAACACGGCAGAAAACATGGAAAACTTCCATCTCCATTCTCCAAGTGGGTTCGGCCAAACCTGCCCCCTTCCCACCTCCCCCCGCACCAACCACCCCCGGCCTTCTTCGCTTCTTCGCTCCTTCGTTCAGTAACGGAGTGCTGCAAGGAGCCGGTTTGCCGAACGCCGGTTGTCGGGCGGAACTACACTAGTTATATATAGTTAAGCCTCTCCCATTTGGGAAACATTGCGGTAGTGTGACCATGTGATCAGGCCCCCGGCCGCAGAGGAGCAGTACCATGTATTCGAGGGTCGGGAACCGCCAACCAGAAAGCGCTCCCGCATTCGAACACTCGCATCCCACAGGCGTATGCACGCCTTCTTTTGCATGACGATCATCCCACTCTCCGCATACTATGTAGGCCTCAGCGTCGATTTGGCCAATGGCAACGCAGGGCTCGTGCTGTGTTCTGTTGCCTTTCTGGAACGTTGGTGGTTGAGCTTCGCTCCCAGTCCCTCCCCCAACAACAACCCCGTGACAGGGCACAAGCAGGTCGCCAGATATTTGCGTGCTGTGCTTCAGGGACGCCTGATCCTTGCTGTGCCTTGTCAGACCCCAAGTCGCGGTGAGCAAGGCCAAGATTCGCATGCCGTAGCCAGCCGATACCTATGTCGATGCCGACACTATGGGACTCGCACCTCCACTTCACAAGTCGTCTGCCGATCTCGATCGTCGGACCCTTGCCTAAACAATTCTCCGATCCCTAGAATGGAACGGTACACACAGTTTCAACCATTACCTCCATAATTTATGATGCCTGAACAGTGTCAGGATTGGGATGTCTCGACACCAGAACAAGCAGAACTATCCACCCGGCTTCTTCTCCCATGTCTTGGGATTTTGGTTTTTTTTTTCTTTCTTTTTTTTTTCTGGTGGGGAGGTTTTCTGGTGGGGAGGGGGGCAATCAACTGGCTGACGCCCTGGGGCAAAGATCAATTCTGAGGTTGCCGCCTCCGATCTTACAAGACCCCGGTTGGGAGTTCGTCCCTCGTCTCGTCATATAATTAAGCCTTTACCGGGATATCCTGCCACCCTCATAGCGGGTTTGGTGTACAAAATATACTGACGCAGGTCGACGCCCAGCTGCCGATATTAATCCCCTCGTTTGGAGGCTGCGCTTAACCCGGGCTAATCGCTCCGTGCCGAGAAATCTCATGTCATCGCCGACCTTCTTACTAACTACCTAAGCATGAGGTGGGTAGTGTGAGCTGACCCAACGCCTGGGAATCAGAGGACAGCAGCGAGCAGCCCTTCATATTCTTTGCCCCTGGCACCAGCCCTTTTTGTCTCAAGGGGTCAACCCCGCTTAGGCCAACACCCCCACCACCGTCCAAGACCTCGGAGACAATGACCGGCCGGACCGATTGGAAAAGGTTCCCCGGTTACCATTGGCCCCTGATCCTAAGCCCTTGTCACGGGATAACCCGCCTCGCTCAGCCAGCAAGCATGTCGCAAGCCACATGGCGGGAGGGCTGAGACAAGACGCCCAACAAGGTTTGACCAAACTAGCCAAAAAAAAAATTACAGCCGTTCCCAGCCACAACCACCCACACATACTGAGTAATCGTCAGCTCACCAGTCGCCACCATTCGGCTGCAACGGAGTGGAACGTTGCGATGAGATTTACTGCGTGAAAAGAAGACATGAGACCAAGTAAATGACACAACCTATGACAGGATAACTGAGGGTTTTGTTTGGTCAAGCTTCAAAATCAAGGACTACGGAGCAATATATGCATCGGAGGTTCAATCCACCTCCCCGGCCGAGAAGTGATCACGATCCGTGTCCGGCGTTTCGCCCTCCGGCTACCATCATAGTGGTCTCTACGGGCGGTGCTACCGCATGCCGGTCGTAAACTCTTGTTTGCATTGTCCAAGACTACGTAGGCTGGGGGTCCCCTACCAAGCCCTTGGGTCTCGCGTCCTCTCCTGGTGTTGTGCGTCCCACCAGAGTCCTTATTTGATCGTCGTTCCGCCCCCCTCCCCCCCAAAAACAGAAAAAAAAGAAAAAAAGAAAGAAAAAAGAAGAAAAAATCGGATATATCTGAATAGGAGTACCCTGGATCATACCGAGATGAATACTCCGGAGATTATAGAATGGGGTGCAAGCCGGCCCATGCTAGACGCCCATCTCATCAATCGCCATGTATGCGATATGCTCCCCAAGCAGGCTCACATCTTGACCTTAATTCCCACGGGCGCCCCCAATGTCCGGCGCCGGACAGCAGCCGGGTTGCGGGGGATGGGTCCCGGGTGCCACAACCCGGAGTTCTGATGTAGGGAATGTCCGTGAGAGCATTCATCGAAAGACCCCCCCCCCCGGGGGAAATCTATATTGTAGGAAGAGGGCGTCGCCATGTAGAGTTGCGACACTTCATATCAAAAGATCCGGCCACCCAAACATCTATATCTACCTGCCCTTGAGTCAATCCCGTCAATCGCCTTCCCGGAACAGCATAGAATGTTTCAACCAAGCCCTGCACAGAAATGACTCCAAGAGGTAGAATTTTCCGTCATCGCTTGATTTGTTTCTATGCAGCTATCTACGTTGTGTGTGAAGAAGTATCGTTTCGCCATGCCGCCCCTTATATGCCCTCCCAACCGTAGCTACCATAGAAGCTCTCATGATCCCCTCTCGCGGGACAAACGACATTAATAAAAATAGGGTCACCGACAACTATTCGGTACCCGTTTGTCCTGGATATCTCCCATCCGCCCCCTTCCATCCCGCCCCTCCCCATTCCCACAATCCGCGAACGTACCGAGTCCAACCCATGCACCATGAACTGGTATGGCACCCCCGCCCCCAGCAAGAAGAGCTCCCTTCGCTTGCCTCTCAAAATGGCCATGCTTAGTCCCCGGCTGCCCGTTACCAAGCACCCTAGAGGATGCGCCCTGCATTCGCCCGCCTATTCGGCATCCGCTGTGCTGAAGAAAGATGCAAATCCGGGACGTGTCCGGCAGAAAACGAAAACTGGGTGCTAAAGCTATCTACGATAAATTGTGCCCCTCGTGCCCAACGCCGTTGAGTCTCATCGGACCATTGCAGTAGTCGAAGGCCTCGCATGTCTCGAGGCTGCACTGGCCGGAATCCTCTAGAATACGTAGTTGGCCTTGAGGGCCTCTCGATCCTGCGGGTCCAACTGGCTGATGAAGTGATCGAATTGAGGTATCATTTGCCGATACACGTTGATAACCTGTCGTCAATGTCAGTAAGCGGCTCCATCGTCTCTGACGGCTCTGGAGGGCGGATACTCACGTTCTGGAACACCTCGTGCAGTTCCTGTCTAATTGGGTTCCGTAGCTTCAGATCCTGATACCTTGCGATAGACGTGAAGTAGTGGAGCAGATCTTTCTCCATCGACTGCGGATTCTGTCCAACAACCATGCTGAATCCCTTGAATGCTGTGGCCTTCTCGTCCGAAGGGTCGACATCGTCCATGGCCGACAGGAAATCGGCAGCAAACGTTTGTAGGTGCGGCCCAAGCTGGTCGTAGTTGTCGATGCCAAGTCTGCCCAGCGCGACTGCAGCGTTCTCACTGACGCCCTTGGGGACTCGGGGATTCGACATGATTTCGACACATCGCTGGAGGAGCTCGGGAACGTAAGGGGCCATGTCCTTCTTGGCTTGCATTGCAACCTCACCGGCGCTCCAACAGGCGTTGTTGACGACGTTGAACCCACTGTCGATTTCTTCGTCGAGTATATTATCCAGGTCAAGCTGCTTGAGCAAGATGGGGAAGATCGACTGCAGGCACGGCTTCAACTGCTCGAAGCCGTACTTGGCGCAGTCGCCGAGGACTGCATAAGCTGATTGTCGAACCTCATCAGCTGGATCTTCCATACAGAAGCTCAGCAACTCGAAGAAAGTCGGGCTCTTCTCTATAAGCGCGCCAACCTTAGCCTGCTCAAGCGCCTGAACAACTGAGCCCAAGAGGTCGAGACTGGTCACGAGGAAATCCTTGTCAGGTTGGTCGAAGTTCGCATTGTTGGTAGCAGCCAGAGACTGCTCCAGATTCTGGTGTATGATGTTGACCGAGCGTAAAAAGATGGGCTCGGCGTAAGGAGTGAACGCATCGCCCAACGCCATTGCGACGTAGGAGAGACACTCGAGCAAGGGGATGAGCTCGCGAGACTGGTCGCCGACCTTCTGCCAGCGAGTGATCAGAGCCGGCATCAACTGATTCGCAAGTTCGGGTCGAGCCAGAACCGGGCCGACGTGCTCTGCCATGGTCTGGACGCAATCGTAGAGGATCCACATGTTCTTGTCCTTATACTTTGCAAAGCACCGGACGAACTGCTGGATAATAGGGCCGCAATAGGGTTCGAGTCTCTTGGCTGCCTTGTCCTCCAAATTCGCCATGGCGGATGCGCCAGCCTCTTGGACCCTCTTGTTCTTGTCGAGCATCTTGGTGAGGATGCCCTCCATCATCGGCTCGAAATAAGTGGCCTTCTGGGCCGGGTCGTCCAGCTCGGCTGCCCACAGAGAGTATCGGCCGAGGGTCCAGCACGTAATTTGTCTGACCACCACCTCCGGATCATCGAGGAGGGTGAAGAGGTAGGGGATCAGTTCCGGGAGGTGCGGGGTGACCACGTCCATGCAGCCCTCTGCAACAGCGCCGAGCGCGAGGACGGCAGCCTCTCGGTGTGGCCATTCAGCATGCCTGAGGTTGGCCTGGAGGTAGGGGAAGATGGAGGTGAAAACGGAAGCGCCGAAATCGCGAGCAAAGACGTCTAGCGCCGCGGCCGAGCACTTCCGAAGTGTCCATCGCTCATCGGGGTTCTCGTCACCATCGTCCAGGTCGTCGATCTCACCTTCCTCCAAGTCGCCGTCCATGCTGGCCAGCTTCTCGTACGCATTTCCGTTTTGATTCGCATCTGCCGATGCCTCGCTATTGAGCATCCGCACCGCCGACTTCTTCGCAAACTTGGGCTTAATGTCCTCCTCCTTATCCTCCTCATCTTCGTCATCGGATGCGCCGCCAAGAAGCGCAATATCTTCGCCGCTGTAAACCATGCATTCGAGCAGAACAGGGATGATCTTGTGGATATACGGCTCGAGAGCTTGCCACAAATTCTCGTGCTCTCCAACAGACAACCAGAACTCGGCGGCTTCGCAAGCCAACTCCTCATCCTCCTGGGACTTTTGCTGCGTGATGATATAATCCACCAACCCGGTTATGTGAGGCAGGAGCTTGTCCGGTCGTGTCTCTACGAGACGGACAAACGCGCGGCATACCTGCCGTCGAACGTCGGTAGACGAGTCTTCGGACAGATAAAAGAGATGCTGTAGGAGGTCGTCGATGTTGTTGAGCATGGCCTGGGATTTCCTCGGGGTAAACACATTGATGGCGGTCAACGCCTGGGCCCGAACTTTGGTCAGGGGGCTCTTGGTCGCCTCGATGAGCTTGGGCAGGATGAAGTTGAGCGGCCGTTGGCCACTGTGCTCCCGTTCAAGCATCTTTGTGTTGTCTTCGCAGATCTTCGCCATGGCGGATATTGCGCCCTCTTGAGCCGCATCAGAGAACTGGCCTCCCTCGTTGCCAAACATTTTGAGCAACTCGGGGAGGAACTCGGGCCAGCTGAAGAGTCCACCACGGCGGATCAACTCGGTGGCAATGTTCCCGGCATAGCTCCGCATCTGGGGATTCTTATCCTGGATTCCCAGAGGGATGGCCATCTTAATGAAGGCGAAACTGGGCTCGGGGATCTGTTTGTAATGGGACTTGACATTGTTCTTGAGCATGATAGCGGCAGCCGAGCGAACGAGGAGGTAATCTTGGCTGGAAAGGGTAAGGCCGGCAGGAGGGCTCTCGCTCGAGAATATAAGGGCGAGGTAGTTGTTGATATCTGGCGAGCTCTTCGCCTGGGCTAGCATCTTCACAATGGCTGCGCTTCAGTACTTGGTGAACCCGATTCGGAATGCAGGTGCGCACTTACACCCTCAGCTTGTTTCTGAACAGCCTTGTCAAAGCCGCTCAGGGAATCCTTCAGACATGCTGCCAGAGTCCTCAACGACTCCTCGTTGGGTTGCCACGCCATCGTATCTTCTTGGGAGGATGGAAGGCCGGACAACAAGGGGAGGTTCCAGTAACAGCGAGTAACCCTACTTGTGGGTAAATTGGTGCGCCCTGTATAGGATCGGAGAAACAGTTGTAATAGCGAGTATCACGGCGAGTCAGACGTCATCCACGTCGGTAGATCAGAGCAGGCATCTGTAAGGTTGGATGGAGGCCAGTCAGCTTGGCTAGCCAACAAAGGGTTGGCGGTCGGGGAGTCGCACTAGAAGTCGTCTAGTTAGGAATGATCTCAGAAAGCAGTATTGCAAAGCTCACTTTACCTTGAGGCGACTTTTTGGTGCTCTTGTTTAATCTTCAGAATTCGTTATGTGGGGTGTTTCAGTGTGCGATGAAGTTGATGTCCCGCTGCATTTTTTCCCCCCGCCTGATACTAGGGAGCTGGGGCTCCAATGGAAGGGAGGTACGTCTTACCCGCACATTCCAAGGCCTTAGTGGTCGGCCAGGCGATATCGATAACCCGGACCCACCTAACGACGGGAAGGCGGGGTCCATCCATGGTATTGGGTGTGTCTATAGTGAAAGGGGGGGGGGGGGGGGGGTGATTTTCCTACCAGACCCAAGCAGATCAAACTTGGAACCCCTGGACGAAATAACTGGCAGGTCTTTCACATCTAGCCGTCGTGCCAAAGTAAGAGGGATATAGCCCGGGACGCATTTAATCAACTGTCCCTTTCGGCAGTTGAGCCGCGATGTTCTGCAGAATTGTTTCGATGTTTAGTTCATCCTCCTTTGACGCGAGTCAACGGTGCCATGACTACTTGCCTTACGTCTTCACGCGTTGCTCTCAACAACAGACTCAAGTCAAGAAATTAAACTTACGGACCGAATTCCAACTATTCTCGGAGTCGCGATCGGGTTTCGGAGAGCATCCTGACGGCGAACTGGTCACGTATTCGTAGATCCGGCCACTGACTTCATCGGCATTCTCTGAAATGTAGGCCAGTTACACATGGTCAGCTGCTTTAACGGCTGCTTCCACTATCTCCTAGAGGCAGATTTCCGCGGTTTGCACAAGCAGGGACAGCCTGCAAACACCATTCGCCTTCACTGTAACTTGACATGACAGGTCTGCGAGGTAGCGAGGCCTAGCAGGACAATGTTGAAGCGCCGCAGGATGCCCATTGGCCGGGGACTGGCAGGGGCGACTTGCTGAGTTGGCCGTCTGATAACCCCGGATCCTTATTCGTTGGCGGGATTTTGATCCGTCCTCCTCCAGACGTTCGGTGGAACACAGCAGTCCCATAGTGCCGTGGCAGTGATGGCATCTCGTGGCACACCAAGAGCAGGGGGGGGGTGGGGGGACCTGGGTGGATATGGACTGGTCGTAGGGATTTGGAATCCCGGGCGGGACGATGTCCTCTCCCTTGTAGGCGCCGGTAACTCCCAAGTGTCACCTAGGAAGAGCGGTCGAGGGTCTCGGGACACACATAAAACCTGGATATCTGTCACGAGCTGCTCACCCCATTCGCGACGGCCTCTGCGGACCCGATGATACCCTCCAGTCGAGACAGGACCACCTTAACAACATTCCTGAAGGCCTCGATTTCTTCCTCCACCGTGCCACCCAGGCCAGCGCCCGCGAAGCTCACAGAGTTCCCTACATAGACGGGCCGTTGCGTCTTCCCGGCCAGCAGCTTTGCTAGCCGCGATGTGAACTCCAGCGTCGGCTCCACTGTGTACAGCGGGGTCGATAAAGGCAGGCTTGGGTTGAACTTCTACGATAAGGTCAGTATCGCGCGGCAGGGTGAAGCGAACTCCAAAATTCTTCTTAACGTACGTCAGGCAAGGCGTAGACGAACGATCCTAGCGGAGGGGCCACTGCTAGTTCTTCTGCTGATGCTGTTGTGAGGAAGAGCAGGATGGATTTTTGCCCGACTGTCAGGCTGATGTATATCCGCGAATCAAGAGACCGCGGGAGCGGGATCGACAATTGAATCGCCTTATCCATGGCCGAAATCCTTTTCTCACGGTAAGATGGTCGATGAATGGAAGTGTGTGACAGGACAGATGGGGTTTTTGAGTTTTTGTCGAGAGATGCCCAGTTTGAGAAGGAGTAACTTCAAGTTCGATTTGATTGGCCGTAGATTTTGATCTCTCCGTCGTAAGCACGTCACGTCACACGCTTCTCCATGTTCAGATTGTAGATTGGAGCATTTGTTTGTTTCCTTTTTTCCTTGGCCGGAACTGGGGATATATCCTTATTTTTTATGAGGGTATTGAGCTGGCTTAGGTCGCCTCACTTGTGAGCTCTCATTATGGGACTTTTGGTATTTCTGGGGCGGTGATGGTAGTCATTACTGCCAATCTTCGTCAACTAGTGTGGTCTCACTCTTCCACCGCCAAACTCCCCCGCCTCCCTCCCCGGTAGCAGCTACCGTCGTCGAGGGCAACATGTCCGAGTCAGAAATGGCAGACGAAAGCCAATGGGATGGTGCTGAGAAAGCAGTCGATGATCCTGAGGAGTTGAGAGTTATTTTCAGCTCCCTGGACTCATACTTGTCAGTTTTACGTCCATTTTGCTCGCTCCTGATCATCCCTCTCCTTTTCTGATGCGCCGCCTGGATCCTGCCTCTCATGACCGTGTGGCGTTTTGCCCTTTGGCTTCGTCACATTTCCATGTTGCTCATGAACATTGGCACACATTGGCACAAGGACTGTCATAAAGGTGCACATTTTTCTAGTGCAAGATGGGACACCGGCTTCGAATATTGGAAGCAGAAGTGGAAAGACTTCGAGGCTATATGGCCGGGATCACATCCAAGACCGATTTACCTACAAGACCAGATTTCCGAAATTCTGCGTCATCTTGACTTCAAGAGCTGCCTTGTTTCCCATATACCTCCTGCATTACATTATGCTCAGCTTTTCAAGCACGAAATTCTCGACATTTACTGACCTACAGCACAGGCAGTATGGCAAAGTAGCACACTTCAACTGTACGCATCTTCGGCGGCAGTCGTTCTATGCCCTGCCGCAGGCCCATTGGAAGATGCTAGCAGCGCCTCCCTTCAACTATCTAGAGACATTGGACAAGGTCGACGATGCCATTGAGTCCAATGCCGAACTGGCAAGGCTTATAGCCGACTTCGGCCTGCAGTCTTTTCAGGTTGGCCAGCACGAGATCGGGCAGCGACCCTCGATACCTCAGGCCTGGGCTGGGTGTGCGAAGCACCAGGATGTCGACAAGGCCCGAAGCACAATCCGCCAGTTCTACCGCGACTGGTCAGCCGAGGGAGCTGCGGAGCGAGGGGCATGTTATGGGCCGGTGATGCGTGCACTTGAAGCCGAGAAGCAACAGAGCGATCAAGGTCAGCCTCTGAAGGTTCTAGTTCCGGGTGCTGGGCTTGGCCGGCTGGTTTTCGACCTGTGTCTTCGAGGCCTCGATACTGAAGGGAATGAGATCTCCTATCACCAGCTTCTTGCCTCGTCATACATTCTCAATTACTGCGAACGGGCCGGACAGCATACTGTCTATCCCTGGGTTCACTCATTCTCAAACCACCAGACCCGCAAGAACCACTTGCGCGGCTATCCAGTTCCAGACATCCATTGTTCCACGGAGCTCAGTAAGGTTTCCAATCCTGGAAAGATGAGCATGTGCGCTGCGGACTTCCTCTGCTTATACGGCGACGAGCAGCACAAGGATGCATACGATGCTGTTGCGACCGTCTTCTTCCTCGACACGGCACCCAACCTCATCCGCTACCTCGAAACCATCTTCCACTGCCTCAAGCCGGGAGGCGTTTTGGTCAACATCGGCCCCTTACTGTGGCACTTTGAGAACCAAGCACCGGGGAACCAAGATCACGAAGGCGACGGGGATATGGAAAACGACACTTCGGGTATTGCCGACCCAGGGAGCTTTGAGCTCTCCGACGACGAGGTCATGGCATTATTGGAAAAGATCGGATTCGTGCTTGTCTCTCGGCAAACCGGAATAGAAGCACCCTACATACAGGATTCGGAATCGATGCTGCAAACGGTGTACAGGGCGAGCTCCTGGGTGGTACGGAAACCTACCCGGTCGGCGAATTAGATGTACGCTGGGGAGGGGTGCGCTGCATGGTTCTCTTTCCAGCTGGAGCTATACGTGGCATTGAGACAATACCAGGAGGCAGGTAGCATGCATAGAATCGTACAACTAGAGAGCCATCGGGGGGAACAATAATCAATGCTTTTTATTATTATTAACCTATAGCTTGCTCTTCCCCGGTGCCATGAGCTCGCCCGTTGCCCACAAGGCGCCCCCATCGATCTCAATCGCCGCCCCATTGACGTGCGACCCCGCCCGGCTCGACAGGTACACCACCACGCCGGCGATGTCCTCGGGCTGGCCCAGCCTCCCCATGGGATTGTTCTGGGCGAGCGCGTCAGCGCCTCCCCCGATGGCCAGCAGGCCGTTACTCATCTTCGACGGGAAGAAGCCCGGGCAGATGCTGTTGACGGTGATGTGGCGAGGCCCCAGCTCGACGGCGAGGTTCCTGCCCAGGTGGATGACGGCGGCCTTGCTGGCCGAGTAGCCGTAGGTGCCGTTGGCGCCGAGGGTGCCGATGCCGAGGCCGGCGACGCTGGCGGTGATGACGACGCGGCTGGGGTCGGCGACCGAGGCGCGGCGGCCCAGCAGCGGGGCGAACAGGCGCACCGTGTTGAAGACGCCCCGCACGTTGAGGTCCATCACCTTGGCGAAGGCGCTGTCCGGGTGGCTGTCGAAGGCCTCGCCCCAGGTGGCGCCCGCGTTGGCCAGCAGGACGTCGACGTGAGGCGTGTGCTTGCCCACCTCGGCCACCAGGTGCTCGACCCCGGCGACGGTCGAGATGTCGGCTGGCACCGAGATGGCGGCCGCGCCGGGCTGGAGGTTGGGCAGCGCGTTGAGAGTCTTGGCGGCCGCGTCGCAGGCGGCGGCTTTGCGGGAGGAGATGAACACCTTGGAGGCGCCGGCTTGGAGGAGGCTGATTGAAAGGATGGGGTCAGCTTGGGGGAACCATCTCTGCGGATTCGGATTTGGTGTCAGGGGGGGACGGCTTACGCTGAGGCGGCCGATAGGCCTAATCCTCTTGAACCGCCGGTCACAACGGCGACCTTGCCCTTCAGGGAGAAGAGTGACGGGAAGTCATTGAGCTGTGCTTCTGCCATATTGGTTCGTGTTGGGGACTTGACGGGGTTCTAGAAGATGGATGGACTAGGTAATAAGATAGGTATACTCAGGAGATCGCTGGATGATGATATATGAGAAGTAATTGGAGTTGTCCAGCCATGTCGTTCGTTATCCTTCTCGTCAGTCTACGCCGAGGGAAAGAGATGCCGAGGTTCAGGGAGGTCGTCCCGCCAAATTGTGACTAAGCAAGAAACGGTTCCTGCAACTGCCCTTTTATATACTAAATTAGACCTGGAAGTCTCAGCGAAGTAGCGAACAACTTACAATAAGGAATTTACTTTCTCCTGTGGTCACACGGGAGACTTCGCTTTTTGCCTCTCTCCAATTAACAATAGAGAAATCAAGATCAAATGCTCAAGATCAAATGCTCATGATCTTTTTTTTTATCTATTACAACCCCTACCCATTACACAAGGACGTGTTGTGTTTGGTCTGCCTGACACCTTTTCTTCTTCGGACTTGTGGCATAGCCGGTAATTTCTTGACTTGCCCCTACTTCCTGTTAAAAGAGGCTGAGAGTTCGAGTCAGCACTAGGATAGGCACTTTCTCGTTCCTTTAATCCTGGGCATCGAAGCACTCAGGAATGTTTTTATTCTTGCTCTTTCTTTAAACCCCTTCCTAGCGACTTGGGTATTACGAGCTTCCAAGACGTAACCTCGGACTATTAGTAAGGGCAAAGGAGTTTGACCCTGCCCCACAGTGTACTTCCTACTTACCCAAAACGTGTTGATGCGAGAGAGACTGGACGCCAAAGTCTTCTTTACCGGTTTACCCACCACTAATGAGACGTGATGAGAGCAATTGCGCCTGTCCTTCAGCGAGGTTGCCATGGACCCATTCGAGTCCTTGTGGGCCGCAGACTGTATTCGTCCTCTGCAGGGCCAGTTCCGCTGGTATATGACCTTCATGAGCCTGCCAAGCCCGTGACCGACAAACAGACAGCTCCTATCCTCTTCCTCCATGGCCTTTTTGGATCCAAGAAAAACAACAGGACCATAAGTAAGTGAGTAAACAGTTACACTTGCTGGTCAGCTCGTGCAAGCGCATGCTAAGTGTGATTTCCTTGAAGAGTCCTAGCCCGCGACTTGGGCCGGTACGTCTTTGCATTGGTGAGCCTGCCCTAGAGTCATACAATGGCGACGAGCTGCCTTGAGCGACCCCTATTGACAGGCACTGCCCACCAGGACCTTCGAAACCATGGTGGATCCCCCCATGCCCCTCGCCACGACTACACGGCCATGGCCGAGGACCTTGCTGCCTTCATCCAGGAGCACGGGCTCAAAAAGCCGACCCTGATCGGCCATTCCATGTATGTCTATGCTCTGCCTTGCCCACGGCAAATCGTTCCATCGGAGGGCCACGCGGCTTAACTTCCGTTCCTAGGGGCGCCAAAACAGCAATGGCGTTAGCACTCCGGTCCCCAGATACGGTCAACGACCTAGTCGCCGTGGACAACGCGCCCATCGATGCAACCCTGGGTAGCGACTTTGGCCGGTACATCCAGGGCATGAGAAAGATCGACGATGCCGAAGTGACTCGGCAGGCAGAGGCAGATGAGATCCTCCGGCCCTATGAAGAGGTAGGTTCGACTTGACGTTCTCAGTTCGGAGAGAATTAAGAGGCTTTGCCTCGCCTCTCCTCGCCTCGCCTACGCTCTCCCTAGGCTGACTTTGGAACCACCACCTATCTAGTCAGTAGCCATCCGCCAGTTCCTGCTCGGGAACCTGCACCGCCCGGAAGGCAGCAAGAGCCAGAAGTTTAGGGTGCCGCTGAACATTCTGGCTAAAACCCTGGACAACCTGGGCGACTTTCCATACAAGGACCCCAGCCAGGTACGGTTCGAGAAGCGGGCCCTCTTCATCCGCGGCACCCACAGCAAGTACGTTCCCGACGAGGTGCTACCGGTGATAGGCCAGTTCTTCCCTCGCTTTGAGCTGGCCGACATCGAGGCCGGACACTGGCTCATCTCGGAGAAACCGGAGGCTTTCAGGGAAGGTCAGTATACTCACCCCTAGCAGCGGCTGTGAATGAACAAGGCCCCGGAATCTAACTGTGCCGTGTTCCTAGCTGTCGTTCGATTCTTGAGTCCGAGAGATGACTGAGCGAAAGGAGGTGGACTGTGTGCTTGACATATATGTACAATAACCGCTCGACAAGAAAGGGGTTCGTGACTGTATGAGGATGCAAAATCCATCTAGACGACGGGCTGTAAATGATATGTATGGGGGTATCAGTATCTCCAAAAGGGAATCTATCATGACCATGTATCCTACGCAATGACCAAATGTGATCCCTCTCCCCCCTTCCTCATCCTCTCTCCCTAGCCCAGCATTCCCCTCCTATCTACCATCCATCCCCCCCACAAACCAACTCCGCCCAGAAAACCCCCCCGCCCACTGCGCCCTCAACACGAACACACAGACGAATAGCCACCCCCCCGACCGCCGCCGCCCACGGCGACCGTCCCCGGCGCCCTCCCGGCCGCCACGGCGGCGAGCAGGTCCGGGCTCCGGACGACGCGGTCGACGACCTCGACAAAGGGCCGCCGCACGTTCTCGCGCGTCCGCGCGCTCGCCTCGCAGAAGCCCGCTGCCCCGCGCGCCCGGGCCAGCGCCGCGCCCTCGTCGGTTGACACGGCGCGGCCCGAAGGGGTCGTCTCGGAAGAAGACGGGGAGGAGGAGGTGGAGGAGGAGGCTTTGTCGAGCTTGGCGCCGACCTGTTTTTTGGGGGAGGAGGGGAGAGGGGGTGGGTTAGGAAGTGGGAACTTAGATTTGAGAGCGTTTTTTTTTTTTTTTTTTTTTTGTTGGGGGGGGGGGGGGGGTGGGGGGGGGGGGGGGGGGGGGGGGGGGGGGGGGGGGGGGGGGGGGGACAGGG